>NW_028270159.1:97270694-97576694 GCF_037043375.1 Chiloscyllium plagiosum | reverse complement strand
TGCTCATTCCCCACCGCTCCCTCTCCATCATTAGAAACAACCGCAGGAAATCGCCACTTAACCATTTTTGTTCCAAAGTGAAACTTATCAGCCTCGGGAATCTCTCCACCAAACGGGACTTCTCATCCCTGGACATGGTACAAGCCAGAGGATTGTGAAGAGATACTGTGAAAATATTGTCAGTTGGCAGTTGAAAAAATGTTTAGGAAGCAAACCATATAATTTAGGCTCCAGCTTTGGAAATCTTGAGAAACTCTTTGGGAAATGGAATCAGAGGAGAATGAAGAAGTGTGAACTTTCCGACCGAGTAGAGGACGGGACATTGACTCTGATGTTCTCGGGACAGGAACTGATCTGAGACATTGAAATCATTCTCGCTCACGTACGTGAGGAATGCAAACTTCATCTGGACACTGGGACAATGAAAAACTCTGGAACACTCAAGACAATGATGTGTTTCTGTTCGCCGAGCTGGACGTTTTTGTTGGAAACGTTTCGTCCCCTGTCGAGGTGGCATCCTCCGTGCTTGGGATCCTCCTGTGAAGCGCTTCTGTGGTGTTTCGTGTGGCATTTATAGTGGCCTGTCCTTGCCGCTTGCTGTTGTCAGTTTCAGCTCTCCGCTGCAGTGGCTGGTATATTGGGTCCAAGTCGATGTGTTTGTTGATGGAGTTTGTGGATGAGTGCCATGCTTCTGGGAATTCCCTGGCTGTTCTTTGTTTGGCTTGCCCTATAATAGTAGTGTTGTCCCACTCGAATTCATGTTGCTTGTCGTCTGTGTGTGTGGCGACTACGCATAGTTGGTCGCTTCGTTTCGTGGCTAGTTGATGTTCCTGGATGCGGATCGTTAGCTGTCTTCCTGTTTGTCCTATATAGTGTTTTGTGCAGTCCTTGCATGGGATTTTGTATACTACATTAGTTTTGCTCATGTTGGGTATCGGGTCCTTAGTTCTGGTAAGCTGTTGTCTGAGTGTGGCTGTTGGTTTGTGTGCTGTTAAGAGTCCTAGTGGTCGCAGTAGTCTGGCTGTCAGTTCGGAGATGTTCTTGATGTGTGGTAGTGTGTCTAGTCCTTTGGGTTGTGGCATGTCCTCTTTCCGTGGTCTATCCCTTAGGCATCTGTTGATAAAATTGCGAGGATATCCGTTTTCGGCGAATACCTTGTATAGGTGTTCCTCTTCCTCTTTTTGCAGTTCTGGTGTGCTGCATTGTGTTGTGCCCCTTTTGAATAGTGTCTTGATGCAACTTCGTTTGTGTATGTTGGGGTGGTTGCTCTCATAATTCAGGACTTGGTCTGTGTGTGTGGCTTTCCTGTGTACCTTTGTGGTGAATTCTCCGTTCGGTGTTCTCTGTACCATCACGTCTAGGAATGGGAGTTGGTTGCCCTTTTCTTCCTCTCTCGTGAATCGGATTCCTGTGAGTGTGGAGTTGATGATCCTGTGTGTTTTCTCAATTTCCCTATTTTTAATGATTACAAAGGTGTCATCCACGTATCTGAACCAGTGTTTGGGTTGAATTTGCGGTAAGACTGCTCTAACCTTTGCATTACTGCTTCTGCTATGAGTTCCGACATCGGTGAGCCCAAGGGTGTTCCGTTGATTTGTTCGTATATCTGGTTGTTGAATGTGAAGTGTGTTGTGAGGCACAAGTCCCACGATTTAGGAAGATTAGGTAAGATTTAGGAAGCGTAGAATGGGGTAGGAAACTGTAGGGGGTGAGCACATTAAAATGTGGAGCTTATTCAAGGAAAAGCTCCTTTGTGTCCTAGATAAGTATGTACCTGTCAGGCAGGGAGGAAGATATAGAACGCGTGAGCCGTGGTTTACTAAGGAAGTGGAATCCCTGGTCAAGAAGAACAAGAAGTCTTATTATGTTAGGACAAAATGTGAAAACTCAGTTAGAGCGCTCGAGGGTTCCAACGATATCAGGAAAGACCTATAAAGAGAGCTGAGAAGAGCCAGGAGGAGACATGTGAAGTTGTTGGCAGATAGGATCAGGGTTAACCCTAAGGTTTTCCAAAGGTATGTCAGGATTAAAAGAATGACGAGAGTTAAATTTGGGACAATCAAGGATAATAATGGGAAGTTGTGTGTGGAGTCAGAGGAGATTGGGGAAGCGCTAAATAAATATTTTTCGACAGTGTTCGCTATAGAAAATGAAAATGTTGGCGAGGATGATACTGAGATACTTGCGTCCAGAGTACTAGAGATTGAGGTTCACAAGGATTAGGTGATAGAAATACTGCAGAGTGTGATAACAGACAAGTCCCCTGGGCTGGATGGGATCTGTCCTAGTATCCTCTGGGAAGCAAGGGAAGAGATTGATGAGCCTTTGGCATCGATCGTCAAATCATCGTTATCTACAGGAATAGTGCCTGTGGAATGGAGCATAGCATACGTTGTTCCCGTGTTCAAAAAGTGTCGTAGAGACAACCCTGGTAATTACAGACCAGTGAGTATCACTGCACTTGTTAGTAACGTGTTGGAAAAGGTTATTATAGATAGGCTTTATGACCATCTGGAAAAGAATAATCTGATCAGGGACAGTCAGCACGGTTTTGTGATGGGTCGGCCTTGCCTAACGAGTCTTATTGACTTTTTTGACAAAGTGACCAAACAGGGAGATTACAGTAAACCGATTGATGTGGTGTATATGGGTTTCAGAACGTTGTTCGATAAGGTTCCCCACAATAGGCTATTATACAAAATGCGGTGGAATGGAATTGTGGGAGAGATTGCAGCTTTGATCAGGAATTGGCTTGCCAATAGAAAACAGTGTTGTAGTTAATGGAATATGTTCTTCTTGGTGTCCATGTACTGGCGGCGTACCACAAGGGTCGGTGTTAGGTCCACTGCTGTTACATGAGATCTAACCTTGCCAATCAGTCTCCCATGAGGAACATTGTTGAACGCCTTACTGAAGTCCATATAGACCACATTTACTGCTCTGCACTCATCAATCTTCTTTGTTACTTCTTCAAAAAAACTCAATCAAATTTGTGAGACATGATTTCCCACGCACAAAACCATGTTAACTGTCCCGAATCAGTCCATGCCTTTCCAAATACATGTACATTCTGTTCCTCAGGATTCGCTCCAACAATTGGAGTATTCTTGGCAGATGCAGTTTCATGTCGGGATTGAGTTTTTTGAAGAAGTAACAAAGAAGATTGATGAGGGCAGAGCAGTAAATGTGGTCTATATGGACTTCAGTAAGGCGTTCAACAATGTTCCCCATGGGAGACTGATTGGGAAGAATCAAAAGACACGCTACTATTAAAATCGATAGAAACACAAAAGATGTGCAGTGCAGAGGAGTCTCAGTGTTCTTATATATGAAACGAACAAAGGTTTTCACATATTTATTTCTTGCTGGCAAAAGAAAGCCTTTTCTGATGCTCACAATTAAAGAGATGGTTTCCAAGAAAATAGGAAAATTAAGTCACCAGTAGAGTAATCAATTTCCAAGATATCCCTCGTGATTTTTTATGGGACATGTGGGATTATTTGATTGTTGTTCTGCAAACGTTTTTACAATGGAACCGAGAGTTTTAGATGGGAAGTTAAGATCACGCATGACTATTGCCATTTTTGTCACTCATACACAATATTTTTTCCTTGTACGATTTATTTCGCTTTGTGGTTACTGCGAGTGGGCTTGTAAACTACATATGCTTGTGAGTTCATGCCTCACTGTTCCTCAAATCCAGCCAAACAGACTTTACATCCTTACTTCCTGAATCAAGGTAATCTCTAACCATTACATAAATGTCATTAAAACTTCGGTATTTCACACGCCTCTGTATATCATCTTACAATATTAATTGATCCTTTACTGTATTGCAGTTGCGCATAAGAAGAGAAAAATTGAATAGAGAATTGTGGACCTCCGCTTCACACACCCGTTATTGAAGCGAAAATGCAGATTACTGCCCATAATACGATCGTGGAAGCATGTGCCAAACCCTCAGGAATCACAGAATAAGTGTAGTGCCACAGGGCATGTCAGGGACAGCACCAGAAAGACAACGGAAATGCTGCTCTGAGCTCCTATTTTGGATATATTTCTTAATGAGCAATAGAGTGTCACATGTGTTCCATCAGGAGTTACCTCACACAAGGAAGTAACCAGTGCTGCAGACGGTCATATCATCCGAGTTCCAAGCCCTGGAATCAGAGACATTCAATATTCTGTCCATAACTGCAAGGAACAGCTGTCGGAGGCGTTTATAGTCCATGTGAAATTATGAATGCAGCTCTCTAGTTGTCAGCCTCTTTCTCCTTTGTCGTGTTTAGTCAACAAAATTATTTGATTGTATCAAGGAATGTATCAAGGAGAATGGTCATTGTCTGTAAATGTCTGGAAAACATTCCTCTCTATGTCATTTCAAAACATTACGCCTCAAGAAAAAAAAAAATTCAAACGCGCTGACTTAGTAACAAACAGCATGCGTTTTTGCAATTGGTCTCTTGAAACTGTTGTCAGGTACTGGAGTATCACAGAATTTCCGAGCACGGAAGCAAACCTTCCTATCCAACTTGCACCTGCTGAACAGATGACCGTAACTAATCTAAACATATTTGCCAATATTTGTCCCTTATCTATCCGAACGCTTCCTGTCTGCATACCCATTTAGATGCCTTTGAAGTGTTGTGAGCGCACCAAACTCTGCCACTCAATGTGGCAACTTATTCCACACGCACAAAAATATCTGTATTAAAAACAAGTGTCGCTCACATCCCTTTCAAATTGTACTGCTCTCACATTAAACCTATGCTATCTCGCTTTAAACTCACGTGACTTCTGAAAAAGTGTCGATTGACTATGTCCTCTGCTCGTCTACCTCATGATTTTGTAAACTTTTCCAAGGACATCCCTCAGGCCTGCAGCTCCGGGGAAAACTGTCGAAGAATATTCAGCTTCTCACTAATGTCCACACCGTGCAAACCTTTCAAATCATTGTAAATATTTTTTTTTAATTATGCGAAGATATTCGTAGAAAGCGCCAGGGGAAATTGCCTGAAGTGAAGCGATGCTGAAACATTAGTCTTGACAGGTTTGGCGCTTAGTTATCGTCAGGGAGCGTCGCCGAGTGGTTTAATGTAGGTAAAAACAATGAATGCAGATGCTGGAGACCAGATTGAGGATTAGTAGCGCTGAAGAGCGCAGCAGTTCAGGCAGCATCCGAGGAGCAGTAAATCGACGTTTCGGGTGAAACCCTGTATTCCTGATGAAGGGCCTTTGCCTGAAACGTCGATTTTACTGCTCTTCGGATGCTGCCTGAACTGCTGTGCTCTTCCAGCACCACTAATCCAGAGAGGTTTAATGTGCTGGGTTTAGGGTCCAGTCTCTATTGCGTCGTGGGTTTGAAACCCAACTTTGCAATAGAACAGCAGCAGGCAGCTTTTTATGACAGAACTACACAGGTCCTGATATTGTTTTATGGGTGTGTTTGTTACTCCTCGGGTCTCTCACTCTCTCTGCGATAAACACGGGTACATGAGCAACTGATTCTTAAAATAATGAGAACTACTGCTGTCCACATCCTCTCGAGCACTGTGTGTTTGGATGTGCACACGCACAATTTTGCTGCCAGTTGCTGTGTCTCAAATGGTCAGTGCATTTGGCTGAAATGTTGGTTCTCCTAGCCCAAAAAGAGCACAGATCTGTACATCTCTATGACTCTAAGTATTGAGACCGACCATGTACTGACAATACAACCACGAGAACTCATCCATGATTGACCCTGAGTCCGCAGTGAGTGAAACGGTCACGTGCAGCAGAATGTGACCCCACTCTCGACAAGCCCCTGCTGCCACCAGAAAGGAGCCACTGCTGTTTCAATCAGCGGCTTCCTGCCCAGACCTGGGACGCAGCTCAATGAAACTCCTTCCTCAGGAACGGCTGTTACCGTGTGAAAGGGTAAAAAATTCGAATTCAAATTGGAAATGGCTTCAGAAGATTGTTCCTGTTTTTAAAACATTTTATAATCAGAATTCCTGTCTCGAATTTAGAAGTGGTAAACTTTGTAGGCAGGTAGATCAAAGAAAGTGTTGATGGTGAGGACTCTGTCTCTTCAGCAGACGGGATTCCCTACACTCTAATCAGAAATGATTTGGTTTCCTGAGGTATTTTCCCGATTGATTTGCAGTCTGCCAGATTGTCTGGGAATCACTTCGGCGACCTAAGGATCATGGTCGAAATATGAAAATATTAACAGAGAATCGTAAATCCCGGGGCAAGGCCTAAATGGATTGCAATGGTCTGAAGGAATAAATCTGAGAATTGAAAAGACTTGAATAATGTTAGTTGCAATGGGGAGGAATGAACGAGATTTTTGAAAATTGCCGTGTCAGCTGAATTAAACTCAGTATGAAATGATAAATTAACCAATACCAATCCTGTCCTGGCTCGCTCAGTCGGTAGAGCTAGAGGCCTTTAATCTCAATGGCGTGGGGTCGAGACCCACGCAGGGCGCTGTTGTTTGTTAATATGTTTGCCGCTCTCCATTAATGTTACAACAGCGAATTCGCTCACTGAGGCAGGTTTTGTTGACACATTTTTCCTCCGTTTTTGATCATCTCTTGGTTTCTGAGTGAAAACTGTCTCCACTGTTCTGCAGGTGCAAGAGACAAGGTTATCAGTTCAGCCGAATATACTATAAACGATGTCTCTTCCAAAACGCGAGGTACCATTCCAAACGTGCCCCAACCAAAATGTCCAGAGACGTCGAATGCGAATGGCCACATGAGAGTGATAGCTGCGTGTCAAATGGTGTTGCAATAGAATTAACTGAATGTGAATGCTCTGATGGAAACCGAATGGAACTCTTCCTGAAATTTTCCTAATTCACTCGGTAAATGATGCTGTTGTGTACTGATATGGGTTTACATCATGAACAGCTTATTGTCAGTAACACGGGTGGGGGTGATGCAGGATCGTGAGGGTTCTGTGTGAGTCAGAAGTGATTTGTTCGAACAGGGAATTCAAACGTCCACAGAGCAGACATAGCTGAATGGTCCAGGTTCACACTACTCCCTTCTGTTTCAGTACCAACAAAAGAAATTGCGGGAAAATCTCAGCAAGTCTGGTAGAATCTTGGAATGGAAAACCGAGTTAAGTCTTCAAGACCAGTGACATTTATTTCTCCATGTCCATCTCCGTCTACCTTTTTATTGAATATGTCCTGACTCCCAACTTTATACTCAGTTTCTCTTTTATTACTCCGTCTCCAAACATTCTCCCAGTCTCCAAATTTAATAGCAGAACTGTTTCATCTCTCACCTCGCCGAGTTATGAGAGGAGGACTTCGAAATGCACGATTAACTCTGTTTCTATTCTATGAAGATTTGTTTCTCTTCTTGTGGCTAATCTGAATGAAAACCATTTTCTGCTTCCACAGAGAGCACAGACCAGGTTCTGCCAGAAGGAATCCAGTGATTGATTGTATCCAACTGGAATCATAGAGTCATAGAGATGGACTGCAGGGAAACAGACCCTTCGTTCAAACCTGTCCATGCTGACCGGAAATCCCAATCCAATTTGGTCCGTCTTTCCAGCACATGGCCCATATCCCTCCAAACCCTTCCTACTCATATACCATTTAAAATGCCTCTTAAATGTTGCAATTGTACGAGCGTCCATCACATCCTCTGGCAGCCATGGCAACACATACACGAATAAATTGTCACTGCAAATCCACTCTAAGTATCTCGCCTTTCTGAGCTGAACCTATCTCGCTGTTCATTCAATGTCGCTATGTCTAATTCTTGGAACTCCCTCCCTATCGACATCATGGCTGTATCACTGTGTTGAGCACTTCGAGGACGATGTAAAGTAACTTACCATCTCAATCTCTTGAGTAATTATGGTTGGGCAGTGAAGCCTATCCCAAAGAGTGACGTGCATTCTTCAGAATTTCGTTTGAAAAAGCTGCAGTTTCCAACTGGAAACCCAAAAGTGATCCGGAACAAATGTAAAGTTTCGAAGGGAAAGTAGGATAACCTGAAAGTCAATTATGACTGGGATGAATGAGGCAGAAAGTGAGTGAGGAGCTGTTGGTACAAGGATGAATGTCAGTGCTAATGGTTTAGCCCTTACTGCCCACTGTTAACACCGACTCACACACCACTCCTGGTAAATTCACCACAATTACCCTGGTCTCTTGGTATGAGTTTCCCTCTGTGCATATTCACGCGGTAAATCGGCCCAGGGATGATGAACGCATTCTGTTTATCCTGTCAGGTTAAAGAGGTGAAGGCATCAGTTTGAAATCAAAGCAAGAAGAGATTGCCTCTTCCTGTACATTTTCATTGGAGAGTCACCAACTGTGAACTTCTTTCCTGCACAAGCGGACGTTGATATAAATTCTCATCGAGCAGCTTTATTACAGAAAGGTGGTCCGATTAACTGTGATCAAATACTTCATTAAATGCCATTATTGATTTGAAGAACAGTGTCTGTGGTTTCGTCAGTTAAAGCATTTGGTAATAACTAGGCGTTAATGGTGTCAAATGCTGTCAAATGTTCTGTACATTGAAAGTTCATTGTTTAAACTTCTTGTAAAAGCCGTATTGTTTATCCAACATCGCGAAAGTGACGGCTCAGCATGCTTCTTGTGTTTGAGCTCAGACCGTTGTTATTTCGTGCTACCAAGACCTACCGTCTGATGTGGACCCATTAATCTATGTTCTATCCTGCTAATTCAACGCAGAGTTCTTTTTACTCTGTTCGACAAGGATTTGTCTATCTCTTCTACTATTATTCTCCGTCCGTCTTTTCAAGTTTTTTGGGAATAATAAAGAGACGCAGGAGACACTGCAGACTTGCAGGACAATGCTGTAGTAATAACGCATCCAATGAGATAATGGCTCTCATTGTCTGCTGTCACCATTCATTGATTTTAGGCAAACAGCAATGGCATCATAGAAATCCTACAATTGTAGTGAAACTGCTTTTTTCTGGTCTATTATGAATACTATTTAGAATTGTAAAAGCTCATAACGTTTTGAGTGAACAAATGTTACCTGATCTCAGACCCAAGTAACACAGACATTACTTGGAGACTGTGAGCCCAGTTCTACACATTCTGGCCGAGGGGGCGGAGAAAGCCACGGAACAGCCTGCGATCTTAACACTTTTCCAAGAGTAGAAATGAAAAATGAGGGATATTGACAGACAGAGAGTGGGAGAATGTAGAAGAGAGTGAGGTGGTACAGAGAGACAAAGTGAGACAAACAGAAATTCTCCATTCACCATGGTGGCTCATCGACATAAAGGAGAAGAACAAGATAATGAAGGCCAGCCTTTCACCAACTCAGGGCAACAGCAACAGCATTACAGCCGATAAAGGAATTTTGCATTTTACAGATGACGTCTGTCAGCTAATGAGAGATTCTGGTAAGTATGCTGTATCGCGAAGTGAAATTGACAATTACCCCGGCAATAAAACAATAAAAAGCATAAGTAGCCTGAATCTGTGATATGATACATTAAATCTCTTTGTCTCCACAGATGCTGTCAGGCCTGCAGAGGTTCTCTGTCAATTCCTGTTGTTGATTCAGATTTCCTGGATTCGCACTTCTTTGTTTTATGCTAGTCTGAATCCTGTTTGTGACAATACTCGATTAATTGCCAGCTCCACACAACATTCTCTGCTTTGGGAAGGTTGTCAACAACATAAACGGTCAGAGGAAATCCTCCATTGCTCCAGCAGTGAGAGCACTGAGTCCTTAACAGTAGACTTCCACGGAAAGTGAAATATGGCGCTGTAAGTTTTCTCAATGAATCCACTTTTACTTTTTTTCATTTGTGATCATTTTAGCTGCACATCAGTTTCTTTTTTTCTTCCATTTCTGTCAGCTTGTAAAAGGTCTTTCCGCACATCTGCAGTGCGGGTCATTGGACATTCATCTTTTATATTCAAGGGGCCACTATTTCTTGGAGGACCTTCTGCACTGCATCTCGGGTGGGGTGGGTGCGAGGCTGTAGCACTATATTCATCTGTCTATAGATATCGGAGAAGGGTCTATCTATTCCACACCACGAGGCTTCCTCATCACTCTTCTGAATCTTGGTTATTATTACCCTTGCCCATGGCACCTCCTTCTTTGATAACAGGAAACCGATATCCCGTGTCAGGTGTACCTGCAGCCATGGTGGATACTACTCAGTGCCAGTAACTGGGTACACAAGGATCTCTGCGTAAACATTTATTGCCTGGGAACCAAACGGGCATGGGTGGCATGTAAAGGTCAACTTAACGTCCTTGGTTAAGATTACGTCTGCGGTTGTATCCCAGACACCCCTGCCTTCACGACTCGTCCTGCCATGCAGGCCCATATTTCTATGAGTCTTCTAATCACTACTTACAATTATTTGGTGTTGTCCAATGTCTCCTCAAGGTCAGCTACACGTTTGCAATGGCTGGCGCGTATCAACGTGGCTCTTTCGGCGATCTTAACAGCTGTCTGTGTTGTCGGGAGCATTTGGAACGGTCCCAGTCAGCTCTTCGCCTTCCTGCTTTTGCTCCTGAAGTCATTCACCACTATCCAGTCTTCAGGTTCTAGATTGTGCATCTTCCCTTCTGCTGGTTGGGGTAGTGCTGCCCTTCTTTTGATTCTGTATTTGAGACAGAAGTGTGGAGAGTTTTATACCGTAACATAACATCTCGTCCTCACAGTGGTCTGTTATCTGTCTTACAATCGGTCTTGGCCAATTGCTGTATTGGGCCACCTTCCAAACAAAATCTCAAACGTCCTAAGATTTACTCTTCCTCTCCTTCATATACATTAGCACAATTGGAAATGCCTTTGTCCATGTCACCTCTAGTTCCTCACAACATTTTGCCAATTTATTTTTAAGGGTAGAGTTCTCTCTTTCCACTGCCCCACCGCTCGCTGGGTTATAGGCACAATGTTGCCTCACCTTTATTTCCAAGTAATCACTGATCTGATGTAGGGCAATGTTTATAAATGGCTTTCCATTGTCGCTGCTTAGCCTTTCAGGGATGCACCATCTCGGAATTATTTCAGTTTGCAAAGCCTTGGCTACTGCATTGGCATCCTGTTTAGACGTGGGAGCACTTCTACCCCTTGGGAAAACATCAACTATTACCAGACAATGCCTTTTCCCCTCGCTGGGTGTTAGTTCAATAAAATCCATCTGTAAATGTTCAAAGGGTCATTGGGATTGGGGGTGTTCTGCCTGATTCATTTGTATTCCCCTCCCCACATTATTAGTGGCACAGAAAACACATTATTCACTTTTTTTTTAAATGAGTAATGAGTAAATCCCTTTCTGTACCAGCGTGCTGAAATATTGTCGAACATCCCCACTTTTGACACATGGTCCTTACCGTGTGTTACTTTGGCATAGAAAGGGAATAAAGATCGTGGCAGACAGGGATTACCATTGGGGCCACACTACACCCATTCCCTCATTCTGCACCCTGCCCTTGTCCATTCACGCTTCTCCTTCGTTGTGGCCTGCGACTGTAACTCCCATCAGTCTGCTTTGGATTACAAATATTTGACATACACATGCCAAACTGATCACTTGGCGGCTGATTGGCTGCCGTCCTTGCCGCTGAGTCTACATTTTCATTGCCTTGAGAAATTGAATCATAATTCTTCCTGTGGGCTTCACATGGACACACAGTGATTGATTTAGGCAATCGGACTGCTTTCAGGAGGTCAGAGATCTGGCCATGTTATGTGATTGACTTTCCAGTGGAGGTCAAGAAGCCCTTGTATTTCCACAAGGATCCAAAATTATGTACAACCCCGAATGCATATCTGCTGTCGATGTAAATATTCACTGTTCTGCCTTCGGTCAATTTACATGCCTCAATCAAGGCAATCAGCTCTGCTGCTTGCGCTGATAGATGAGAAGGAAGTGATCCCGCTTTGACAACCTCGTGGGTAGTTGCTACAACATACCAGACATTGGCCAATCTCTTTGCTTCTGAATGCTGACCGATCCACAATAAAACGTCGTATCCAGATTCTAAATTGGTGAATCCTACACGTCTGGTCTCGGGCTTCCAACCTAAGAACTTCAAATGTTGTTCCACAAGTTGTAGTTTTGCGAGACTAGATGGCAGAGCATCGCAAGCCTACCTTTCTCACATTGTTTCTCTGTTGATGCTGCGATTAAGCATTCGCTTACATACTGCCGAAGCGCTGACCCCCCCCCCCACCGCCCCCCCCCCCCCGGTTAAAACAAGAGTCTCCAGACTCCTGTGTCGAGCCTCTTGAATTATGGTGGGGACTCACAGTAATCTTGAAAATGTCACGTGAAAGTATACTATTTGCCTTTGAATGGAAAAGTTAAGCAGAATTGACTGTCGGTGTGTAACAGTACACAAAACAATGCATTTGCTAAATCCACAATAGAGAGTCATTTACATCCGGTGGAATTTGAGCCAATATAATATAGGGGTTGGGAACATTTGGAGTGTGTGGATCAACAGCGTTCTTTATAACCTGCAGGTCATGAACAAACCTCCATTCCCCTGATTCACCTGGAATGTTTGCCTTTTTGAACGAAAAAAATGGGTGTTCTCACCAGTGATTATTCATCGGGGATTATCATTCCAGCCAATAATAGAGATTCAAAGACTGGGGTAATTCCTTGCACAGCCTCGGGTTTTAACGGCTCTTTTGCTTTGCAAGGACGATACTCAGACTTCGGGGTTATTCTTAAGGGTTCGTATGAGCCCCACATCGTATTTGCCTTTTGCCCTGAAAACAGTTGGGACCCTGCTTAATCTTGGGTACGAGACATCTACCATAGGTAAACGCCAGACCACACTCCTGGCGGGGATTACCTGGACAGCCCTGTCTGCCTGAGTTAGCCGATTTAGTATCTTCCTATACGTCCTTATAACTGCATTGAAGCAGATAACCACACCGACCCTGAAGTTACAATCTTTCGTTTTTTGTGCCTGTCATACCCATGGTCCCAAATTCTGACACCTGTCGCTGGATGCCTTCGCCAATGATCCGTGAGGAAAAGAGCCTTCCACAGCAAAAAAACAGGGTCTACTTACCGTCACAGATACTTAAAAAAGTTTAAAGTGACAGCACATCTGTGATCATTCCAATAAAATTCGCACAATAATAACTGATCTGGTTTAACCAATCTCCTGAACCAATCCTTCTCTTATGATTTGTCAGGACCATCGCGGTTTATGTGTTCTGTGCAGTGCAGCATATCTCCAGCAAGAAAATCGGTGTTAATGGGATTAACATGGCTACTTGCTTTCTAGGTGAGTGAATCGCTCACGGAACCTATCACTCTCTGACATGCATCAGGGGTCGTGATTCCTATTTTCCAGCCTGCACTGTTAAATCTTCTTTTTCTATTACCTGCAAGCCCGCCAGGGTACTGCGCAAATCCGACCCCAGTCTCACTATAAGATCCCGAGACATCAGATTTACAGAACAGGATTCCGATAACAGAAATGAGAATTGGAATATTTCCCCATTACTCGTTTCGCACAATAGGGGTGCGGTAAATCTCTTTATTGCTGGAACAGCACAGCAGGTCAGGCAGCATCTAGGAACAGAAGATTCGACGTTTCGGGCACATGCCCTTCTTCAGGAATGAGCAGAGAGTGTTCAGCAGGAGAAGATAAAAGGTAGGGAGGAGGGACTTGGAGGAGGGGCGTTGGAAATGTGATAGGTGGAAAGAGGTCAAGGTGAAGGTGATAGGTCGGAGTAGGGTGGAGGCGGAGAGGTCAAGAAGAAGACTGCAGGTCAGGAAGGCGGTGCCGGGCTGGAGGGATTCGGCTGAGACAAGGTGGGGGGAGGGGGGATGAAGAGTCCATGGGGGATCAGTCGGTTCCGTAGGCAGGTGCTGAGAAAGGAGATATGGCTGTGGTAACGAGTCTGCTTCAGAATGTGGCTGAAGAGCTTCTGTGCAGAGGAGATGACCTGGGGTGTGCAGTGAGAGAGGGACTCACTGAAATCTTTATAGAGAGAGGCAGAGAGCTTCTTCAAGGAAGGCATCCTTGTAAGAGGATTCGCAGTAGGTTGAAATCTTCGAGGAGAAAGTGAGGTCTGCAGACGCTGGAGATCAAAGCTGAAACTTTATTGCTGGAACAGCACAGCAGGTCAGGCAGCATCTAGGGAACAGAAGATTCGACGTTTCGGGCACATGCCCTTCTTCAGGAATGAGCAGAGAGTGTTCAGCAGGAGAAGATAAAAGGTAGGGAGGAGGGACTTGGAGGATGGGCGTTGGAAATGTGATAGGTGGAAAGAGGTCAAGGTGAAGGTGATAGGTCGGAGTAGGGTGGAGGCGGAGAGGTCAAGAAGAAGACTGCAGGTCAGGAAGGCGGTGCCGGGCTGGAGGGATTCGGCTGAGACAAGGTGGGGGAGGGGGGATGAAGAGTCCATGGGGGATCAGTCGGTTCCGTAGGCAGGTGCTGAGAAAGGAGATATGGCTGTGGTAACGAGTCTGCTTCAGAATGTGGCTGAAGAGCTTCTGTGCAGAGGAGATGACCTGGGGTGTGCAGTGAGAGAGGGACTCACTGAAATCTTTATAGAGAGAGGCAGAGAGCTTCTTCAAGGAAGGCATCCTTGTAAGAGGATTCGCAGTAGGTTGAAATCTTCGAGGAGAAAGTGAGGTCTGCAGACGCTGGAGATCAAAGCTGAAACTTTATTGCTGGAACAGCACAGCAGGTCAGGCAGCATCTAGGGAACAGAAGATTCGACGTTTCGGGCACATGCCCTTCTTCAGGAATGAGCAGAGAGTGTTCAGCAGGAGAAGATAAAAGGTAGGGAGGAGGGACATGGAGGAGGGGCGTTGGAAATGTGATAGGTGGAAAGAGGTCAAGGTGAAGGTGATAGGTCGGAGTAGGGTGGAGGCGGAGAGGTCAAGAAGAAGACTGCAGGTCAGGAAGGCGGTGCCGGGCTGGAGGGATTCGGCTGGGACAAGGTGGGGGGAGGGGGGATGAAGAGTCCATGGGGGATCAGTCGGTTCCGTAGGCAGGTGCTGAGAAAGGAGATATGGCTGTGGTAACGAGTCTGCTTCAGAATGTGGCTGAAGAGCTTCTGTGCAGAGGAGATGACCTGGGGTGTGCAGTGAGAGAGAGACTCACTGAAATCTTTATAGAGAGAGGCAGAGAGCTTCTTCAAGGAAGGCATCCTTGTAAGAGGATTCGCAGTAGGTTGAAATCTTCGAGGAGAAAGTGAGGTCTGCAGACGCTGGAGATCAAAGCTGAAACTTTATTGCTGGAACAGCACAAAAGGTCAGGCAGCATCTAGGGAACAGAAGATTCGACGTTTCGGGCACATGCCCTTCTTCAGGAATGAGCAGAGAGTGTTCAGCAGGAGAAGATAAAAGGTAGGGAGGAGAAAGCAGACTCGTTACCACAGCCATATCTCCTTTCTCAGCACCTGCCTACGGAACCGACTGATCCCCCATGGACTCTTCATCCCCCCTCCCCCCACCTTGTCTCAGCCGAATCCCTCCAGCCCGGCACCGCCTTCCTGACCTGCAGTCTTCTTCTTGACCTCTCCGCCTCCACCCTACTCCGACCTATCACCTTCACCTTGACCTCTTTCCACCTATCACATTTCCAACGCCCCTCCTCCAAGTCCCTCCTCCCTACCTTTTATCTTCTCCTGCTGAACACTCTCTGCTCATTCCTGAAGAAGGGCATGTGCCCGAAACGTCGAATCTTCTGTTCCCTAGATGCTGCCTGACCTGCTGTGCTGTTCCAGCAATAAGGTTTCAGCTTTGATCTCCAGCGTCTGCAGACCTCACTTTCTCCTCGTGCGGTAAATCTCTCTCGTGTCACGACTCCTGATGCACCCATTAAGTTCAGGAAGCTTCCGTTCATCTTTATTTGCGTCGACTCTTTGAACTGCCTTGATTTATGAACTGAATATGTTGCCCTTGTATCTTCCAAAAAAGTAAGAGGTGCACCTTCCACATATAAGATAGATTTAAACATTGAATTATATGCATCATCGTTGTACTGAAAATATAGTTCACGCTTCGCAAACTTAGTGCTCAGTATAGAGGTGGGACATGTTTCAGTGTCCATAAGGTTAGTAGTAGAGATGAGCATAAGCGAGTATTTGTTGCCAAGCATAAAGCAAAGAGGTTTACCTGTAGCTTTGGGGCTGCCCACCTCCACCTCAGCCTTCCTCCATTAGTCACCCTGCTGCCCAGCCTCCAGGGCCGATTGAGGCTGTCTGGGCGTGCACTGCCTCACTCACTGGTCCATTGCTCTGCAAACAAATTTATCTCTGCCAGCCCCTCTTTTCACGCACCACCTCCTTTCAACGGCTGGGCGACCATTTGCATCATAGTAAGCTGAGCTTTATGTGTTTGCTGTTCCATCTTTAATTTCCGTTTTTCCTTCTCTTGGGCCAGAAGGTTTTCAGCATGTAGCGCGTGGAATTCCATCAAATTCAGGTTTCCCGTGTCCCAGGGAATACATTGGCAAGACGTCTCATGTAATGGGTGCCTGATAGCTTTCACATATTCCCTTTAAAGAACAATTCGCTTCTTCTTAACACCACTTCAAGGTCAGTGGCCTGAAACATTCGAGTTCCTTTCCAGATATGGAGTTGTTTTTTTCTAATTCCTTCGCTGTTGATATGGTAGTTTGCTGGCCTTGTAAGTCTGCTATTAGTTCGGTTTAAATATACATAGATTCTCTTTCTGTCTGCATCATTTGCCCTCTGCAAAGCCAGGCCCTTACTTTTTTTGTTTCCCTGTGCTTTTATTGGTTTCAAAAGAAATGTTAATTTTCCATTGTAATGGACATCACATTATTTTCACAGGTCGGTGAAACATCGAGGGCCGAAGTGCCTGTACTGCACTGTAACGTTCTATGTTGTAAGATACATTTCCTGCTGATTTCCGCTGTCTCTCCTCACTGTGGAAACTTCTAGACACATCTTGCAGTGATTTTTCTGCACTTCATTCAATCCAGAAAACTGTCGTTCCTGCTGAGAATGTGATCTCTCTACAATGGAGAGAGGAAAACAGAGTCGATGACACTTACGTTCTGTCCAGAATCAACAAAAATTACCCCGGTCTTCCAGTGTCCTGTCACTTTAACATTGCATTGTGTACCCAATCCATCATACCAGTCTCTGGTCTGCTGTAGGTCTTCTTCAAGGCACAGCGCAAGCTGGAAGATCGGCAACTCATTTTCTACTGAAAGACCATGCAGATTTCAGAACCCAACATCGAGTTTCAATCATTTTGGATCCTGTCCGCCCTCTTCCACATTTTTCACCCACCCACACATCCCATCAGTTCCGAACACGAATCATTGGACTCGAAGCGTTCACTGTCCTTTCTCATCATAGAGGGACAAGAGCTGCTGATTTTGTTTAGACATTTTGGCATTTCTTCAAAGAACATTTCTTTTTCCGTTGTAATCGCAAGACTGCAGGAACCGTCTGACTGCAGGAGGAGAAGTTCACAGGAGATGAAAATAATGCCAAGGGCTGGACCATTCCCATTGTGAAGGTAGATGAGCTAAGCTGGGGCTGTGTAACTAAGCACAGAGAAGGCTGAGTGAGAAACTGATTAACATGCACATATTATGAAGAGGATAGATATGTATGACAAGGATGAGGCTTTTCGGGAAGGAATAATAACCAGTGACATGGATGAAAAGCAGGAGAAAAGCGGTTGAGAGGAGATTTAGGACGAACACTTTCACCCATGGAGTGTTGTTAATCTGGAATTTCTTAGCTGAACATGTGGTAATACTAAGTGTTATGTGGACATTTCAGCAATATGTAGCCGAACACTTGAAGATCCAGAGCACACGTGGATAAGGACCAGATTCTGGAAAGTGTGACGAGGTCAGACAGACGTGAGATGGGTGTCCTGAACGAAATCATTCTAAGGCAAACTTTTGTGCTGAAAACTGGGTGAGGCCGCGACTCTGTGGTGCAATGGAAAACGCGTTGAATTTCTACGCCTTTCTTAAGACTGCCATTCAAAAGTTGTGGATGCAAATCTCATCAGAGTCGAGTTTTAGTTTATGGTTTGAAAGGTGTTCAGACCAGACTCGGCTGCTCATCTGCAAAACCAATAACATTCATGCAAAAATCCAACTGTCTTGAAATGCAACATTTTCCTCTCAGCGATGAATAACTTCAATGTCTATTTATGGTAGAGATTGATAAATACGTGTTAGAGACTTAGCAACACGATGATATGGATACGCTGGAAAAAAGACATAAAAGTGCTGTGTGAGCTATGATGGTCCAGAATGGCGTGGCGGGGCAGGAGTGGTGTTAAGAATGGCCTACTTCTGTTCCTTTCTGCTTGGGTCTTTCCTGGCCCAGGTTTTTAAACAATCACAATGAGAACAATGTGAATCTAAACCAATTAATATGTTCTGTCTCACCTCCACTTCGCTGCCCTCCAAGCTGGAATAGATAGCTCCTGTTTCAGCTTTAGGTCAGACAGTGGAGGATTCTCACAAGTTCTCTATCAGGCTGAACATCCTTTCACATAGGTTTCAAAGTGGACACCTGGAGCAAGCGATTACATGGATGCTGGGGATTCAAGGACAGATTTCCCTTTTGCTGCGCTAGAATTCTGGTCAAGGTAATGAACGTGAATTTCTGATATTTTGAAACTTACTCTGGATTCTTGCGACTTTACTAATTAAACTAAAATTCAATTTGCCCTTGCATAACATGATTAATGTTTCACTATTTATAAAAAAAAACATGCGACGTGTCTTTGGATGTAGTAATGCAGAGGATTGTTGACGTTGTGTACAGTGTGGGTCATTGTGCCGTATGAACATTCCAAAGGATGCTGGTGAAGTACCAGTGAATCGAATTCTCTGACGAATTGATACCGATAGAAGGAAAATCCCAGTACAGTGGCGACATGACTTTGCCTGTGATCAACGCAGGAAGCCACGGTAAACGAATTCAATTATGCCTATTTTCACCACATTTTACTATGTCATTTTCCTGAACCTGATGCTCCATAATCGATGATCCATCATCAGTATAACTTTCTCTGCGCTGTGTTTCATTTCAGATCTTCAGCAAAAAAGGAGTAATTGGTTTGAGGGGCCCAGTGGTAAGATCAGTAGCCATTGGTCATCAGTACACGGCAGCTCCAGTGGTGCAATTCGTCAGTTTGATGTAATTGCACGACAGACTGGAAGTGAGTCAGGTGCCAAAGTTGCACATTCGGTTCTCGCCAGGTGTTGGTTTTACTGATAGTGACCAGAGATGATTGCAACTTCAAGCTGAAGAACAGTTCAAACACCGAATATTACACCGCAATAAAGTTCATTTTGGCCCTAACGTTGCACCGACCTGTGATACCAATCTGACTAGTATTTTACCATCATAATCCGCAAGTTTATACATTGACCATTCATTGACCTGAAAGTTGTTGAGTCTACGAGTGTTGAAGGCAAGGCGTTCAGCACCCTTACTCCTCACTGTTAAAGGAACCTACCTCGGTATCTATCACCCTCAATTTACATCGATGTGCCCTTGTGTCAAAATTATTATTTGAAGAAAAATGCCTTCACTGTCCACCTTATGGCAACTTCTGATCATCTTCTATGTCTCTCTAAATTCACCCCTCAAACTTCTTGTCGCTATCAAAAACCGCCTCAAGTCCCTCAACCTTTCCTCGGAAGACCATCTCTCCATAGAAGGCAACATCCTAGAAAATGTCCTCTGCACCCTTTCCAATGCTTTCACATCCATCGTATAATTTGGCGACCAGAAATGCACGCAACTCTACTAGTGCGGCCACACCAGTTTATTTCTGGAGCTGCAAAGTGATCATTTCGATCTGAAACTGAACCACTCTCCCAGGAAAACCTAACACACCGTACTCCTTGCAAACAAACCTGTCAACGTGGGTGGTAACTTTCCGAGTTTTATATACAAGGGGAACGAGATCGCTCTGCACATCTACACTTCCAAGAATATTACAATTAGCCAAGAACTCTTTATTCTTGTGTTCCTCAGAAGTAAATTATCGCACACTTTTCCACATTAAAATCCATTTGCCACTTCTGAGGTCAGCTCTGCAGATTATCCATGCCCCTCTGTAACCGTCAGCAGATATTGGCACTATTGACAACATCGTCGATCTTAATGTCATCTGCAAATTTACGGATCCATCATTCCATGCCCTAATCCCGGTCATTTATAAAAATGACAAACCAACAGCGGACACAAAAAGGAACCTTGTCGTACACTATCAGTTACTGAACTCCAGGATTGTCATTTCCCATGAACTGCCACACTCTGTCTTCTTTCAGCGAGCCAATTTCTGATCCAAACCGCTAAACCATCCTCGATCCCATGACTCTGTATTTCATGCAACAGCCGACAGTGCCTTACTGAAAACCATATCCACCACATCAACCACTTTACTCTCATCCACCTGTTTGCTCACCTTCTCAAAGACCTCAATGAGGTTTGTGAGGCACAACCTGATATTCATAAAATCGTACTCACTATCCTGAATCAACTTCTTCCTTTTTCGATGATCATAATTCCTATCTCTCATAATCTGTTCCAAAACGTTAGCTGCATGAAAGCTAAGGATCACTGTTCTATAATTACTAGCATTGTCTCTACTCCCCTTCGTGAAGAAGGGGACAATATTTGCTAAACTCGGGTCTTCTAGCACTAATGACATAAACACTGACGAAATAAAGCTTATATTCAAAACGTTCTGCAATCTCCTCCCACGATTCGCAGTGAATCCTCGGATACATCCCATCAAGTCCAGGGGACAAACCTATTTTTAGACTTCCATGAATTGCTAACAATTCCTCTTTATGAATGTCAATTTCGTTTATTCTAATAGGTTGCATCTCAATATTCACTTCGGCAACATTGTCTTTTTCATTTTTGATATGATAAAAAAATACATTCAGCGTCTCTGATATCCTTGGACCCCGCTGACAACTTCGTAATTCTGTTCTTGACAGGCCATAATCATATGCCAGACATTCTTTTATTCTTGAACTATCAATTGAAAGCTTCAGGATTCTTCCTGCCAGACCAAGACTTCTCATGCCTTCTCTTCGCTCGAAGTAGCTCTCTCTTTTGGCCCTTCCTGGTTAGCTTTTAATTCACAAGCGTCCTACCTCAGCCTTCATATCTCATGTTTACATACGCCTCCTTCTCCTTCTTCTCAAGAGATTCAACTTTTTCAGTAAACCCAGCTCCTTGTGTCGACCTCATCTTCCCTGCATGACGCATACATACTTACCAAGGACATGCAGTAGCTTTTCCCTGAACAAGCTCCATATTTCAGGTGTGCACAACCCTTGAAGTTACTTTCCACACGCGGTGCATCTTAACTCTTGCCTAATCGCATCATAATGGCCTTTTTCCCCCCGATACTCATGCTCTGCAATAAATACCTATTCCTATCCATCACTAAATAAACATAACCGAATTGTGGTCACTATCAACAAAGTGCTCACTTACCTCCAAAGAGAACAGCTGGCTGAGTTCATTACCCATAAGCAAATCCAATGTGGCTTTGCGTCTTGTTGGCCAGTCTACATGCTGCGTCAGGAAACCCTCCTGCACACATTGGACAAAAACTGACCGATCTGTGGTGCTGAACCGATAACATTTACAATCAATATTTGGAAAGTTAAAGCTCCCCATAACAACTACCCTGTCACTTTTGTTCCTATCCAGAATCATCTTTGCAATCTTTTCCTCCAGAAATCTAGAGCATTTTTGTGGTGAGCTCTCCATTCCTGATTCTATTCTCAGTCCATTCTACTTCAGCAAATTCAGTCGCGTCCTCACCAATATCCTTTTTGCTACCATAATACTGTCCTTGACGAATAGTGCCACATCTTCCCCTCTGAAACGACTCTCCTATTCTGACTGAAAAATCGAAGCTGAGGTACCAGGAACAACCATTCTCTTCAGTCCTCCGTTCATGTTTCTGAAATGGCCACAACATCGAAGTCCCAGGTAACAACCCATGGCACCTACCTTATCCCAGATGTTTCTGGCGTTGAAGCAAACACACTTCAAGACACCTTCATCCTTGCCAGTACACTCTTGTAAACCTGAAACGCTATTTATGACAAAACCACTCACAACCACTTGCAAACTGGAGCTACAACTCAGCTTCCCACTCCGCGGCTAAATTCATTCAAACCCTCATGAAGAGCTTTGGCAAATTATCCCCTCAGGGTATTGGAACTCTTCTAGTTCAGGTGAAGACCATCCTGTTTGTAAAGGTTCATCGACTCCAGTATGAGCCCCAACTATCCAGATATCGGAATCTCTCCCTCCTGCACCATCCTTGCAACAACATTTTTCAAATGCTCTCTCCCTACACTTCACCTCACTATGACGTAGAATGGGCAACAAATCAGAGAGAACAACTCTGTTTGTTCTAGATTTAAGATGTCACCCTCGATCCCTGAAATTCTGCCATCTGTCCACATCGCTTTTATTACCGATGTTGGTGCATATGTGGTCAATGACTTGGGGTTGCCCACCCTCTCTGTTAAGGATCCTGAAAACACGATGCGAGATATCACAAACCCTGGTAGCTGGGAGACAACACACCAATAGTCTGCCCTATATCCACTGAATCGCAATCTGTTCCAATCAATATGGAGTCCCCAATAACAAATGCTCTCCTCCTCCTCCCCCGCATCCTTAAAAAAAAAGTTGCAAACTCTGTGCCAAAGAACTATACCCTATGGCTTTCCCCTCGGAAGTCATCCCACCCAAAAATAACAAATATGGTATACATGTTACTGAGGGGCACGGCCACAGCAGATGCCTGCACTGTCTGCCTGTTAGCGTTTCGGCTTCCGACTGTATACCATCTATCTATTTCTTGTACCTGAAGTGTTACTGCCTCCCTATAACTTCGCTCAATTCCACTCAGACTCCAAATGATCTGACATCAAGCTACGGTTCCCGAACGCAGTTGCCGAGGAGCTGGAGTTGGGTGCACTTCCCGCAGATTTGGAAATCTGGGACATTATTGAAGACCCTTACCACTCATGTTCTACAGGAAGAAATTTCAAATTTCCTAATATTGTCCACATACACACACACACATATACATATATATATATATATATATATATGTGCGTGTGTGTGTGTGTGTGTGTATATATATATATGCGAACATATATACATGTATATAAATATGTGTTCATACTTGCATGTATGCGTGTGCGCATATATATTTAAAAATTGCAAAGGAAAGTTGATTGAAACGGCATTTATTTTTAAAAAAATGATTTTGTGGAGTGTTCTGTCCTTGGAAAATACCTCAGTTACTTACAACCAGCAGAAATACTCCCTGAGTGAATATCCATCTCTCAATAGAGATACAGAGGTGACGTTTGAAGATGTTGACGTTTCTCTTATCGCTGATCCTGTGCTTTGTTCAATTCTGGAAAGGATGTTTAGTTCGTTTCATGTTACTTATTTTGTTGCAACCTCGCACAGGCCATTAAAACAATCCAAAATTATTAGATTTATCTCATTGGACAATGTTGTCGGCAAAACTGGAACCAAAATGATAAAGATGTTGAAGTTCTGCTTTAAAGATTATAGGATTCAAACAGGAACATTTTTCGAGTCTTGTCACTGGATATTTTGGGGGGAGATGTGTGAGAAGCAAATGGTCTCACTCCCTTCTCTGTGAGTGCAGCCAAATGTCCAAGGCAATAGATGAAAAAAATGGTGCATTCCATCGACAGGTCAGTTCCCACTCACTATAGTAAAATTTCGCTTTGATTGTCGCCATCGTATAAAGGGTTAGGTGAGTGAGGAGATCGGGATTCTGGTGGAAAGCTGAGACATTGCGATAATTAATCCCACACTGTTGGCATCACTTTATATCATAAACCAATTATGCAGTGGACTGAGCTTACCGACTTCACTTTAATGCTGAGCTAACAGAAACAGCTCAGTTCTTTTACAATTTATGGAAGTTCACGTAGAACAAGCTGCCAAACCTTTCTTCACAACCAGCACGTTCTACACTTAGTCGTACTCAGTTGGAGGTGATATGTGGTGTATTTCCAATTAACGTTAACCAATTAGAAATTGTGCACGTAACGCTTACCCGACCAGGCCGACCAGACTCCCTGTCTTGGTGAAATTCACTCATTATGTTTCTGCACGAATTTTTACAAATACTTTAGAATCAGCTTCTGACACATTTTTCCTGAAAAATAATCATTTTCGATTTCAATTACTGTAGAATGAAATAAAAAGTGCTCCAGACTTTTCCTTATCATTCATCGCTGGTTTTGAAGTTCGAAAGTCTAGTTATAGATCCATCTGAATGAAAGATTTTCCCTCCTGTTTACTCTCAGCAAATTCACATCATCAGGGAAACTTCCATATGGACGCAACTCAGTTTTACCTGGTGTCACGCCACATGATCTATTCATCTGTTCCACCATCCCATGAAACCCCGCCTTGTCTTTCTAATGGCGTTATGCCGCTGTACTTCGTTGGCTTCCTTTCCATTCATTTTTGTTTCCCAGTAGACGCTGTCCATTCTTCCTGACGTCTTTTGATTCCAGTCATCGGCATCCATGTCTTTTATCATCTCTTTTATATTCCAGGGAAGTCCATCTTGAGAAAGAATGCTGTTCCAATGCAACAAATGAAAACCCGCTCGAATGGTGTATACTGTCATTACCAGTATAGGGAAGATGGGAGTTAGTTCAGTTACAGGTGAATCGGTTGGTTGTCACACAATGGATCAACCATTGACTGGGAAATGTTTGTTTTTCTTCACTTTTCTCCCCTCTCTGAACATGTGCTAAAACAACACAGAAAGGTGTCATAGAATGCCGACAGTTAAGAAACTGGCCATTTGATGCAAAAAGTTCACACCGATCCTCCAGGGATTAACCGTCACAGAACAATTCCTTACCCTATTACGCTTCATTTGTTCCTGAATAAGGCACCTTACTGACAGTCGACCCATTTGGATTCATGCCATGTCTCAGGTCTGTGAGGCAGCAGTGCTAACCAGTGAGCCACCATGCGGCCCTGCAGCAATATTTCAAGGCACACGCGAACGTGTGTACAATGCGTTTCCTCTCAAAGATGCTCCGCTTTTATTGTTGTCCTTATCAGGAACAATAATCCTGCTTCCCTGACCAGGAATTGAAACCAAACCACAGCGGTGATAGTACTGAATTGTAACCACTAGCTGACATTTAGCTCGACAATTGCATCTTCTCTTAACAGCATAGTGTTTTCTTTCCAGCGATGAGACGTTTCTTCCAAAATACTATTCGTGACACCGAGTTTTTACAGCACAGAATAATGCATTATGTCAATGCCATTCCATCAAACATCCAGCCATTCTCATTTCCAGCTTCCAGTAGCCCGCAGCCTGACTTACGAAGTGTTCATCTCAAAGAGACGTTCCCTCCAAAGGTTTAATCTCAAATGAAGAAGCGAATGAGACTGAAGTCAGATACCATTAAATTTGATCATGAGCTGCGGGAGAACTGAACCGCATTTTCAACCAAAGAGGGAAATATATACACACATCTTTTGAGAATGACAAAGGCCTTAGGAGAGGCCAACATTCAGAAATTGAGGAATTGAACTGTTTGCCTCTTCTTTCTTCACTTCGGGCTTGAAAACCCGATTCTGTTTACATAAGCAAAGGGGTAAACAGGCAGGTGACTGTCCTTCGAGGACTGGCACAGTCGTGAATAATTGGTACATGCTAATCGTTGAATTCTCCACCTATTGAGGTAGCCTGGCTAGCTGTGCTCTTCCAGCCTCCGACCTGTTTCATTTGGATTCCAGCAGATTCCTGCCTCTACATAAGGAATGGAAGCATTCAGCCGCTTCGCTGTATGTTTTTCTCCCCCACTATTTCACCGTTACTTTACTGCTTCGACTGTATCACGTTGTTCTTCCGGCTAAACTAGAGCATTCTTGGCATCAGATGCTTGTCGTCCTTATGTTCCTCGAAGTAGAAACACAGATGGGGATTTCGAAAGTCAAGCAGATGAGGCCTGGTCCGTGAGGAAAATCACTTCACGATGTTCTCTCAGAAATAATTCCAAGCAACACGGAAAATGCTTCTGTGAATGTCTGTTGCAACATTTGTAAACCAATCGCGCCTCGAACACACGACCAATGGTTGATAAGACCAATGGCCTAGTCTCTGAGCTATGGAGCCACGGGCGAAAAAAAGCTTTTTTTCTGACTAACAGAAAATGATGAACTCTAGCACAGCAAATTCCGTCGTCCGAGGTTCGTGATGCAAGCCTCGTTTTTTGTTTTAAAATACGACTTGAAACCCATTTCATTGATCACTTGTTTGATATAACACTTTGCCAGCTTCCCAAAATCTCATAATGTGACTGGGATCAAAAATTGTTTAAACTCCCTCCAGAGGAACAGCTTTGAAGTTTCCATTATGTGAAAGGCACGATGTAGTATTGATAGCAATTAATTGCCCTTCATTTCAACAAGTTTACAGCTTTTCTTCTTCCGTTGTTGACTAATTCGTTTCCTATAGCATTGTGCAATTTACGTAGTGAAGATATTTCACAATTTATGAACTTGGTAGATGAACATTAGGCACCAAACGTGAAACAGTTCAAATCGAACATACTCCGGAGACATATGCAGGTATCTGAGAGTGCGTTTTAAAACAAAATCTTGGGTGTCGTGTTCACTGACTGGATTGGCATTTATTGAACAACATTAATTGCTCTTGAGTGGGCTGGAGGACATGACAGTGATAGACAGAGCGAAGACAGTCAAGAGATTTGCAGAAATGATAAAAACGTTGGAATTTCGCTGCCCGGTAATGGGTGAACAACCCTTGATGTTAATACTCCCACGTGCAGCAGATTTGTTGAAAGATCACAGGACTACATCTTTGGGTGAATAACGCACAATCCCTGCCCTTCCAGCATGTGGGAGCCCGTGTGGAAAGATAAAGCTGCGAAGGCCGCAGTGCACGTTTGGGAAAATGTGCAATGGTAAAAATATCATTCAGGTAAGGAGCAATGAAACACTGAACAGATCGCAAGTACACCTTTGAATAGAGGCAGAGGGAGTTAGGCCAGAGCAGAGGGGGAATTTGAGAGGACGGATGGAAGTGTGTTACCACCGTTTAATCCAAACGAATGGATGAGAGTTTGAACTGCAGTCGAGCGGAGACGTGGAAGAGTTAATGATGTTAATGAGGCGCAAGTAGGCTGACATGGTGACGATCGCGATATGTGGTTGAAAGCACAAAACGCGGTGAAGGATGTCACTATGGCAACCTCCGCAGACATCATGTCATTCTCCGACATTTCCACTACCCGAAAATGAACCGCACCAGCTAAGATGTGTTTCCCTCCCCACCCCATCCTCTTTGTATAAAGATCATTCCCTCTATGACACCCTTGTCAAGTGCACGCCCCTCACCAAACTACCCTCCACTCCCGCCCCATTCTCATTCCATCACGGGATTTGCAAAACCTCCACCCACACCTCCACTCTGTCGCAGGCCCCAAAGGAGCCTTCCACATCCATTAGAGTTTTACCTGCACTTCCACACATGTCAATGAATGTATCCGTTGCTCCTGATGCAGTCTACCTATACTGTGGAAACAGGAGACCTAATTACAGTTCGCTTCAGAAAACACCCCCGGACACCCGTAACAAACAACATCACTGACCCGTGGCCGAACACTTCAACTGTCCCTCCCAATCAGCCAAGTTTATGCAGGTACTGGGCTTCCATCGCTCTCATGAACTGACCTATGTATCAATCTTCCTTCCCACCTATCCGCTCCGCACTGCTCTGCGACCAAACACCACTGCACACACCTCCATCCAACTATCACACTCTCAGCTACCTTGGCCCAGCCCCATCCACTCCAATTTGTCTCTCTACCCCCTCGGTTTACAAGCTTATTTCCTGATGATGGCTCTTGCCCGAAACGTCGATTCTCCTACTCCTTGAATGCTGCCTGCCCTGCTGTGCTTTTCCAGCAGCACAGTTTCGACTCAGGAGCGAGGCAGTGGATTTTGATTTCGGGACTGAAGACAGAGGCTTCAGCTTTGCCATGATGTAATTGTAAGAAATGTCTGCTCCAACAGAACTGCATGTCAGACAAGGCAGGACAGCGTTTGACCTGGAAGGAACAGGGAGGTGATCGTGATTATATCCAGCTGCAGATCTATTTGTTCTCTGTGGTGGATGCTGTGTGCATGAAAGATTCTGACGAAATTCTGGTCACATTCTAAGTGTCGAAAATCCCTCACCCTCAGACCATATCTTTGAAAGTATCCAGAGTCTTGTGAAAGTTGCTTTCCCACTCTCATTTTTAGATAACATCAATTTTGCAGGATATTAGAAGGGGAAGATTTACAAACCAATCTCTCGGCCATGATCTGATAAAATCACATATTTTATCACAGGTAGAACTTGATCAAATAGAGAACATGAAAGGAAAACAACCCTCTGGTTTTAGTGAGAGAGAAATCGTTCTCTTATTGTGTGTGTGGACAATGGTTCTACCCATCATTAGAGCTCACAAAACACAAATGCAGTCATACTAAGGAAAGTCTATGGAAATGTGCGTATTCATTTCCTTGTCTGAGCTGAATTTCCATGGAGGCAAAGATTCCAGGAAAAAGCGATTCACCTGCTCAGAGTGTGGAAAGGGATTCACTCTGTCTCTGACCTGCTGCAGCACCTGCTCGTTCAAAATGAGGAGAAACAATTTCAAAGTCTGGACTGCCGAAAATGCTTTAAAACGTCCAGCCCAACGCTCATTCTAATTAGAAACCTTTCATCTCGCCAGACTTTGGAAAATGTTATCAAACCTCTGTGTGCCTCATCTCTGAGAAATATGCTCACATGAATGAGAGACCTTTAAGAATTCTGGAGACGTGACGTCTGATCTACGTGCTCACCCGGGAGGAGAGACATCTTTGTGTCCAAATCGATGGGACCTGCTTTAAAAGTCCGAGTGACCGCATGGCTCATCACATTTCGCACAATATTAACGTGTCTTTCTAAATGCCCTGATTGCAGGAAGTGCTGCACAAGTTCCTGGAGACGAACGTGTCATCAACGTGTTCACACTGTGGTAAGACATTATTCACTCTAAAAGTTCCGGGGGGCAGTTTATCATTGACGTCTTCACATTGAAGAGAGACCTATTAAATGTATAGTTCGTGGGATGTGCTTAACAGTCTCTGTAGAACTGATGTCCCTTCGACATTTTCACAATGTGCAAGACGTTTCAAGTGTATTTATTCTCGTAATAGGTTCAAGCGTTCATCTCAACTCTCAATACACCAGCCAGTTTACAGTGGGCAGAAAGCATTTACTTGCTCCATGTGAGAAACACAGTTAGCTCACTCATCGACCCCGCTGAGACAAAAGAGGGATCCCAGTCAGGGAAAGAATTCACTCACTCATCAACCCCGCTGAGACAGTGCAGAGATTACATATCTCAACAGCGATTTAACCTTGTTATTCATCATATTCAGAACTGAAAGCAAAGTTTTGATATTCTGGATAAAAATCAAATAAATCAGCTTTGTATTAAATTCCTTGTCAAAAATTCATTGGAAGGATGGGTTTACTGAGTACTTGAAGCATCAGCACAGGTTCCCAAAGGGAAATAATGTCTGACAAATATATTAGACATCTGTGAGGAGGTAATGAGCAAGTAAGACGAAGTCTACCCTGTAGAGGTGACCAGCTGGAATTTCCAAAAGGCTTTTGGCGAGGTGCAGTATGACAAACTGCTCAATAATGGGCAACTTCTATTTTAGACGGCGGTGTATTTGGAGTTTCCGCATCCTCTCCGAATCTGTCTGGATTTCCTCCGCAGACGAAAGATGCGTCGGTGACTTTCTTTGGCCATGGGGAAAGCAGAGTTACTGGAATTGGGTAGAAGTGTGAATTTGGGTGTGATGTCCTTTGCAGGATTAAAGGAATCTTCCTGGGCAGAATGGCCTCTTTCCACATTGTAGGTATTATTTTAGGATAAGGTTGATCGCAGGGATAAAGGCTTTGGTCATAGGAATTTCTTTTTTTTAAAAAGGTCACAGTTTCCATATAAACATATGATTTCAATTGAATCTGTTGAACGATATAAGGAGGGGAGGGGCATTCTTAAAGAGGACATCATAAAGGCCGAGCGAGAATGTCAGATCGCCTTAGCACGTAAAGTTAAGGATATAATCTAAAGAGATTCCACAAGTACATTAAGAACTAGAGACGAAATAGGACCACTTCAAGATGAAAGAGCTTACTTTTGTTTTTACCCTCAGCAGATGGAGAGATAAATAATGTTCACTTCGTGGAGAACGAAATGGACCCTACAACTAAATATTGATGTTTATAAAGTCGTTTCCATTGTAAAGGGCAAGTGCTGGAGGACTTGAAAAATATGAAGATGGATATTTCTCTGGGATTTGATCTCATGTATCTCGGAACTTTTTGGCAAGTTAGGGAATGAAACTGTTGGGCCTTTCGTAGAAATAATTGTGTAAGCTATTACTATGAATGAGGCACCGAAAAAATGGGGAGTGGCTAATTTTGTGCTTTTGTTAAGAAAGGGTTACATGGAGAATCCTGGGAACGATAGACCTGTGTTTCTGACGGTGGTCTTAAGTAAGTTGTTGGATGCAATTATAAACGATAGGATTTAAATGCATTTGGAGATACAAGGAATAAATAGGAATAACCAGAATGTTTTTGCGCGAGGGAAGTTGTATCTCACAAACATGACTGAGTTTTCGAGGGCATAACTAATATGATTGATCCGGAGAAAGTGGTAGATATTGCTCACTTGAACTTTAATAAAACCTTTTTCAAGGTTCCACATGTTTGCCTGATTCAAAAAGTGAGATCACAGAGAGTTCAAGGTGAGATTTCCAATTCGATATAAAATTATATTAACAGCAGGAGGCTGGGAATAGCCGTGGAAAGTACACTGGAGGACGATTACCGATGGTGTCCCACAAGGATCGATGCTGAGCCCACATTCATTTTTTCATTTAAATAAATGATTTAGGTGAGAAGATAAAAAGCATGGTAAGTAATTTGCAAAGTTTGTCGGAAAGGGGGCAATAAAAAGGTGATGGAAGATTGTGAAGAGATTTTCTCGTCAGGATCAATTCCTCTCTCTGTCCTCGAGTTTTTAAAGCGTGGGGGAGTGGGGTTGGGGCGGGACAGTGAAGGGCCATCCGTCCGTCGTACAGAGCAGGTTATCAGACGTCCATCTATTCTCGTCCCAGTTTGCAGCATTTGCCCCATAACTTTGAGTGTTCTGACTTTCCAGGGAAAATGTCAATGAGATTCGCTCTGTGAGCTTAATGACACAACAATGGTACTGACGATTGACTGGGTTGCAACACCTTTGAGGAACGTATTCTCATGTTCACACACAGAGGCAGACACGCAGGCACATTCCCCGACAGTGACAGAGTCCTCATCATTATACGCACTCCATGCGCTTTACGTCCGCAAGTTTCTCTGGTGAAAGGCGGCTTTAAGTGGAATACAAGCCACTTCTCCAACAAATGTGAACCGTTGCTGTGAGCTGCGATATGAAGTGGATACTGAGCTGAAATAGTCCCACACGCTTCGCATGTGTAACTTTCAGTAACACAAATCCCACCAAATCAAGGCATCTTCCTCCTGGGATCTGACAGGATAGCGCCCAGCAAACATTCCTCACTAAAACTACTGACACACGGCAAACTATAGACACTTTTACGTCTCGTCTCCTCTCGTTCTGTTTCTGTTCCTGTCACACCTCCAGATTCCTCTTCATGTCTAGTCCCAATATCAATAAGCTGTTTGATACAAATACAGACACATTGAGAGAGTGATCTTTATTTCAAAAGCAGAATCAGGGAATGTAAGCTGAGAGGGCTTGCTCACGGCAGAGCAACAAGGCACCACGGTTTCATGTCCTGATTATCGTATAGACTGATTCCACCAATGGGCACCGTGCCAGTTATTACCAATTAAAATCTTCCAAGGAATACCGTGACTGACAGAAAGTAGCTTCGACCCCTTCCTCGCCGAGGGGCATTTTGCAAACAATGTCCTGTTCCTTCACAAACTGAATTTTTCTCAGCTGGCCATGGATGCGTCGAGCACAGAAAATGCCCTTTGGCCCACTAAGTCTGCACATTCCAATACAATCCCCTGAACTGTTCTTACCTCATTTGGCAGGACTTTGCTCAAAGGCTTAAACGAATTCAGCACTGTAAGTGTTCGACGATATGGGTCTTTCATGCTTTGGAGGTTTCTGACTTTTCAATCATGACAGGTGGTTGGTTGCAGTTTCCCAAGCTTCCTTATCTGGGTTATATGCACTTTACTTCATCCTGCGATTTGAATTTCAAACAAAAAAGCAGAGAACAAACACACTTCTAGTTCACTCTCGACTCTCAATCACAGTTAGCAAAATGCTAAACTGCATGGGGAACTCACAGTGGATTTAACGTCCATCGCCTCAATCACTTGGCCACACCTGCAGAAGTACGCTACTACACTAGTTTCAAGTTCTCCCTCCCTGTGGAGCTGAGGGACAGGCAATCATTGTTAGGTTTGTTTGAATTGAATCACCACAGCTTCGACAGGGTAAAATGACAGGATATGTTTGGTCCGTGTGGTCAATCTCAATATTTCAAATTATCATTCATTTCAAAGCAAAGACAGAGATTGCAGGAGAAACTAAGCATGTCTGGCAGCATCCGGGGAGAGAGAAACAGAGACAACGATTCAGAGTTTCTTCAGGAGTTTCTCAGAACTCTGTTTTTGTCACAGGGTCTTCCATTCCTGCCGAGGTCCTTGAGCAGTTTTTGTTTTTGTCAGAGATTCCCAGCATCCGCAACACTTTACTCGCCATTAAACAATAAAAAAATCACATTTGTCGTTCCTCACTGGATAGGTTTTCCGATTGGGAGCATATTCCCGAACCTACTAAAAACACGAAACTGCACAGCAAAGGAGTCGGATGGATAAGAACAGCGACCGCTCCATGCGTGGGAACACCCTACCGGTTAACAGCCAAACGAGAGAATTAATTGCTCCACAGAAACTGGGGAGTTCCTTGTAGCAAGCCACTTGCAGGATCTCATAAAGAAGACTGTTAGCGAATTCAAGAATTCGCCTGCCCTTTTTGAATGACAATTGCACTCGATTGGTTTGACGTTTCCAAAATGAATCCTGGGGCATTCGTTGTGGAAAATGGGAACAGTCTGATCCAACGCCTTGCCGACACAGTCATGTCACCGGGAACCAGCTCTCCTAAAACCGGGAACTACTCCCTTCGTGCCTCATGACGAACATATTCCTGACCACGGTAAAACCTCGGAACTGTGCAGCTGAAGAAAAAAGGATGGTGTGATTGTCACTCCCTTCCTGGGTCGTGGGAGAACAGCACCTGTTAGTGAAGAGCCGAACACACTGACTAACATTGCCACAGAGAGTGATGAGCCAACGGCGTCAATGATCTCCGAATGCAAGCTTTAGCCTGCTCCTCCCCCATGGAAAATACTCCTTAATTTGCTTTACCTTTCGAAAATAAATCCTTGGAAATTCATTCTGAAGACATGGGAATACTCTGCTCCCACCCTCTAAAGACACAACCATGACACCAGGAACCAGTTCTCCTCCAACCGGGACCGTGTTTCTTCCAGCCTTTCAGTGTCTTGTCTGTGACCGTGTTTTCTCCTTGTCCCGGAGCTGAAATGAGATTTGACGTCCTGACGTGCAGGAACGAGAATCTTTTCAATGTCACAGATAAGTTCATGTCCGGAGAACATGAGACTCAAAGCACTGGCCTCCACAAGCACGGAAAGATTTCTAACCTGTCTCTGCTCAGTCGAACAGTTCATCGTCCATTCTCCTCTGGATCCGCTTTCCAAGGAATATATAAAGATTCAAAAAACTCGAGACGAGGATTTCTGCTTTGCTTCTTGACAGTTTCCTCAAATGCCAATTGGCATTTTTTTCCAAGAATCTCTTCACAACCCTTTGCTTTGCATTATGTCCAGAGATAAATAAATCTCACTTTGTGGAGAGATTCCAGACTCTGGGAATGTTTTGTTTGGAGCAAAGAAGTTTAATGGGAGATTTCTTGGGAATGTTTACAATGATGTGGGCGAAAGCGGTGTGGATGGGCGCGTTGATGGTCAGGAGGAACTGCTGTCCCTAACCAGGGAAATTGAAAACACTACTTGTATCAAATAAACTCAGTGAAACCTACATATACACCATATGTTTGTTATTATCTGTGAATAGAGGAACAGAGCTAACGTTTTGAGTCAGATCCGTTTCTCGTTCTGAACACAAGTTTCCTGCGTGTCAACAATTCAGCAGACCTGAGAAAATATCGAGTTGTTGAGACGGGTTTTCTGGAGTTGCAGGGATAACTCATCCAACAGGAAATCATTTAAAATCAACAGTGAGGGGAACATGTTCTGTATTGATGAGAGATAGAGTGGATGGGAAGGATCCAATTCCATGAGCAGAGAGATTAACAATACGGCAATGGTCGAGTAATAAAAATGTTCTTGTATTTTTACAACGCCTTTCAGCACTAATTCAGTCACAGGCACTGAAGTAACTTTGAAGCAGATGTATCATTGTCAAATCTAAAGTGCTAATCTGGGCAGTTTGTTCAACCAGAGGTCAAAAAAGAGCACTGAGAACTGGCCCTGGAGAGGCCAGTGAGATTATGCTTTACCTTAAGCGTTTGTTCCTCTCTGGTCTATATCCAGAATAGTGCAGGACCGGTGGTTCTAATCTCAGGGGAAGGTGTTACACACTAAGACACAGATGAGCTGAATGTTCTCACGTTCAGAGGGTAGCAAGTATGTAAAAGTATTTACAGCAGAAGTCTGGCAAGACTCAGTATATTTAAGCCTTCAATTATCTCTCTATTAATGGCATGGAGCAAGTGGCAGAGTGAAATGTACACAAATGTGCTGACAATTCACACTCGTGGGAGCACATATTATGTTGAGAACGTGGCATTTCGCATAGACATATAGATAGGTTGAATGAATGGGGAATAACTTGTCAGATGCAGTTTCATGTCGGCATTATGAGGTCGGAGAAGTCAAAACAAAGAACACTATTAAAACCGAGAGAAAGTAGAAGAAACGTGTGAGACAGAGGAATCTCATGCCTGACACAAACATGTTCAGTATCATATTCTTTCCCTAACAAAAAGGATGGCTTCCTTTCCGAATGCTCACAATGAAAGAGATGGTTTCCAAGGAAAGTAAAAAACCCTGAAACAAATCGCCTAATCGAAAACAAAGGAAAGAATTGAGTCGTTCCAATGGACAACTTTGATGTTTATGGCTCTCTAAAATTTGTTTATAATGAAGCTGGAAGTGGGAATTGGGGGAGCTGGGGAGTGAAAGTCAGGTCACCTATGATTACTGTCATCCTTCGTGTGTTTTCCTCATTTTATTGTCTGTTTTATTTCGCATTGTGGTTACTGTGAACCACACCGCTTGTAAACCACACCGCTGGTGACTTGTTTCCCAGACAGTTCTTCAACACGACTCGTAAGAATTCAACATTCTTTTCTCCTGAATCTAGGTAATCTCTAAACACTGTGCAAATATCGCCAGAACCTCGACATTTTCCACGCCTGTCTGCCTTCTTGCAAGATCAATTGATTCATCACTGTGCTCCTGTTGCACAAATCAAGAACGAACCAAACCGCATCAATTGCATCGAGGCTGCGAACGCAGATAACTGCAGCCGCTCCCCAGAGTCCGGGCAACTGTGTGATCACAGAAGCACATATTGAACAGTCAGGAAACTCAAAATAATTACAATGCTAGAGGCCGTGCCAGGAACGGCACCTGAGAATCAACAGAAACACTCTTTTGAGCTACGGACCTGGTTATATTTCTCAATCAGCAATCGAAGTTTACATTGGTTATATTATCTGATCCCTCACTCAAGGAACCAACAACTGCTGCAAATGGAGGAGAAAATGAGGACATTAGATACTGGACATCAGAGTCGAGAGTGCGGTTCTGGAAAACACAGCAGGTCAGACAGCATCTGAGGAGCAGGAGAATCGATGTTTTGGGCATGTGCCTGATGACTTGCTCATGCCAGAAACGTCCATTCGCCTGCTTCTTGGATGCTGCCTAACCTGCTGTACTTTTCCAGCAACACCGTCTCCATTGCTGCAGACTGTCATGCAATCCAAGCTTCCAGTCGCAGAATCAGCAACTCTCAGTGTAATGAGTCAACCTATTGAGGACACCTGACAGTGGTGTTTAGTTTCAAGTCGATCTTCATGAATGCGTGTCGTGAATTGTCTGTCCTGTATAATGTTCCCTGCTCTCACTACGTGCAACATTGTTTGACCATATATTATTGTACATGATGGGTATTGGGTCCATTGTTCTGGTGAGTTGTTGTCTAAATGTGGCTTTCGGTTTATGTTCTCTCATAAATCCGAGTAGTCAAAGGCTATCCGTTCAGAGACATTTTTGCTTGATGTGTTGGGTCTTGGCATGCCCTCCTAACGTTGTTTGTCTGCAACGAATTTGCGAGAATATCTATTGTTGCAAAGCATTTCTGGAGGATACAGTAAACACCACAATCAGTTGTACAGAGTGGCAAAGCACAGACATGACGAGGTCAACAAATTCGACCAGAAGAACACAACAATAATTGGACAATAGTGGGCAGCCAGAGATTTTCTAGAATGACGAGACTCATCCAATGAATCCATCAAAGAACAAGTTGACCTGGACGTAACATACTGGGACCTGCAATGAACGACAAGAAGCAGCAACAGAAAGCAGTGGGAAGGACATCACACAAATTCGAAACGCTACAGGACAGCAGAGCTTCATAAAAGTCTCATCAGCCTTGAGGATGTCACCGAGAAAGGGCAGGAAACTGCTGCAAACCAACTTCCCAACACTACCGAACATCCACACACCATCTGCAAACATCACTGGATCTACAAATCTTTACACAAACCTTGAAACCCTGAAACAGTCAGGGCCGCCCCAGCGGGAAAATGAACCCTTGCATCCCACATGACAGCTGAGGATACGAAACGCCATACTCCAGTGGACATCAGAGCGAACTGCTCTTGCAAGCTACTTGTGCGTGCTCTTGTCAAAATAACTGCTTGGTTATCCTCATCCAATTTTTCATCGTTTGACGTTGTGTGCTTTTAGCATTACAAATTTACATCTGAATATCTCTGAATTTTCTGAGAATTTCTGCCGTTCCAACACTTCGAGACAGTGAGTTCCAGATTCCAACCACTCGTTGTCTGATAACGTTTTTTATGTGCAGCTACCCAAACCTTTTTACTCTTTTCTTAAATCTATGGCTTCTTGGTGATTGATCCCTCCAACAAATGTTTCGTTAAGAGTACATAATCCATACTGCTCATCATTTCGTACATCTCAACACTGTCTCATCTCAATTTCCCCGCTTTCAGAAAAACAACGCCAGTCTGTCTAAACACTTTAATAGTTGAAATTCTTCAATCCAGATAATATATTGGCAAATCACTTCTGCATCGTTTCCACAGTTGTCATATCACTGCTATTATGTGAATTGCAAAATTATACACAATACTCTAGCGAGAGACAAATGATGACTTGAAATAAATGTCGGGAGACCAGAGACATTGGTCTTTTCCAATAAAGTCATTCCCTCGATACTGTTCTGTGCCATTTTCATGAACCCAATGCTCCAATGATCTCTGATCTATGCAAATAAAACACTATACGTGAGGATTCATAACCCAAACACATTGTCTGATAGCATTAAGTGGCTTAATGGTCCTGATGGTGATATTGGGTGACGTTCACCTAACAAGAGTGACAGCTACAGCACAGACTTAACGGTGTAAATGTGAAAGTGAATGTTAATTTTCCCAATGCCCCAGTGACATGGGAGGAGGGATGGAAAGGGGGAATAGTGATTCTATAAGGGAGAAAAATCTCCGAGATTGGGTGCTGAGAGTGGCGGCTTGAAGCATTAAAACCAACACCTGAGTGAGTATTTTCATCTTAAAATTGATTGTGTCCTTTCTGCGTTTGTTTTGCACAGGTGATGTGGAGTAACATGAAACAAATGCTCATTACAGATACTCGAATTTGAATGGAGGTTGCTTGACCACAACGCAGAGGACGAACCACTATTCGATTACATGAAAAAACACAATACAAAAAGCATTTAATACAATGGCAGATATAGTCGAGGAACCGCAACACATGCAGAACAGGAAAGCCCACTGAGACTGGATTGAATCGTCACCTTCGATGTCACCAATGGCTGTGGAGATTCCATCATTGAGAATGTTGAAGACTGAATTCGATAGTATTCAACAAAAGATGAAATATACAGGCGAGAGTTCACAAATATTGTTGAAATATCTGTTTCAATAAACATGAAGTTTCACATCGTAACTTTACCATTGCCGTGAGACAAGGAAGAAACTATTATTGAACACTCACATCACACCGATTCCCAGGTCTGGCCTCAGTGAAACTGTGTACGCAGTGGCGAAGATCCGATTGGAAATTGAGAATGGGATGAACGAGTGGATATCTACTTTGCCTGCCAGTGACAAACTCCATGAGCATGCAGTCCTACTGTGAAGGTAGAGAGGCGCGTAAAATACCGAGGCTGAGAGCTCCAAACTCGCTCGGTGAAACTTCTGTTGACATGGCGCAGAGGGCATTGGGTCGTGGGAAAAGATCCTGAGCTATTTTAATCTGAATTGAAATGATTAGATTAGATTTGCTGCAGGATGAAAACAGGCCCTTCGGACCAACATGCACACTACAACCCTCCGAAGATCAACCCATCCCAACCCTATGTTTACCCCTGCCTAAGGCACCTAACATGGTGGAAAATTTAGCATGGCCAATTCATGTGGTGTGCATATCTCTTAGATGGGGGGGGGGGGGGGTTCCGGAGTACACGGACGAAACACATACAGACACAGGGAGAACGTGTAAACTCCACATAGACCGTCGCCTGAAGCTGGAATCAGACCTGGGACCCGTTTGCTATGAGGCAGCCGTGTGAATCAATGAGCCACCGTGCCACACATTTGCTCACTGAATTGGCGCCCGCAGCCCTCTACAGCAAATATCTCCAAAGAATCACCACTCTCTGACTGAAGATAGTCCTGCACGTCTCATTTCCAAATTGTTATCGCTTCACTTTGTCTCTGTGGCCTCGGGTTCTAGTGTGTCATAGTGGTTGAAACATCTTTGCCACATTGGCTCTGCACAGGCCTCTCAGCACTCTGTAAATTTCAAATAAATTGAGTCATTGACTCAGACATCATTGAAACAGACTGCTGTTCCAAACAGTGCATGCTACCATTTACCAAAACTAACCTAGTACCAACTACGTGTACAGGGCTCATATCTCTCTTAACATGTCCTATTCATGCACTTATCTAAGTGTCTTTTAAATGTTATAACTTTATCCACATTCCTACTTCCTCTAGAACTTTGCACAGGAAACATACCGTGTAAAGTAAAACAAAGTGAACCTCATGTCTTTTTTTCACTTTTGTCCTCACAACTTCAAAATACTCCCACGAGTCCTGAAATACCCCAAAGAAGGAAAGCACCGTTGCAGTTGAGCTAATCTGCACGCCTCAGGATTTTTAAAAACATTTATATGGTAAACGTCAGCCTCCTATGCTCCTTTGAAAGAAGTCCCAGCCGATCCAGCCTCCCCTTACAGCTCAATCCCTTCATTCCAAGCAACATACTGGTAAATCCCTTCTTAACTCTGTCCAGCTTAATATTCTTCTTTGTCTGACTTGGAAACCATAACATAGACACAATACTACAGAAGATGCCTCGCCAACATCCTATACAACCTCAGGATAACGCCCCAACTTCAACACTAAAAACTGAGCAACGCATGAAAGCGTTCTAACAGCATTTCAACGAAGCTGACGATATGTGACACGACTTCCAAAGTCCATTCCGTGACCTATTCACGTGTCTATTGCGCAGGATATTCAAAGCAGTACTTGTAATTGTAGAAGTGCTACATCCCTTGCCCGTACACTACAGAATTGACCGTAGTGTTAGGTAAGGGGTAAATGTAGGGGTATGGTGGGTTTCGCTTCGGCGGGTCGGTGTGGACTTGTTGGGCCGAAGTGCCTGTTTCCACACTGTAATGTAATCTAATCTAATCTAATAATCTAATCTAATCCCTTTATAACTCAAACTGCAGTACGTTACAATTGTTCAAGGTAATTTCTCTTTACCATTCATTTAATCATATACCCGAATGTTCAATGCCTCTTTTAATCTTCTATAACCTCAGATAACCTTCTTCTCTGTCGACTGTACCACCATGAAGAGTTGTAGCGCCCCTCAGCACAGAAACAGGCCGTTTGGTGCAAACTTGTACATACTGATCATAATGCCGGTCCACATTAAACGCATTTCTCTGCACTTGGACCATATCATTCTAATCCTTTGCTATCCATGTATTTGTCCAAAAGCTTTTTTAAATATTCTTCGTGTACACACAAAGACTTATGCTGTCATCTCATGAAATGCATGTCGCTCATGTTAGTGTCAACCACAAACTGATGATCTCTGCCTTCCATATTGTCATCTAAAACATTTACACCAGTCACAAACAAAGGAGCCATCACTGATCCCTGTGGAAAACTGCCGGTCACAAGCCTCCAGTCTGACAAACAACACACCAAAACCTCACCCTTTCTCTTGTTGTTAATTGAATTTTGTATCCAATTTGCAAACTCACTGTGAACCACATCTGATCTAACTTTACTCGTTCGTCTTCCATGTCGAATCTAGTTAAACGCTTTCCTAAAGCCTAAGTAAGCAAATATATTTGTTCTTGCCTCATCAATCCTCTTGCCTACTTGATCAAAACCTCACAAATTTGTGAGACCCAGTTTCCACCTCATTAAACCATGCTGATGATCCCCTATATTTCCTGGACTCTGAAAATGTTATCTTCCAAAACCACCTCAAAAAACTTACGAACCACCAATTTCAAACTCACAAGCCTGGAGATTCCAGTCTTTTCCCTGTATCCATTCTTCAACAAGGTTCGTCAATGTCCAGTCATTTTACGGGCGGCACGGTGGCACAGTGGTTAGCACTGCTGCCTCACAGCGCCTGAGACCTGGTTTCAATTCCCGCCTCAGGCGACTGACTGTGTGGAGTTTGTACGTTCTCCCCGTGTCTGCGTGGGTGCTCCGGTTTCCTCCCACAGTCCAAAAATGTGCTGGTTAGGTGAATTGGCCACGGTAAATTGCCCGTAGTGTTAGGTAAGGGGTAAATGTAGGGGTATGGGTGGGTTGCGCTTCGGCGGTTCGGTGTGGACTTGTTGGGCCGAAGGGCCTGTTTCCACACTGTAATGTAATGTAATCTAATCTAATCTAAATCACTCCCATATTTAGAGATGACACAATTATTTCAGCAAGGAGTCTTGCAATTTCCGCGCTTACCTCCCATAATGCTTTGGGATTCAGTACAAACACAGGGAAAACCTCGATGCACAGAAAAATAGTTACCCCGTGCTGTAATCTGTGAAAATTCGATAGTCAAAACGTTTCCCAAAGGTCACGATTTAAAGGGAAAATTATCAACCTTTTTCTTTATGTCTAACAGAGAATGAAAACTAACAACTATTTACAACTAGTTTCTCTTAAACCCATCTTTTACCTTCCACTCCGCAACAATATTCCGATTCTAAAAGATTCCCGATAATGATTTAAAAAGTAATCATGGTTCAAAACCACTCAGATTTTTCAAGTCTCATTTTGTGGATTTTTCCAGGAAGATTCTCTCCAGGCTTTCCTCGATGTCCTGCCTGCAAACACGTTTCCAGGAAGGTACATTTGTAGGATCTCTTGAGCTGGACGTCTCTGACGCAGTCCTAGCTGTTGAAAATGTCCGGATTTATACCCCAAAACATCGGATTATTTCATTGGCTTTAATATTATCAAAACGTGAAGTTCACACCTGATTTTGATTTCGGATCTTGATTCATAATTTAAGTTGATGGCAATCCAGCTCTGCTGGCTGTTTCGAACAAATGTCACATTGTTCCCTTGGTCAGAACAGGTTGTTCTGTGTCCTTGCAAGCTTTTCAACTCTTCTTTTCACACCACGTTTATGACAATACACCAGTCCAGGTTTCGGAGTTTTATACGCCTTTTACATTTTCTGAGATGTCCAGCAATTATTTTCCTGTAATATGAAATGTTTATCAGTATGTATTTCCATGATTTCTGTAGCCTCCTTAAGTCTAACATATCCTTGGCGAACAGACTTCCCACACTGAGCTGTTCCACCTTGCTTGAATCCCTCTAAACACTTTCTCTTTGTCTAAACGTCCAAATGTCTTATAAAATAATATAACAGTACCTCTACGTACCAGTTGCTCTAGCAGTTGATTCCATGTGCAAGCCATCCTCTGTGTGAAAAGGATGTCTTTTCATTCGGTGTAAATCTTACGAGGTCTGGAGTCCCGAATCCAAGGGAAAACGAACTTTGCTGTTCGGCTTATCGAGAGCACTCTTGATTTTATGAATCTCTATAAAGTCATCTTCGACCTCAGATGCTGCAGTACGACAAGGCAATGCCTACACAGTCTCTCCTCGTTATATTAAAAATCCAGTCCTGAGAACATGTCGACTTTTTGTTGCATGAGGCCACACAGAGTCGAATGCAATCCAGCCGCTAGAAACATCACCGAATCTCAAATTATTAATGCATGGTCGAATAGTTTCGGAAAAGGTATCGTCCTCTTCATATATGGAGAGTGAACATTTGGTCTCGCTGTCTCCACAATAAAAAAATGATGTGAAAAATTAGTTTAATGCCTCGTCCATCATGCCTCCTTTATCTTTCAGGTAATATTTCTCGCGTTGTTCTCTTGCCAGATATGTACTTCTAGACCCTCTTTGGATTATCTTCAGCCCTGGCAGATTAAATTATTTAATATCCTCTCTTTCCTTCCTGTTCTGCATTTTATTGAAGTCCCTACAAGAAATTCACTTGAACCCAGTTGTCTGTCAGATATACGATACTCTTTCGTTTTGATTAGTTCCTCAACAACTTTATTCAACCATGGTCACGTCTTGTGAGTGTCCAGCCTGACAACTTCAGCTCAGGTTGACAGCATATCTGTTATTGGGAACATGTTAGTCTGTTATTAAAGTTGGAATAACAGAGCATTCGAAATGCATTACAGAATAAAATGGATTCCGCACGGCTTTTTGAAGATGAAATCAGACCTAACATGTTTACAAAGTATTGTCAGATCGTTACAAGCACAATACATAAAGGGGAATGCAGTAAATGGAATATATCTGGATTTCTAAAATTATTCAGAACGGTGATTTTTACGATAGCACTTCACAAGCATAGAAGCATGAACCCACACAGTTGGGGGTATGTATTAGTCGAGGATTGGGGAATGAATTGAGAGGTGAGTTAATGAGAGCATTTTCATGACGGTAAATTGTAACTTGCAGATGCCCGGAGACAACAATATTGGTGCCAGAGCTGTTGATAACATGTACTAATCATCTGTAAAACGTAAGGTTATGTACTGTTGCTCAGTTTGGAGTTGACACAAAATAGATATGGATGCAAGTAATGAGGGTGGCACAGCAACATTCTGGACGGACAGAATCAGGATAAACAAGGGGACAAAAACGTAGCAGCATATAACATGCAAAAAAAGAGGTTTATGCGTTTTGGCAGATATAAATATTAAGTGGGGAAATACACAGCACAAAGCATCAGCATACAGAGCACTTCACTTCCTTGTACATGAAATATGAAAAGCTAGCATCCAGTTTCAGCAGGTAATCGGGAAGTCAAATAATTTTGTTTCACTTTATTGAAACGGAATGGGGACATATGTTTTTTTTAATACACATGGCATTAGTCAGATCAGAGCTGGATTAATGTGAACAAATTTAGTCCCCCTATTTTAGGAATAGCAGTTCAGGGAAATTTAACACAAATCATCCTGGATATGGGAGAATATTCTCGGGAGATGAAACTGAGAATATTGCCCCTGTACTCATTGGAGTGTAGAATAATGTAACAAGACTTTACTGGGATACATTAGATTATGAAGGAAATGATTGGAATATTTTGGGAGAGAATGATTCGCCTTTTCTGAGAATCGAAGACCCAGATAACATAATCTCAGAGTAAGTAGTAACCTATTTAAGAAAGATGTGGAGTAATTTATTTCTCTTCGAGCCGACTGAATATGTGAAAGTATTTAGTGCAGTCCGCTCGAGAAATTGGCAGCTCAGTGTATCCAAGATTACACTGAGATTAGGGAGGGTGGTAAAAAAGGAGGGGGTGTGGGGTTGCTAATTAGAAATGGTATAATGGCTGCAGAAAGGCATTTCGAGGGGGATCTGCCTTTGGAGGTAGCATGGGCTGAAGTCAGAAATAGGAAAGGAGCAGTCACCTTGTTGGCTGTTTACTATAGGCCCGCCAATAGCAGCAGAGATGTGGAAAAACAGATTGGGAAACAGATTTTGGAAAGGAGCAGAAGCCACTGGGTAGTAGTCATGGGCGATTTCAACTTCCCAAATATTGATTGGAAGCTCTTTAGATCAAGTAGATTGGACAGGGCGGTGTTTGTGCAGTGCGTCCAGGAAGCTTTTCTAACTCAGTATGTAGATTGTCCGACCAGAGGGGAGGCCATATTGGATTTGGTATTCGGTAACGAACCAGGACAAGTGATGGGCATGTTAGTGGGTGAGCATTTTGGTGATCGGTGACCACAATTCTGTGACTTTCACATTGGTTATGGAGATAGAGAGGTGCATGCAACAGGGTAGGTTTTACAATTGGGGGAAGGGTAAATACGATGCTGCAAGACAGGATCTGAGGAGCATAAGTTGGGAGCATAGGATGTCAGGGAAGGATGTCGTTGAAAGGTGGAACTTTTTCAAGGTACAGATACGACGTGTCCTTGATATGTATGTACCTTTCAGGCAGGAAAGATATGGTCGTGTGAGGGAACCTTGGTTGACTAGGGAGGTTGAATATCTAGTAAAGAGGAAGAAGGAGGCTTACATAAGGCTGAGGAAACAAGGTTCAGACAGAGCGTTGGAGGGATACAGGATCGCCAGCAAGGAGCTGAACAAAGGGATTAGGAGAGCTAAGAGAGGACATGAAAAATCTTTGGCGGGTAGGATCAAGGATAACCCCAAGGACTTTTATGTGTTTGTGAGAAACATGAGAATGACGAGAACGAGGGGAGGTCCGATCAAGGACAGTAGTGGGAGACTGTGTATTGAGTCGGAAGAGAGAGGAGAGGTCTTGAATAAATACTTTTGTTCAGTATTTACAAATGAGAGGGACCGTATTGTTGAAGAGGAGAGTGTGAAACGGACTGGTAAGCTAGAGGAGATACTTGTTAGGAAGGAAGATGTATTGGGCCTTTTGAAAACCTTGAGGACAGACAGATCCCGCGGGCCTGACGAGATATATTCTAGGATTATGTGGGAAGCAAGAGAGGAAATTGCGGAGCCGTTGGCAATTATCTTTTCTTTTTCACTGTCAACGGGGTTGATACCAGGGGACTGGAGAGTGGCGAATGTTGTGTCTCTGTTCAAAAAAGGGAATAGGGATAACCCCGGGAATTACAGGCCAGTTAGTCTTACTTCTGTGGTAGGCAAAGTAATGCAAAGGGTACTGAGGGATAGGATTTATGAGTATCTGGAAAGACACTGCTTGATTAGGGACAGCCAGCACGGATTTGTGAGGGGTAGATCTTGTCTTACAAGTCTTATTGAATTCATTGAGGAGGTGACTAAGCATGTGGATGAGTGTACAGCAGTGGATGCAGTGCACATGGATTTTAGTAAGGCATTTGATAAAGTTCCCCATTGTAGGCTTATGCAGAAAGTCAGGAGGCATGGGATAGTGGGAAATTTGGCCAGTTGGATAGAGAACTGGCAAACCGCTCAAAGTCAGAGAGTGGTGGTAGATGGTAAATATTCTGCCTGGAGCCCAGTTACAAGTGGAGTTCCGCAGGGATCAGTTCTGAGTCCTCTGCTGTTTGTAATTTTTATTAATGACTTGGAAGAGGGTGTCGAAGTGTGGGTCAGTAAGTTTTGCCGACGATACGAAGATTGGTGGAGTTGTGGATAGTGAGGAGGGCTGTTGTCGGCTGCAAAGGGACTTAGATATGATGCAGAGCTGGGCTGAGGAGTGGCAGATGGAGTCCAACCCTGTCAAGTGTAAGGTTGCCCATTTTGAAAGGACAAATAAGAATGCGGAATGCAGGGTTAACGGTAGGGTTCTTAGTAAGGTGGAGGAGCAGAGGGATCTTGGGGTCTATGTTCATAGCTCTTTGAATGTTGCCACTCAGGTGGATAGAGCTTGTAAGAAGGCCTATGGTGTATTAGCGTTCATTAGCAAAGGGATTGACTTCAAGGTTCGTGAGGTGATGTTGCAGCTGTACAGGACCTTGGTAAGGCCACATTTGGAGTAATGTGTGCAGTTCTGGTCGCCTCACGTTCGGAAAGATGTGGAAGCTTTGGAGAGAGTGTAGAGGAGATTTACAAGGATGTTGCCTGGAATGGAGAATATGTCGTACGAGGATAGATCGAGAGTGCTAGGCCTTTTCTCATTAGAAAGGCGAAGGATGAGGGGTTACTTGATAGAGGTTTATAAGATGATCAGGGAAATAGATAGAGTAGACAGTCAGAGACATTTTTCCCCGGGTACAACAGAGTGTTACAAGGGGACATAAATTTAAGGTGAAGGGTGGAAGGTGTAGGGGGGTTGTCAGGGGTAGGTTCTTTACCCAGAGAGTGGTGGGGGCATGGAATGCGCTGCCTGTGGGAGTGGCAGAGTCAGAATCATTGGTGACCTTTAAGCAGCAATTGGATAGGTACATGGTTAGGTGCTTAAGCTAGGACAAATATTTGGCACAACATCGTGGGCCGAAGGGCCTGTTCAGTGCTGTATTGTTCTATGTTCTATGTTCTAAGACTGTGAGAAACAGGTTTTAATCAGCAAGGTATTCAAAGGCTAGGTGCTATTGCAGGAACGTGAATCTGAGGATTATCAGATCATTTGTAATCTCACTGGATGGTGACAGCAGACTGCACAGGTTGAATTGACGACTTCTGCTCTTGCATCTTATTATCTTTCCTTTCTGGACTATCAATTGCTTCTGTTTTTCCTTTATCAATGAATTTACCGGGCATTAGAAGAAGAAGATTTACAGTGCGAAGGCTTAAAACCAAATATCACTTCAGTATTTGATGGTGTTGTTCAGTTGATTGTTGCCTGAATTATGATTCGCTTTTGAACATGAAAGGGAAAAGCATCATTCACAGTGTGGAGAAGCTGTACACGTGTTGTACGTGTGGGCAGGGCTTCACCAGATAATCTGCCTTGTCAGAATATAAATACAGTCAGACGAGGGAGAGGTCATTCGTCTGTTTCGAGTGTGGGACAGAATTCACTTGATCCACTACGCTGCTGTAACAACAGCAAGTCCACATAGCGGAAATGTCTTTTAAATGCCCTGAACGTGGGAAGCGGCTTAAAATCTCTGACAATCTGGTGACCCATCAATATGTTGACACTAATGAGAAACGTCATTTACTCCCAAAATGGGCCTGGATTAAAGTGGTTAATTGGACTCTGTGCACCCGTCATCTCACTGTGGGGAGAGGCTGTTCATCTGCACCAGTGTGGGAGGAGATTTGATGTGAAATCCAACCTACTGAAACAATAGCAAATTCACAAGTGAACAAAGTGCCTGGTTTTTACTGTGCTTCATCGTGTGTCAAAGTCTCAACCAAAAGTTTTGGTTTGAATTCCAGCTTACTGTGGAGCTGTTCCAAAGAGTTTAACTGTTTAAGACCATAAGACCATGAGACATAGGAGTGGAAGTAAGGCCATTCGGCCCATCGAGTCCACTCCGCGATTCAATCATGGCTGATGCGTATTTCAGCTCCACTTACCAGCGTTCTCCCCGTAGCCCTTAATTCCTCGAGACAACAAGAATCTATCAATCTCGGCCTTGAAGACATTTAGCGTCCCGGCTTCCACTGCACTCCGTGGCAATGAATTCCACAGGCCCACCACTCTCTGGCTGAAGAAATGTCTCCGCATTTCTGTTCTGAAATGACCCCCTCTAATTCTAAGGCTGTGTCCACGGGTCCTAGTCTCCTCGTTTAACTGAAACAATTTCCTAGCATCGACCTTTTCCAAGCCATGTATTATTTTGTACGTCTCTATTAAATCTCCCCTTAATCTTCTAAACTCCAACGAATACAATCCCAGTATCCTCAGCCGTTCCTCATATGTTAGACCTGTCATTCCAGGGATCATCCGTGTGAATCTCCGCTGGACACGTTCCAGTGCCAGTATGTCCTTCCTGAGGTGTGGGGACCAAAACTGGACACAGTACTCCAAATGGGGCCTAACCAGAGCTTTATAAAGTCTTAGTAGTACATCTCTGCTTTTATATTCCAACCCTCTTGAGATAAGAGACAACATTGCATTCGCTTTCTTAATCACGGACTCAACCTGCATGTTTACCTTCAGAGAATCCTCGACTAGCACTCCCAGATCCCTTTGTGCTTTGGCTTTATTAATTTTCTCACCATTTAGAAAGTAGTCTATGCTTTTATTCTTTTTGCCAAAGTGCAAGACCTCGCACTTGCTCACGTTAAATTCCATCAGCCATTTCCTGGACCACTCTCCCAACCTGTCGAGATCCTTTTGTAGCCTCCCCACTTCCTCAGTACTACCTGCCTGTCCACCTAACTTCGTATCATCGGCAAACTTCGCTAGAATGCCCCCGGTTCCCTCATCCAAATCATTAATATATAATGTGAACAGCTGTGGCCCCAGCACCGAACCCTGCGGGACACCGCTCGTCACCGGCTGCCATTCTGAAAAAGAACCTTTTATCCCAACTCTCTGCCTTCTGTTAGACAGCCAATCCTCAATCCATCCCAGCAGCTCACCTCGAACACCATGGGCCATCACCTTGCTCAGCAGCCTCCCGTGTGGCACATTATCAAAGGCCTTTTGAAAGTCTAGATAGACCACATCCACTGGGTTTCCCTGGTCTAACCTACTTGTTACCTCTTCAAAAAATTCCAACAGGTTTGTCAGGCATGACCTCCCTTTACTGAATCCATGTTGACTTGTTCTAATCAGACTCTGCTCTTCCAAGAATTTAGAAACCTCATCCTTAATGATGGATTCTAGAATTTTACCAACAACCGAGGTTAAGCTGATTGGCCTATAATTTTCCATCTTTTGCCTTGATCCTTTCTTGAACAAGGGGGTTACAACAGCCATCTTCCAATCATCCGGGACCTTTCCTGACTCCAGTGACTCTTGAAAGATCTCAACCAATGCCTCTGTTATTTCCTCAGCCACCTCTCTCAGAACTCTAGGGTGTATCCCATCGGGGCCAGGAGATTTATCAATTTTAAGACTTTTTAACTTTTATAGCACTCTCTCTTTCGTAATGGCAACCATACTCAACTCAGCCCCGTGACACCCTTTAATTTTTGGGATATTACTCATGTCTTCCACTGTGAAGACTGACGCAAAGTACTTGTTAAGTTCTCCTGCTATATCCTTATCTCCCATCACTAGGCTTCCTGCATCAGTTTGAAGTGGCCCAATGTCTACTTTTGCCTGTCGTTTGTTTCTTATGTACTGAAAGAAACATTTACTATTATTTCTAATATTACTGGCTAGCCTACCTTCATATTTGATCCTCTCCTTTCTTATTACACTCTTTGTTATCCTCTGTTTGCTTTTGTATCCTTCCCAATCTTCTGATTTCCCACTGTTCTTAGCCACTTTATAGGATCTCTCTTTTTCTTTAATACATTTCCTGACTTCCTTTGTCAGCCAAGGTTGTCTAATCCCTCCCCAGTTAATCTTTCTTTTCTTGGGAATGAACCTCTGTACAGTGTCCTCAATTATACCTACAAACCCCTGCCATTTTTGCTCTACTGTCTTCCCGGTTAGCCTCTGCTTCCAGTCTATTTTAGTCAGTTCCTCTCTCATGCCCTCATAATTACCTTTATTCAACTTGAACACCATTACATCCGATTTTGCCTTCTCCCTTTCAAACTTCAGACTGAACTCTATCATATTATGGTCGCTACTTCCTAAGGGTTCCCTTACTTTAAGATCTTTTATAGAGTCTGGTTCATTGCAAAGCACTAGGTCCAGAATAGCCTGCTCTCTTGTGGGCTCCATGACAAGCTGTTCCAAGAAGCCATCCTGTAAGCATTCCATGAATTCCCTTTCTTTAGATCCACTAACAACATTATTTACCCAGTCCACCTGCATATTGAAGACTCCCATGATCAATGTAACCTTGCCTTTCTGACATGCCTTCTCTATTTCCAGGTGCATGTTGCGTCCCTGGTCCTGACCACTGTTAGGAGGTCTATACACAACTCCAATTATGTTTTTTTTGCCTTTGTGGTTCCTCAATTCCACCCACACAGACTCCACATCATCTGACGCTATGTCATTCAATACCATAGATTTAATTTTGTTCTTAACTAACAAGGCAACCCCACCCCCTCTGCCCACCTCTCTGTCTTTTCGATAAGTTGAAAAACCATGGAGGTGTAACTGCCAGTCTTGCCCCCCCCCTGTAACCAAGTCTCTGTGATGCCTACTACATCATAATCATTCACTATTATCTGTGCCATTAGTTCATCGGCTGTGTTATGTATGCTACGAGCATTCAGGTAAAGTGCCTTAATGCCAACTTCCTTATCATTCGAGATGTTGGAAGTCATATGTCCGAAATTATCCTTGCTTTTTACTGCATTCTCGGTCTGCCTCAATTTTAAATCCGCCTGGAAATATGCTATCCTGCTGCTTATCTTGCCATTTACCTCCATACTCCCTGTCGCTTTCACTTTCCCTTCCCCCCAATCAGAAGTTTAAAGTCCGACTGACCACCCTATTTATCCTCTTCGCTAGAACATTGGTACCTGATCGGTTCAGGTGGAGACCATCCCAACGGTACAGATCCCCCCTGTTCCAAAACTGATGCCAATGCCCCATGAAGTGGAATCCCTCTTTCCCACACCAATCCCTTAGCCACGTGTTTACTTGCCTAATTTTCTTGTCCCTATGCCAATTGGCACGTGGCTCGGGCAGTAATCCGGAGATTATGACCCTTGAGGACCTGTGCTTCAATTTCCTGCCTAGTGCTTCGTAATGTCCAAACAGGTCCTTCACCCTAATCTTGTCTATGTTGTTGGTACCAACGTGGACCACAACAACTGGATCCTCCCGCTCCCGCTCCAATATCCTTTCAAGACGGTCGGAGATGTCTCGCACCCTGGCACCGGGCAGGCAAAACACCATGCGAGACTCCCGATCCGGCTTGCAAAGGATACTATCTGTCCCCCTAATTATAGAATCCCCTATAACCACTACTTGTCTATTAGCTCCCCCCTCTTGAATGGCCTTCTGGACCATGGTGCCTTGGTCAGTTGGCTCAACCTGTCCAGAGCCGTTTTCCTCATCCGAACAGGGAGCAAGAATCTCGTACCTGTTGGACAAGGTCAAGGGCTGAGGCTCCTCCACTCCTGAACTCCGGTTCCCCCTACCTGCCTCACTTACAGTCACACTCTTTTGTGCCTGATCACTAGCTGAATGTGAATTACTTAACCTCCCAGGTGTGACTGCCTCCTGAAACAAAGCATCCAGGTAACTCTCCCCCTCCCGGATGTGCCGCAGTGTTTGAAGCTCAGATTCCAGATCATCAACTCTGATCCGGAGTTCTTCCAGCAACCAACACTTGCTGCAGATGTGGTCACTGCCGTTCACAATGGGATCAGCCAGCTCCCACATCATACAGCAACAACACATCACCTGCCCAGCCATCTCTGCTTAGTTAGTTAATTAGTTACTTTGTACAAGTATGAATTAGAATACCTTCTGATACCTCTCTGCTATAGTTTTTTTTACCCTAAATAATTAATCGAATGAAACCCATTGTGACTTCCTTCCGATGAAGTTAATAAATTCCTGCAGAAACGAAATGTGCTCCATGTTCTTCCTGATCTACACCAGCTAATACATGCACAACAAATTCTTCAAACTTCAAAGAAGTGCCTGATTTTCTCCACATTGTCCGGACAGGAATGCGTGTGTGACTGAGAAGTCTCAAATGATGCTAACTAATATACAGTCAGGTGTGGCATGTTGGCGCAATGATCACCACTGCTTTCTCACAGGCCAGGGCCTTTGCTTCAATTGCAGCTTTGGGAGATAGTGTGCGTGTGACGTTTGCACAATCTCTCCATATCCGTTTGGGGATCATTCCCCGGCGCAAAGACGTGCAGGTTACGTGGATTTATCATTGCTAAATTCTTCAGGGACGACTGCGTACGGTAGTTAGCCTTGGGAAATGCAGTGTTACAGGAAGAGGGCGAGGGATTATTCCAGGTAGAATAGCATTTAGAACGTAGGTGTGGAATTGTTCGGTAGATTGGCCAGTTTCCATCCTCCAGGGATCCCATGATTCTGTGAGACAAATATCCCACTCTGATTTTATGATTGAATAACAATAACTGAAACATGTCAGAGTGGTTGGGATTAAGACAATGACCTGTGAAATCCGCACAGTGATGTGGTGGGCTTGGGGTGATTGACATTCAAAATTTGTAAGCATTTGTGCTGAACGATTACACCCAGTGGAGAGTGTTATATTGTTGAAAGCACACATGTTCACTTTCAAATTGTGTATTTTCTGAATATTGAAGGATCAAGCAGTGCACGCATTGCTCCCCGACTGAAAGGGCTGGGGGACAGGCTGTTCCAAAACAGACAGATGTAACTTTTGTTGGTGAAAACCTGAATTTTGCTAGCTGTTTCAACAGCAACTCAAATTTAACTAATTACATTAAGTTACATCCAGGATCCCAGAAGCTAATGAAATTTCAATTTTCGTTTTGCTTTAGCATCTGGAATCTAATCAAATCATACAAATTGAATGCATCATTGGTGTGTATGTAAAACCAGCATTTGAAAACTAGAGTGAGAGCTATTACTGGAGAGCTAAAACTTTCCTCTCTAAGAAATTAGAACTCACTCTGTATCAAAAAGTACCTTTTTTCAGCAAAACATACATTTTAAAAATGAAACAAGTTGAAACAATTGAGATGAACAGATATAAGTGGAAGACACGGGAGCACATGCAAACTGGGTGGACTTGAGATTACGTTGATATGATGTTAAACAACTGTGTTATTGAAACAGCATGTTAATACGATTCTGTTCAGTTAAAGGAAAGAATGTTTAGTTTGTTCATTGTATTGTTTAGTCGTCGCAATAGAGTCAAATAAAATGTTGTTTTTCTTTATGTAATGGAAATTAGAAATTCTTTGTCACTCACTAATGTTTAAATAGATTCGGAGGTGAGGAGATGTTTTCCGAGTTTTTGCTTTTAATTAACAAGGTGTCCGACGTCCTCGTTGCAACAAGGGTTTTCTTTGATTCCTATTGACTGCAGTTTTGCAAAAGCTCTTCAATGTCTTAGTGAGCCTTAATGTCACGGGCAGACAATCTCACCTTGCCTTTTGATTGCAGTATTTTATCCATGTTGGTTCAATACTGCAATGAGGACAAATGCTAAGTGCCTCTGATGGAACACACAGCATCAGAGAGCTGCTTATTGTTGACTGAGTACAGCCACAAAGCACAATTATTATTCGCTTCCATCATGTTGCTGATGGTTAAGCGTTGATTGACTGGAGTCAGGGTTGGATTTGTCCTGCTTTTATGGACTCTACACAACTGGACATTTTTTTAAAAACCTGTATTCAGCATGAATGTCGTGGTTACACTTCGCTGCTCTGAACGCGGGAGTAGGGCATTGAGTATGATGATCATCAATCATTGTATCAAAAGGGAAACACAGGCTTGAAGGCCCAAATAGCCGCCCGCTATTCCGATATATCAATGCTGTGGATCTTCGGGGGACGGAGAATTTATATAGAATCTTCCAGAGTCCACATCATTTCATACTTCTGCCTGGAAATAATTGACAATGTTTCAGACTTACCTTGTATACGCATTGTGTTGACGCCACCGTCTGCCCTATGCCAGAGACAGTCTTTGAGATGAGTAGTTCAGTTCCAGTCTGGCTTGTTATGAATGAGGACAGTGTGAACTTTCTCCAAAGCCTGTCTGCCTGAACACCTGTGACCGCACACATGTGCACTCAATTCTCTCAACTGGGAGGAAGATCAGATACGAATCCAATCCATCTCATTTGAGTGTTTCTTTGATCTGGATGGATTGCATTTGATTCATGAAACGTTTGACCATTCTAATTCTGCGATTGAGTCACTTATTGGTGTCAGGACGTGATTATAAGTGTTCAAATTTAAAGTGCCCCCGGTCAGTCAACATTAAGCCACATCTACAAACGTGCCTCTCATTCACTCCTTTTTGCACTTTGAACCAGCAACTGAGGCATTAGTGAGCAGAACAGTATTCCAGCTCACTTCGAATAGGATGACACTGCCAATGGAATGAAAAGCCAAATTTCAGCTCAAAACACAATTTTTCAATGGAACATCATGCAATGAGGGTGTCAAACTTCCGACCTGAGACTAAAACTCTCTTATTCTCCTGACACTGGCAAGAGGACAACACAGACAAGGTACAATTACATCTCTTGTCAAGGCCAGGTTACCTTTTAAAAACCATACACTGAATTTAATTCAGAGGCATCAGAGGCCACGGCATAAATGCTTCCTCATCAAAAGGTCAGTGGAATCTTTGAGATATATGATAAGGAGACAGTAAAGATTGAGTAACTTTCAGCCCTTCGATGCCGCTCCAACATTTAAAGAAATCATGGCTGATCGGAGGCCAACATCCATTCCCTGCCTTTGGCCCATATCCCTCAAAACTTCAGCTGGAGAAGATAAAATCTCAGCTTTAATGTGAACAAATCGTGCTGAATCCGCTGCCACTTGTATAAGGGAGTTCCAAACATCTGACGAATTCTGTGGGTGAAAGTGCTTCTGAATATGCACCGTGAATGGCTTGACCCTAAATTTAGATTATGGACCGTATCAACTCAGAAATATCTTTGTGAACAGCCGAAGATGCTGTCTAAATGCAAAAGATAGTCTGAGGTTTTAACAAGGTGGAGGATTCCAAAAACTTGGTGTCAGCGATTTCCAGCTTCAGACTGCATTTCGTGTAATAGCAGTTGTCCTTGATTAGGGTTCCACTTCCAAAGTATAGGCTGGGACCTTCATTGTCGAAAGGTGGGGCAGTCTTATCCCAGCAATTACATACCCATCTATGTCACCAGGAATCAGCCCTGTGTGCGGATACATGCAAAATAATTCTGCAGTTTGTCTGCCGTTGTCTTCTTATTAATTAGAGTGTCATTTGTGTCTCTCTTTAGAAACACGGACAGACCAAACCGAATGCAATCTATCCGTATGTAACGACACCGTGGTAAACCTTTCTGCGAACTAAACCAAACACACAGAAAATCTCACCTCGTCTCATAATCTGTTCGTGTATCTGTGACAAAGAGTGACCCAAATTCCACAATTTAACAATAGTATATCAATTTTATTCTGTAACTCTAAAACTGAACATTACCAACAAATATTGAAAACTCTAAGTCTCCTTCGATGGGTTTTAATAAATCGGTGCATAATTTAAACTGACTGGTTAAATTGGAACTGATGTGAAATAGTCGGTCTGGATTGTTATTAGACAGAGGAAAAACTGGTGGTGATCGACACTGAGGGATATCACACCACAGACGTTTTGTGAAGGAGAGTCGTAACAGGAAACCTGACGGATTTAAACCCACACTGGTAGCGTCCTAAGGAAAACTGGCAAACGGTTCTGAGAATGTGTTTCGTTTTCAGAAACATCTTTAAGGAGGATACCTTAGAGTGTTTTTTCGAACAATCAAAAACATTTCCTGTTAACGATTAAAGGAGCTGTTTTTGCTCTATTGATATATTCAAGATATGGAATAACTATTTAGATGAGCATTTAAAACGCGATAGAACACACAAGGTCAATAATTGGAAACTGGGTTCAGAAGTGCGATGTTAGATGACTGTCATTGATATAATGGACCGAGGGGACAGTCCGATTGCTGCTAAAACTTAGTGATTCCCCATCATTTTGCAACTGAACACAAAACCAAACGTGTTAAGAAGTAAAGGTGCAAGCATTGCATGCACCTTCGCTTCTGCTATGATTCTTGGGAATCAGCACACACTGCTATTTCTTGGGTTTGATGCCAAGACAGGAATCCGGATTTAGCATTCTTCTAAACGCTGTGAACATGAACATGAATTCCTGACATTAAGAACAGCAAAGCGAGCAGCACTTCAAGACTCAGTGAGCGTTTTACTTCAGTGAGTAAACTAACTGGGAGAAAGCGGTGTTATTGATTGTCTTGGCCTTCTCAGACTCAGTACTGCAAGAAAAAATACTCCTTATGTAAACATACACGTTCGTTGAAGATTTACCTTCTTGCATGCAGAAAGTTTCGTTCTTGGACAGCCAAGGAACAGAGCGCCTCATATCAGAATGCTATTCACACATTTAAGACAGGCATGAGAAAGAATTTCAGAGCAAATTACTGCAGATGCTGAAATCGGTACCGAAAACAATTTTTAAAAATCTGGAAATCTCAGCGGATCAAGAAGCCACGCAGAGATAGGAAGTCAATGTTTCCAGTTTCAGAGCTGATGGGAAGGGAGGAGGTGGCAGTATTTATGCAAAAGTTGGGAGAGAGGGTGGCCTGCTGTATGAGAAAGGATATTACCCTTTCGGGTTATGCAATTGGCAACTGAGAATAACAGAACAATGGTGTGATTGTGAACCCACTCCAACTCCTTCCCTTTCTTTTAGGTTTAGCTGTTACAGCCTCTCTCACCATGACTTCGCCCTTCCCCTACTCCAATAGGACTGTCTGTTCTTTCTAATCTGGCAAGTATACACGCTATTGCTCTGTCATTCTCGCGTGCCAGCCGAATTATGTACATCATGTGCTGTCGGGTCTGGCTCATTAAGTATATATGAGGCTAAAAGAGACACGGCTTTAATCAAAAAAGTTATGAAGAGTTTTGAAGACGGCCAGTTGTGCAGTTCAGAATTATCCAATCAGACATGAGCTCATTGAGTAGCGGAACAGACTCTGGTTGAACGGTCTCTTTCTGCTTCTAAAATTCATTCTGTTTGTATGAATCTGCAAAGATGATCTGGGTAAAGTGTGCCAAGTTAAAAATGTGTGGATCCACTCGGGGCACTGAACCGACGTGAGAAGGCAACACACAAAGAAGAGTCAATTGGGTGATTGATCAGGAGTTGTAAGTATACCAGAGTAAACAGGATAACTGCCCTTCAGGGTTCACATTGATTTAGGCTCCAGTTAGCACACGGTCACTTCTCACAAACCACCATTGGCCTTCCACATTCCTGTTCTCTCCTCTGTTCTTATTTTGAGCCAAATACACAACAGGCAAAACCTGCTGATTTGCGTCTGTAACATGGAGTGAAGTGATTCTGAATGTTTCACAGCATCATGCTACTTCTAAAGATCAGTAAGTATTTACCATTGATTACTATAAATGGTAACGATTAACAGACCATGACATTGAATGTCATGAATCCTGATGACCTACTTAGATGGAAGATATCTATTTATATCACCCGGGACACAGTGTGATTTAGCATTACATCCTCCCATCTTTTCGGATATGATCCCTTCTTCAGTTTGTGTCTTGTTACACTGACTTGCTTTATGTTATACAGGCTGACAATTCATTTATGAGCTGGCAGTTTCTCATGCATGAGACCTTCTCTCTCACATGGTAATATACTGGCTCTGTAGCTCAGTGGTTAGAACACTGGTCTTCTAAGTATAAATGCGCTTGAAATAATACATTCCTGTCTGTCTTTCTATAGAATTTGAGGAAGACCATTGGGAATGACATTAAGCAGTCGGCTTTAGCAATGTTCCAATGAATCAGAAAGAGCCAGGTCAGTCAGCATAAACTGCAGAGTGACAGGGAATTAATAGGGGAGGTAAACGGACAGGGGAGTGACCAGTTGCTTCCTTTTGCCACGGTAAACAGAATCTCCTTTAGAAATCTGACATGGGACAATATAAGCCAAATGGGTGTTGTCCTAATTTCAGGTGGTTGGTCTCTCATCGTGCATTGGTTACACTCCGTGGAATGAGTTTTCATGTTTTGCTCTGTGGGTGAAAATGCGCTTCAACTCCTCAAGGGAGCGTTAACACAACTTACCCATGACAAACATCACCCTATTATTTGTGACGTTTAGATTAAAGTATTCGGGGGGGAAATGTAACTAAGATGAAGAATTGGAAAGTCAGAGCATAAAAGGCTACAGGCCAGGGTTGGAAAACTGGGATGACGTTGTCATTATGAAACGATGCGACGATGACTGTAGTCATCTGTACTGACGCATTGGTTGTGACTGAGCGGTTACAGCGCCATGGTCCGAGTTCCATTCCCCGTCAAAATCCTGGGTGATTTTTGATCCTGACTTGCAGTAAATATCCAGAAATCATTTATCAACAAGCAGCTGTTTGAATCTGGAACGCACTGACAGGTTCCGCAGAGGCAGAAACCTACATAACCCTGGAAAGTACTCAGATGTGAACTTGTGATGTAAAGGCATAAAAGGACAAGTGATGGAAAATGGAATTACGATCGTGAAACGGTTGTTTTTGACAAGGCCACGTGGAGGAGCTTGAGGGCTGTCGACCCACCAGTACGTCCCTGCTCGACAGATACCTTTGATAGCCTATTGGCTCGGATTTGGCGCTTTCACGACCGCTACGCAGCTTCAATTCCTCGCAAGTGAATCATCTTCCACTGCTGTCGTGAACCTGGGATTGATGCTGATTTTTCAGGGACATTTATGGAAAAGCTTCTTGCTCTTGCCTATCAGGAATGAAATCCTCATCTCAGTTTCCGAGTAACTCTGCATAAATTTGTGAAAGCCCACATGTCTTGCAGTCGAGCGAGGTAGGATTCGAATCTCCAAACTCCTGATTCGGAGTTAGGTGTGTTATCCAGTTGCTTTGTGCATGCAGACAGGGGTGGCGAGGGTGGAGAAGGCGAAGGGAGAGAAGGCGATGGAGATAGAAGGCGAGCGTGGAGAAGGCGAGGGGAGGGAAGGCGAGGGTGGAGAAGGCGAGGGTGGAGAAGGCGAGGGGAGAGAAGGCGAAGGTGGAGAAGGAGAGTTGGAGAAGGCGAGGGGGTGAGAAGGCGGTGGTGGCGAAGGCGAGGGTAAACAGGCGGGGAGAAGGCGGGGAGTGTAGGCGATGGTGGAGAAGGTTTGGAGGGAATGCGAGAGAGAGAAGGCGGGGGTGAAGGCAGTGGGAGAAGGTGGCAGAGAAGGCGGGGTTTGAAGGTGGGGAGTGAAGGTGAGGGGAGAGAAGGAGGTGGTTAAGGCGAGGGTGGAGACCGCCGGGGACAGAAGGCGGGGAGTAAAGCAGGGGTGAAGCCGAGGGTGGAGAAGGCTGGGGGAGAAAAGGGAGGAAGTGAAGGCGGGGAGAGAAGGCGAGGGGAGAGACGTTTAGGGAAGAAAGCGAAGGGTGGGAAGGCGAGGGTTGTGTGAAGGCGAGGGGATGAAGGCGAGGCGGGTGAATGAGAGGGTATTTGAAGGTGAGGGAGTGAAGGCGAGAGGTGTGAAGGCGAGAGGAAAAGGCAAGGGAGCATGAAAGCGATGGGTTTGAAGACAAGGGGGATTAAGGCGAGGGTGGCTGAAGGCAAGGTGGTGAAGGCGAGGAGGTGATTCCGAGGGGTGTGATGGCGTGGGGGGTTGATGGCGAGAGGGTGTAGGCGAGGGGCGGTGAAGGTGAGCGGGGTGAATGTGAGGAGGAGAAGGCGAGAGCGTGAGGGTCGGGGGTGTGAAGGCAAGGGGGGTTAAAGAGAGCATGAAGGCGAGGGGAGTGATGGCGAGGGGAGGGAAGGCCGGGGTGAGAATGCGAGGTAGAAGATGGGGGGAGAAGGCGAGGGATGAGAAAGCAGGGTGAAAATGCGAGTGTAGAGAAGGCGGTGTTGATAATGCGGGGCTGAAGGGAGGGGATCAAGGCGAGGGTGGAGAAGGCGGGGAGAGAAGACGGGAGTAAAGGCGGGGAGAGAAGACGAGGTGGGAGAAGGTTGGGGGGAGATGGCCAGGGTGGAGAAGGCCAGGGTGGAGAAGGCGAGGTGGAAGAAAGTGGCGGGAGAATGCGGGGAGAGAAGATGAGGGTGGTGAAGCCGAGGGTGGAGATGGCGGGAGAGAAGGCAAGAGGGAGAAGGCCGGGGAGAAGGCGAGGGTGGAGAAGGCGAGGGTGGAGAAGGCGAGGGGAGAGAAGGCGGGGGAGAAGGCGAGGGAGAGAAGGCAGGCAGAGAACGCGGGGCGTGAAGGCGGAGGTGAGAATGTGGAGGAGAAGGCGGTGGGGTTGAACACAGGGAGTGAAGTCGATGGGAGAGAAGGAGCGGTTTAAGGCGAGGGTGGAGAATGCGGGGGAGAGAAGGCGGTGGTGAAAGCGGAGATTGAAGCCGAGGGGGAGAAGACGGGGAGAGAAGTTGGAAGAGAAGGTGGAGGAAAGAGAAGGCAAGGGGGATGACGGCGGGGAGAGAGAAGGCGAGGCGTGAAGGCGAGTGAGGGTGAAGGCGCGGGTGTGTGTGTAGGTGAGAGGATGGTGAGGGCGAGGGGAGTGAAGGCAAGGAAAGATTAAGATGGGGAGAGTAGGCAGAGGAGAGTAGGTGGGACGGAGAAAGCGAGAGGAGAGAAGTCGAGGGCAAAGGAGGTTGGGGAGAAGGCGAGGGGAGAGAAGGCAAGGGCGGAGAAGGCGAGGGGATGAAGGCGAGGGGTTGAAGGCAAGGTGGGTAAATGCGAGGGTATTTGAAGGCGAGGGGGGGTAAAGGCGAGAGGTGTGCAGACGAGAGGGAAAGGCAAGGGAGCGTGAAGGCGATGGAGTTGAAGACAAGGGGGATTAAGGCGAGGCAGGGTGAAGGCAAGGTGGTGAAGGTGAGGGGGTGAATTCGAGGGGTGTGACGGCGTGGGGTGTTGAGGGCGAGTGGGTTTAGGTGAGGGCTGGTGAAGGTCAGGGGGATTGAAGGCGAGGGACGGTGAAGGCGAGCGGGGTGAAGGTGAGGAGGTGAAGGCGAGGGCGTGAGGGTCAGGGGGTGTGAAGGCAAGGGGGGTTAAAGAGGGCGTGAAGGCGAGGGGAGTGATGGCGAGGGGAGCGAAGGCGAGGGTGGAGAGGGCGGGGGTGATAATGTGGGGGTGAAGGTGGGTGAACAAGGCGAGGGTGGAGAAGGCGGGGAGAGAAGGCAGGAGCAAAGGCGGGGAGAGAAGACGAGGTGGAAGAAGGTGGGGGGAGAAGGCCATGGTGGAGAAGACGAGGGTGGAAAAGGCGAGAGGGAAGAAATTGGCTGGAGAATGCGGGGAGAGACGATGAGGGTGGTGAAGCCGAGGTTGAAGATAGCGGGGGAGAAGGCGGGGAGAGAAGACGAGGGTGGAGAATGCGGGGGAGAAGGCGGGAGAGAAAGCAAGAGGGAGAAGGCTGGGGAGGAGGCGAGGGTGGAGAAGGCGAGCGGAGAGAAGGCGAGGGCAGAGAAGGTCAGTGGAGAAGGCGAGGGGAGAGAAGGCAAGGGGGAGAAGGCGAGGGGTTGAAGGCGAGGCAGGTGAATGCGACGAGATTTGAAGGCGAGATGGAGAAGGCGAGGGTGAGATTGCGGAGGTGAAGGTGGGGGAGAAGGCGAGGGTGGAGAAGGCGGGGGAGAAGATGAGGGTAGTGAAGGCGAGAGGGATGAAGGCGGGGAGAGAGAAGGCGATGGGTGTAAAGGCAGAGGACGGTGAAGGCAAGGGGGTCTGTTTAGGTGAGAGGGCGGTGAGAGTGAGGGGGTGAAGGCAAGGGTGGTGAAGGCGGGGAGGGTGAAGACGAGGGGACAGAAGGCAGGGGAGAGAAGGCGGGCGAGAAAAGGTGAGGGGAGAGATGGCGAGGGTGTGTGAAGGCAAGGAGTTAAACGTGAGGGGTGGTGAAGGTGGGGGGAGCCAAGGCGAGGGAGAGTGAAGGCGAGCGGGGTGAAGGTGAGGGGGTGAGGGTGTGGGGTGTGAGGTGAAGGTGTGTTGAAGGCGAGGGGGTGAGGGTGAGGGGAGTGATGGCGAGGTGAATGAAGGCGAGAATGGAGAAGGCAGGGTGAGAATGCGGGGATGAAGGTGGGGGGAGATGGCAGGGGCAGAAGGCGGGGAAAGAAGGTGAGTGGGGTAAAGGCAATGGAGCGAGAAGGCGAGGTGGATTAAGGCGAGGGTGGAGAAGGCAGGGGAGAGAAGGCGCGGAGAGAAGGTGAGGGTGGAGAATGTGGGGAAGAAGGCGGGGTGAGAAGACGGGGAGAAAGCGGGGAGGGAAGGCGAGTGGGGTGAAGGTGAGGGGGTGAGGGTGTGGGGGTGTGAGGTGAAGGTGGGTTGAAGGCGAGGGGGTGAGGGTGAGGGGAGTGATGGCGAGGTGAATGAAGGCGAGAATGGAGAAGGCAGGGTGAGAATGCGGGGATGAAGGAGGGGGGAGATGGCAGGGGTATGAAGGCAGGGAGAGAGAAGGCAATGGGTGGAGGAGGGGGAGGGTGAAGGCGAGGATGTGTGTGAAGCTGAGAGGATGGTGAGGGCGAGGGGGGTGAAGGTGCAGGTGGTGAAGGCGGGGGCGGGTGAATCCAAGTGGGAGAGAAGGCAGGGGAGAGAAGGCGGGGGGAGTAGGTGGGGGAGAAGGTGAGTGTGGAGAAGGCGGGGAGAAGGCGAGGATGCAGAAGACGAGGGTGATGAAGGCGAGGGAGAGAAGGCGAGGGGGAGAAGGCGGAGAGAACATGAGGGTGGTGAAGGCGAGGGGGATGAAGACAGGGGAGAGAGAAGGCGATGGGTGTGAAGGCACAGGACGGTGAAGGCAAGGGGGTGTGTTAAGGCGAGAAGCTGGTGAAAGTGATGGGGGTGAAGGCGCGGGTGGTGAAGTTGGGGGAGGGTGAATACGAGGGGAGAGAAGGCGGGGAGAGAAGGTGAGGGCACAGAAGGTTAGGGGAGAAGGCGAGGAGAGGGAAGGCAAGGGGGTGTGAAGGCGAGAAGTTAAAGGCGAGGGGTGGTGAAGGTGAGGGGGAGCCAAGGCGAAGGAGAGTAAAGGCGAGCAGGGTGAAGCTGAGGGTGAATGTGAAAGGGTGAGGGTGAGGGGGTGTGAAGTCAAGGTGGGTTGAAGGCGAGGGGGTGAAGCTGAGGGGAGTGATGGCGAGGGGAACGAAGGCGAAGGTGGAGAAGGCAGGGTGAGAATGCGAGGATGAAGGTGGAGGGTGATGTTAGGGGCAGAAAGCGGCGAGAGAAGGTGAGTGGGGTGAAGGCAAGGGAGCGAGAAGGCGAGGGGGATTAAGGCGAGGGCGGAGAAGGCAGGGGAGAGAAGGCGGGGAGAGAAGGTGAGGGTGGAGAATGTGGGGAAGAATGCGGGGCGAGAAGACGGGGAGAAGGCGGGGAGGGAAGGCGAGTTGGGTGAAGGCAGAGTGAAGTGGGGGAGAGAAGATGAGGGGGAGCGAAGGTGGGGGAGAAGGCGAGGGAGAAAGCGAGTGTGGTGAAGGCGAGGGCGGAGAACGCGGCGTTTGAAGGGTTGGAAGGGTTTGAAGGGTGTGAGGGAGGGGAAGGCGAGGGGAATGATGGCGAGGGGAGCGAAGACGAGGGCGGAGAAGGCGGGAGAGAGAAGGCGAGGGTGGAGAAGGTGGGGGAGAGAAATTGGGGAGAGTAGGTGGGGAGAGATGGCGAGGGTGGAGAAGGTGGGGGTGAGAATGCGCGGGTGAAGGTGGGTGGAGAATTCGAAGGTGGAGAAGGCAAGGGTGGAGAAGGCGTGTGGGAGAAGGTGGGGAGAGAAGACAAGGGGCGAGAAGGCGAGAGGGGAGAAGGTGAGGGTGGAGAAGTCAGGGTTGGGGAAGGCATGTGAGAGAAGGTGGGAAGAGAAGGCGGGGAGAAAGCGGGGAGAGAAGACAAGGGGCGAGAAGGCGAGGGTGGAGAAGGTGAGGGTGGAGAAGGTGGGGGAGAGAAGGCGGGGAGAGAAGGCGGGGGAGTAGGTGACGGGTGGAGAGGGTGGGAGAGAAGGCGAGGGTGGAGAATGCGCGGAGAGAAGGCGGGGAGAGAAGGTGGGGAAGAAGGTGGGGGAGAAGGTGAGTGGGGTGAAAGTAGGGGAGGGAGAAGGCGAGGGAGTGTGTGAAGGCGAGAGGATGGTGAGGGCGAGGGGGGTGAAGGCGAGGGTGGTGAAGGTGTGGGAGGGTGAAGACGAGGGGGAGAGGAGGCAGGGGAGAGAAGGCGAGGGGAGAGAGGCGACGGGAGCGAAGTTTGGGCAGAAGGTGAGGGGCGAGAAGGCAAGCGGAGATGGTGAGGGGGTGAAGACGAGAGGTTGAAGGCGAGAGGTGCGAACGCAAGGGAGTGTGAAGGCGATGGGGATGAAGGCAAGGGGGTTGAAGGCGTGTGGGGTTAAGGCGAAGGTGGGTGTAGGCGATGGGGGTTGAAGGCGAGAAGGTGAAGACAAGGGGCGTGAAGGTGAGGGAGGGTGAAAGCGTGTGGGTTTCAGGTGAGGGCGTGAAGGTGAGGGGGTGAGGGTAAGAAGGTGTGAAGGCAAGATGGATTAAAAGGTAGGGCGTGAAGGCGAGGGGAGCGAAGGTGAGGGTGGAGAAGGTGGTGGAGAGAAGGAGGCATGAGAAGGTAAGGGTGACAAAGGCGGGAGATAAGGCGAGGGTGGAGACGGTGGGGAGAGAAGGCGGGGAAAAGGTGAGGGAGAAGGCGAGGGTGGAGAAGGCGGAGGAGAAGTCGGGGAGAGAAGACGAAGGGGGAGAAGATGGGGAGAAGTCGAGGATGGAGAAAGCGAGGATGGAGAAAGCGAGGGTGGAGGATGCGAGGGTGGAGAAGGCGAGGGAGAGAAGGCGAGGAAGAGAGAAGGCGAGGGTGGTGAAGGAGAGGGTGGAGAATGCGAGGGAGAGAAGGCAAGGGAAAGAAGGCAAGGGAAGAAGTCGAGGGGTGAAGGCGGGCAGAGAAGGCGGGTGGGTGAAGGTGGCGGAGAAGGCGGGTGGTGAAGGCGGGGAGTGAAGGCGAGGGGAGAGAACGCGGGGGTTAAAGGGAGGGTGGAGCATTCGGGTGAGAGAAGGCGGGGAGTGAAAGCGGGGAGTGAAGCCGAGGGGGAGAAGGCAGTGTAAGAAGGCGGGGATAGAAGACAGGAGAGAGAAGGTGGGGGAGAAGGCAGGGGAGAAGCCGAGAGGGAGCAAATGGCAAGAGAAGGCGGGAAAAGAAGTCACGGGGTGAATGCGAGGATGGAGAAGGCAGGTGAAGAGGGTGGGAGAGAAGGCGAAGGGGATGAAGGCGGGGGAGAAGGTCGGGACAGAAGGCGGGGGTAGAAGGCAGGGGAGAGAAGGCGAGTGGGGTGAAGGCAAGGGAGGGAGAAGGCGAGGGGGATGAAGGCAGGGAAAAGAGAACGCGATGGGGTGAAGGCGGGAGGGTGAAGGTGAGGGGGTGTGTGAAGGCGAGAGAATGGTGAGGGCGAGGGGGGTGAAGGCAAGGGATGTGAAGGATGGGAGGGTGAAGCTGAGGGCAGAGAAGGCAGAGGAGCGAAGGCGGGCGAGAGAAAGCGAGGGGAGAGAAGGTGAGGGCAGAGAAGGTTGGGGAGAAGGCGAGGGGACAGAAGGCAAGGGGAGAAGCAAGGGGGCTGAAGGCGAGAGGTTGAAGGCGAGGCGGGTGAATGCGAAGGGATTTGAAGGCGAGGGAGTGAAGGCGAGAGGTGTCAAGGCTAGAGGGAAAGGCAAGGCAGCGTGAAGGCGATGGAGCTGAAGGCGAGCGGGATTAAGGCAAGAGTGGGTGAAGGCAAGGTGGTGAAGGCGAGTGGGTAAATTCAAGGGGAGTGATGTGTGGGGGGTTGAGGGTGAGTGGGTGTGAAGGCAACGGGGTGCGAAGGCGAGGGGGTGAAGGCGAAGGGTGGTGAAGGCGAGGGAGGATGAAGGCGAGCAGGGTGATCGTGAGGGGGTGAAGGAGAGGGGGGTGAGGATGAGAGGGTGTGAAGGCAACGGAGGATTAAAGGGGAGAGCGTGAAGGCGAGGGCAATGATGGCGAGGGGAGAAAAGGTGAGGGTGGAAAGGGCAGAGGAGAGAAGGTGGGTGAAAAGGCAAGGGCAGAGAAGGCGGGGGTGGTAATGCGGGGGAGAAGGCAGGGGAGAAGGCGGTGGACAAGGCGGGGAGAGAAGACAGAGAGAAAAGGCGAGGAGAAGGTGGGTGGAGAAGGCAAGGGCGGAGAAGATGGGGAGAGAAGGCGGGGCAAAAAGGCAAGGTTGGAGAAGGCAGGGGTGGTATTGTGGGGAGAAGGCAGAGGAGAAGGCAAGGGTGGAGAAGGCAGGGGAGAGAAGACGGGGAGAGAAGGCGGGAGGAAGGCGGGGGAGAAGGCGAGGGTGGAGAAGGCAGGGAGAGAAGGCGGGGAGAGAAGACGTGGGTAGAGAAGGCGGGAAGAAGGTGGTAGGAGAAGGCGAGGGTGGAGAAGGTGGTAGGAGAAGGCGAGTGTGGAGAAGGTTGGGGCGAAGCCGAGGGCTGAGAAAGCGATGACGGAGAAGGCGAGGGTGGAGAAGGTGAGGGAGAGAAGGCGAGGTGGAAGAAGATGGTGGAGAAGACGGGGGAGAATGCGGGGAGAGAAGACGAGGGTGGTGAAGCCGAGGGTGGAGAAGGAAGTGGAGAAGGCGAGGGTTCAGATGGCGAGGGCGGAGAAAGCGAGGGTGGAGAAGGAGAAGAAGGAGAAAGCGAGGGTGGAGAAGGCGAGGGGGAGAGAAAGCGAGGGAAGAGAAGACGATGGGAAAGAAGACTTTGTGGAGAAGGTGGGGGGAGAGAAGGTGAAGGGGAGAGAAGGTGAGGGATGAGAAGCCGAGGGGAGAGAATGCGAGTAGAGAGAAGGCGAGGGGTGGAGAAGGCGAGTGGGAGAAGGCGGAGTGGAGAGAAGGCGAGGGGAGCGAAGGTGGGGGGAGAGAAAGTGAGAGTGGAGAATGCGGGGGGAGAAGGCGATTGGGGACAATGAGGGGAAGAGAAGGCGAGTGAGGCGAATGCGGGGGAGAGAAGGTGAGGGTAAAGGCGAGTGGTTAAAGGCGGGGAGGAAGGTGAGGGAGAGAAGATGGGGAGAGAAGGCGGGAGGGAGAAGGTGGGGAAAGAAGGCAGGGAGAGAAGACGAGGGTGGAGAAGGCGGGGGAGAAGGAGGGGACAGAAGGTGGGTAGAGAAGGCGGGGAGAGAAGGCGAGTGGGGTGAAGGCAGGGGAAATAGAAGGCAATGCGGGTGAAGGTGGGGGACGGTGAAGGCGAGAGGATGGTGATAGCGAGGGTGTGAAGGCAAGGGTGGTGAAGGCATTGGGGAGGGAAGGCGGGGAGAGAAGGCGGGTGAGAGAATATGAGGGGAGAGAAGGCGACGGCAGAGAAGGTTAGGGGAGAAGGCGAGGGGAGAGAAGGCAAGGGGGAAAAGGCGAGCGGGGGTGAAGGCGAGGGGTTGAAGGCGAGGCGGGTGAATGTGAGGCGATTTGAAGGCGAGGGGGGTGAAGGCGGGGGAGAGAAAGTGGGCAGAGAAGGCGAGGGTGGAGAAGGTGAGGGTGAGATTGCGGGGGTGAAGGTGGGGGAAAAGGCGAGGGTGGAGAAGGTGGAGAGAAGGCGAGTGTGGAGAAGGGGAGGGCAGAGAAGGTTAGGGGAGAAGGCGAGGGGAGAGTAGACAAGGGGGACAAGGCGAGGGGTGGTGAAGGCGAGGAGGGGTGAAGGTGAGGATGGGTGAAGGCGAGGGGGGTGAATGCAAGGGGGGAAGGCGAGGTGTGTGAAGTAAATGGGTGTGAAGGAGAGGCGGTTTAAGGCGAGGGGGTGAAGGTGAACAGTGTGAAGAGTTGAAGGCGAGATGGGTTGAAGGCGAGTGGGGGTGAAGGTGAGGGGGGTTGAAGGCAAGGGGGTTGAAGACGAGGATATGAAGGCAAGGGGGTGAAGTCAAGATGGTGTGAAGGTGAGAAGGTGAAGGCAATGGGGTGAAGTCAAGGGTGTGTGAAGGCAAAGGGGAGTGAAGGCGAGGGGTTTGAAGGCTAGGGGTGTGAAGGCGATGGGGTGTGAAGGCGTGGGGGTGAAGGGCAGGGAGGGTGAAGGCGACGGGAGTGAAGGCGGACGGGGTGAATGTGAGGGGGAGTGAAGGCGAGTGGGGATGAAGGCGAGGGGTGTGAAGGTGATGGGGAGACGGCGAGGGAGGGTGAAGGCGAGGGGAGTGAAGGTGAGGGGTGAAGGTGAGGGGGAGTGGCGTCGAGGGAGGATGAAGGCGAGGGGTGTGAACGCAATGGGGAGAAGGCGAGGGAGGGTGAAGGCGAGGGGAGTGAAGGTGAGGGGGTGAAGGTGAGGGGGAGTGAAGGCAAGGGGGTGAAGGGGAGGGAGGGTGAAGGTGAGGGGAGTGAAGGCGAGGGGGAAGGTGAGGGGCTGTGAAAGTGAGGGGTGAATGTGACGGGTGTGAAGGCGAGGGGTGTGAAGGTGACAGTGGAGAATGTGAGAGGAGAATGTGGGGATGAAAGTGAGGAGGGAGAAGACGTGGGGAGAGAAGACGAGGACAGAAAACGAGGATGGAGAATGTGGGGGGAGAAGTTGGGAAGGGAAGGCGGGGAGAGAAGACTAGGGGAGCAGGTGGGGGAAGAAGAAGGGGGGAGAAGGCGGTGCGGGAAGGCAGGGGAGAGAAGGCAGGAAGAGAAGGCGACAGTGGAGAACGTGAGGGAGAGAATGCGAGGGGGAGAAGGTGGGGAAGAGAAGACGAGGACAGAAAGAGAGGGTGGAGAATGCGGAGGAAGACGTTGGGGAGAGAAGGCGGGGAGAGAAGACGAGGGGAGCAGGCGGGGGGAGAAGAAGGGGGGAAGTTGGTGTGAGAAGGCAGGGGAGAGAAGGCAGGGAGAGAAGGCGAGAGTGGAGAACGTGGGGGAGAGAAAGCAAGGTGGAGAAGATGGGGCAGAGAAGACAAGGACAGAAAGCGAGGGTGAAGAATGCGGGGGGAGAAGTGGGGAGAGAAGGCAGGGAGAGAAGACTAGGGGGAGCAGGCGTGGGAGAAGGAAAGGGAGAAAGTGGGGAGAGAAGGCGAGAGTGGAGAAGGCAGGGGAGAGAAGGTGGGGAGAGAAAGAAGGGGAGAAAAGGGGACAGAAGGCGGGGGAGAACATGAGGGTGGAGAATGCGGGGGAGACAAGGCGGGGAGACAAGGCGGGGACGAAGGCGAGTGAGAGCAGATGAGGGAGAGAAGGCGGACGGGAGAATGCAAGGGAGAGAATGTGGGGCGGGAAGGCAGGGTGAAGGGGAGGGAGAGAGATGGCGTGGGTGGAGAATGTTGGGGAGAAGGTGAGGTGAGAAGGCAGGGGAGAGAAGGTGCGGGAGAAGGCAAGGGGTATATGATGGGGAGAGAAGGAGAGGTGAGAAGCAGGGGAGAGATGGTGCAGGAGAAGGTGGTAAGAGAAGGTGAGAGAAGAGTAGGTGAGGTGGGAGATGACGGGGAGAGAAGGAGCGGGCGAGAAGGTGCGGGAGAAGGCGAGGGGGTAGAAGGTAAGGGGAGAGAAGACCAGGGGGATAGAAGGCAAGGGTGGAGAGGGCGGGGAGAAGGCGAGGGGAGAGAATGTGTTCGGCAGAAGGCAGGGTGTGAAGGCGATGAGAGTGGAAGGCTGGAGCGAATTCGAAGTCAGGTTTACAGATGGAAAGCATGCAAGAAAGACCTGTTCTCGTCCATGAAAAAGGCTGCTCTTGGAGAACAAGGTAGTTTTGGCCAAGATTCAAACTGTGGCTACCGTTCATGTATAAGGCCAGCGCGATAACCACAACACTTCAGAAACAAGCCCGGAGCAATGCTGCTGCAGCTGAGTGGCGTCCAGCACTGAAATTTGCAGCCATTCTGCACTTCACCTTTCTGCTTCCAATAGCTCGATGTTGTCCAGCGTAATTGATATCTCGAAAAAGTAAAAAAAAAAGGAACATGAAATTGATGACAAAATATAGACAAGGATGTTTGGACCATAGGGTGAGGTGGAATAGACTGGGACAACTTTCCCTGCAGCTTAACGGCTGCGACATTATCTTATGGAAGGGTTAAAACAGAGTATTTACGTGTTTTACTCAAGTTGGGGTGAGTTGAAAACTCGAGGGCATAGGTTTAAGGTAAGTGGGCTGAAATTGACAAAGGACCTGAGGCACCATTTCCCACACAGAAGGTTGTGCGTGCATGGAATGAGCTACCGGAGGGAGTGGAGTAGGCTAGTACACTCAGAAAATTGCAAAGGTAACCGGATGAGTGTCTGGATTAGAAGGGTTTAGAGGGATGGGGCAAAATGTTTGAAATGGGATTTTGTTTAATAATGGCTATGTGGTGAGCATGGATGAGATACATTGAAGGATCTGTTTCCACGCGGTGTACCCCAATAACGTTGTGTTGCTTACACCGGCTTTAAAGGATTACTTTTTAGCGGAGCTGGCCGTCGCTGTCTGTGGCACAATGATTTAGTCTTTTCGTCTGCCTACGGGAAAGGTAGTATTGTGAAACACAACAGAAACGAACGACTTCCTTACTTTTGACCCGACTGACTATACTCCGTGAAATATTCCCAGATCCACAGCTGAAGATTTTCCTGCTGGAGGTTACCTCAGACACCCTGTTAACGCGTAATGTATTGAGCGAATCACAAAACAGAAAGCATTCAACACGGAACACGAACGAAACTGGCAAACCAAATGCATTTTCAGAAACAGCGAAGCATGAATGCAATATGTGAGACAATCCGAGGGCATGAGCCATAAAGTAATCACACAACTAACAACAGGGCAATTCCAAACTACTCTTTCAAGCATACTGCAGCCTTAGTGCACCACCACTTCCCAGACAATGCTGAAAAGAGAGAAAGAAAGAACATAATAAGAATGGGCCATAAAAAGTGAATTTCACCAATCACAGTCTCGATTAGATTACCTTTCCCTTCCGATGTCTCCAGGACGGAAATGAAGGAAATGGGAGAAATTCAATAACATATCACATCGAAATTCATTAGAACGATTTTCCCATTCGCCAGAAAACTAAATAACGACGAGTCGAGTCACCGTAGGACTTTGTTTCACAACAGCGATGAAATAACAGTCTTCATTCGGTTCCAGTAAAAACTCAACTTTCCTGGAACAGCAGAGCTGTTTGCAATTTTCTGCGCGGGTGGCGAACATGATCATGATAGCAGAGACACTTGGAAATATTTGGCACTTTCGCAGGAAGCATTTTACTTTTGTTTTCAACATCAATGCAACAGGGACTGAAACAGCATTTTAACAAGCTGCAGCGTTGGAGTTGATCAGCAGAAATGGCAGCGGTAGGATTCGAACCCACGCCACTATTGAGACTTGAATCGGGATTCAGCGCCTTAGATCGCTCAGCCACACGACCAGCCAGCCGCAAAGCCCATTGTCTTGCATTTCCAATTGTGCTCTCCTGCATAACAACAGATGCAAAGTCACAGGAACAGGGTTCCATGATCCGTCTCCGACTCGCACAGCTGCTGGGATGTGCCCGGTTACAATGTCAATTTCGCAGCAGATAATGATAGCCCATCAATCCAAACAAAAATCAGTGGTAAGCTGAGTCTATCTTCTCAGACTCTTTTTCAGCTACAAATGTACGTGAGAATATATGTTCGCTTATGAATTGGTCAAATAACCATGAGCTGCTTGACATTTCCGCAATTTCAATTCTTGCTTTGCTAAATGATTTCACCCATTGCTCGAAACAGGACAACTTTCACGTTTACACGGAACGTGGAATACACCGGACTACAGGGAAAATGCACAAAGCTGAGGAGGCCTTGTTCCACATCATAACGTGCAGCATAGTTTCTGTCACTATGTCTGTTTTGCAGAATAAGAGTCCCAAAGAGTGTTCTCCACCTTAAAACATTATAATCCGAGAATGACAGATCACATTTTGAGAATGCTCTGACCTCGGAGCCAGTTCGAGAAGCCACTTTCCTTGCGTTTTACCTTAACCGTGCAATTTGCTGCAGAGATGTTCACTCCTGGACATGAACCACATGGATACCAACTGAGTTGGAAACCTGTGTGGGAATCGACGAGAAGCGACTCAATAAATTTTGCTAAATTCCACGGTGCATATTAGAAATGCAGTTTCTGTTCACGTCAATCTAAAAGGCAGTTTCTGCACATAGTAACAGAAGTTAATTACCTCACCCCGCCCCCCTCTCCGGAAGAGGTGCTAACTGCCCTTGAGTGCTTTTTGTTCTCGATGTGAAGAGCTCTCACGCCTGAGTCACCTTCACACGTCTCTGGTTGCTGAGTGAATCACAAAGAAGGAATTTCACCAGAGCTGCAAGAGCCTCACTTCCCCACTCGCCCTCCCCGTTTACATTTTCCTGCTCGTCAGTGATTTAAAGAAAACTAAATGGATGCGATGTCATTCTTTAGCCTCTCTGTCGATTCCTCCGTTTCAGTTCCGACGTGGCTTAGATCACAGGGCGCACCTTAATACTAGCGACGCTATGAAAGCACAAGTCCAAAGGTGAGAGTGTAACTTCTTTCATTGCTGTTGCTGATTGAATGAGCCACTAACGTGCGAATTGCTCCACAACATGATACAGGACCTCTGGTGCCAATTCTCGCACGTTGAATAACGACAGACAGTTTCCAAATGAGGCCTTTCAGAGACGACTTTGGGGGTACATTTGAGAGACAGACAAGTTCAGGAATTCGTGGTGCACGTGACACCAGCGCATCAGCTTCTTCCCTCTCTTTGACCTGAGCCGCCGACCCAAGGAATGGAAATGCGGTACTGCTTTTCGTGGAAGGATCAGAAGGCGGTAACTACACTCTCAAACAAATGGCATATGAACCACGGTGGAGAAAAACTTTACAATGCTTTGCACTGTAATTAAATGGAACTGCATTACATTTCACTGCGAGAGCAGATTTATTCAAGCAAATTCGAAGGCAGGTTTGCAGATGGGAATGTAAGCAAGAAAGCTCCGTTCTTGTACATGTAAAAGGCTGCAGTTGAAGAACAAAGCAGTTTCTTAACAGTTTCGAACTAGGGACCGTTCGCGTGTGAGGCGAACGTGATGACCACCGCACTACACAAACAAGCCACAGCCGCACTGGCTACTGCTCAATGGCATCCAGCACTGAAAGTTGAAGCCATTCTACGTCTCCCCTTTCTGTTTTCAAAAGCTCGTTGTTGTCCAGCGTAATTGACATCTTGAAAACGTAAAAAAAAAGACACGTGAAATTGATGACAAAATATAGACAAGGATGTCGTCAATGTTTGGACCGTAGGGCGAGGTGGAATAGGCTGGGACGACTTTCCCTGCAGCGTAACGGCTGCGACATGATCTTATGGAAGGGTTGTAAACTGAGCATTTACGTGTTTTACCCAAGTCTGGGTGAGTTGAAAACTCGAGAGCACAGGTTTAAGGTGAGTGGACTGAAATTGACAAAGGACCTGAGGCACATTTCCCACACAGAAGGTTGTGCGTGTATGGAATGAACTACCAGAGGAAGTGGATGAGGCTATTACACTCAGAAAATTGCAAAGGTAATCGGATGAGTTTCTGGATAGGATGGGTTTAGAGGGATTGGGGCCAAATGCTGGGGAACAGAACTTGTTTAATTTTGGCTATGTGGTGAGCATGGACGAGATACACCGAAGTATCTGTTTCCACGCGGTGTACCCCAATAATGTTGTGTTGCTTACACCGGCTTTAAATGATTACTTTTTAGCGGAGTTTGCCGTTGCAGTCTGTGGCACAATCATTTCGTCTGTTCGACTGCTCACGGGAAAGGTAGTATTGTGAAATACTGTAGAAACAAACGACTTCCTAACTTTTGCTCAGACTGACCATACTCCGGGAAATTTTCCCAGATCCTCAGTTGAGGATTTTTGATGCTGGAAGTTACCTCAGAAACCCTGTTAACTCGTAATGTATTGAGCGAATCGCAAACAAGAAAGCATTTATCACGGAACACACACAAAACTGGCAAACCAAATGCATTTTCAGACACAGCGAAGCATGAATGCTAAATGTGAGACAGTCCGAGGGATGAGCCATAAACTAATCTCACAATTAATAACAGGGCAATTCCAAGCTACTAATTCAAACATACTGGAGCCTTCATGCAAAACCACTTCCCAGAACGTGCTTAAAAGAGAGAAAGAAAGAACATAATATGAATGGGCGAAAAGAAGTGAATTTAACCAATCACAGTCAAGATTAGATTACCTTTCCCTTCCGATTTCTTCAGGACGGAAATGAATGAAATGGGAGAAATTTAACAACATATGACATCGAAATTCTTTTGAATTATGTTCCCATTCGCCAGAAAACCAAATAACGACGAGGTGAGTCACTGCAGGATTTTATTTCACAACAGCGATGAAGTAACAGTCTCCATTCGGTTCCAGTACAAGCTCAACTTGCCTGGAACATAAAACAGCAGTAGAGCTGCTTGCGGTTTTCCGTGCGGGAGGCGAGCACTGCCATGACAGCACAGACACTTTGAGAAAATCTGCACTCTCCCACACCACAGTTAACTCTCAAGAATCGTACCCAATTTGTTAAAACCTCAGCTTTCCTGGAACATAAAGCCGCTTGAGCCCGAGATTTACCGTGTGGGAGGCGAAGACGATCATGACAAGATGGACACTGACCCCCGTCTCCATAAAGCAAACGCCCAGTCTTGCTTTTTTATTTGAACACGCCGCAGCCACAGATATTGCTGTGGGGGGATTCGAGCCTAAGCTTCTTAAGTAATTGAGTTCTGAAGCAGGAGCCTCCGGCTCCTTGGCTACCCTTCATAGGGCTGATTCGGTTCGAATAGTGAAATTTCCTGTGTCTGATCCGCAGGACACCCTGCAGGATTTTCAGACAGCACCATCCCTACTGTGATATGTCCGTGTTTGATAATATTCTGCGATGTAGATGTGTCCCGGCTTTGCCAATGTCACCGTTGTTTAACTCCCTACATCCTGTTGGTCGAACTGTGATTCCAGTCAGAATCACAAATGTGTAACAAAACACCTTAGCTGTGCTGGTTCTCTACAGAGATAAATGTGCTTCTCTATTCGTATAGAGAAAACACCTTAGCTGTGCTTCTCTTGCCTTCTCCTTGTAACTCTACACAATTTTACTTTCAACATGAACATTGAATTAGTTTTTTTAACAACTCGATTGAAACTGCGTCTTTGTCAATATCAGACCCTGACCATTCCCGATGTGAAAACATTTCTCGTCATGCACATTTTTCGTCTTTTACTAATGTCTTTAAAACTCTGCCAAATCGTTCTCGATCCTTTCAGGCGTAGGGAGCATTCCTCCTTCCTTATTCCCTCTGTCTAACCCACTCATGTCTTGGAAACGTTTAACAAGGCCAGCTTTCGGCCTTCTGCTCTCCAAGGAGTCCTGTCCCAACTTTCCAAATGACCTTCATTGTTGACATTCCTCGTACACCACACCATTCTCATCAACGTGTTCAGCGCTGTTTCCAATCATTTCACGTTCCCACTTCCTAAAGTTTCACACCCAGAACTATGCGATTATCCAGATGGTCGATTTACTCAGAGTGGGACTGTGTGGGTGAACATCCTCTAACACTTGTTTCACTTTCACCACATGTGGTACTGTGCCATGCCCACTACAATGACACTTCTGACCCAAAAACTCAAAGGAATTTCAAAGGGTGCAACTTAATGATTTACATCCTTATATCAAATATTTGATCAGACGACCGGGCAAAAGTGAAATCAAACAACCAGGGTTCGATGGCGATTTGAAGTAAGACATTCTCCCATGCCAGTATTAACACAAGCTAGTAAGCGAAGATCGTGCCCTAGACACTCTTACATTGCCAACACCAAACCAGCTGAGATTCGGTCAGGTCCAACTACATCCCAATTTGTTCTCAGATTTCTAAGCATCAAAGTGTTTTAAGAATATCGCCTTCTCATTCCATCTCCTTGTTCACAGGACAGTGCTGTTTATCCCTTCCGTTTGCACTAAGTTGTCTCCATTGGCAGAGTATTCAGCTATTTCCCTCCACCGGCAAGCAGTGTGAGGGGAGGCTAGCGCGGACACACTCGAAACCTCGCTCACATCGGCACAGCCAGTTCCCTCAAGTGTTGGGAATCAGCAAGTTTGATTAGGATCTTCCTGCAAATATCATTTATCTGAGAAGCGATAAAGATGTTGAGCTGATGGGTAAGACACAAGTGTACTCCGAACTCTCTACCCTCAGGTAAATTCATGTGAGGGCATTTTTGTGCAGCCTGTTTGCTGTTCAAAATCCATCTTCACACAGCAATCCTGCAGAAAGGCTTTTGTAACAGTAACATCGGCTTCGTTGCTGCAATCGGGCAGCAGTGAACATCTGAGACCCAACATTCCCAGATAAAGACAATCCGAGTGAAAGTCTCACTCACTGAGAGTCATCCCCACGTCCCTGAGCTGCGGGGCTGCAGACAGTTTAATGCAGAAGATAGGGTTAACAATGAGACTTTGTTTCACCATCAGCCACTCTGTCCCAGAGACAGGCAGAGGGGCAGCATCAATGTGTGGCGTCACTCACGCGCCGACAGAAGCTGTTCAGCCCATCGAGTCCATAGCGACTCTCTGACGCTTGTGTATCCCTGTGGTTATTCATAGTTGGTGATGTATATCTTAATAATGCGGAGCTGTCCCTGTATCGCAATTTTGTCTCCAACAAATTGATCGAATTGTAATTGACAGCTTTTCATTTCAAGAGGAGGACACTGCTGTGCGAACCAGCATAGGGAATAACTGCAGGGCGTCATGTGCATAGAGCACTCTACATCTGATATCGCTCACCTTCACCAGTTTATTACCAGCTCTGGCAAGAGATTTTGCGAATCAGATCAGAGCACACCGACCGAGAACAGGTAAAGAGCTTCCAAAACTTCACAAGTGTGTTTTCTCATTTGTGTAAATTTCCCGTATGTATCAGTATGAAATATTCATTTCAGATATATTGAATGAAAGGAAGTGGGAAGTGAAACAACATGTAATATGTAGAATGGAGATCTATTATAGAGAAACACTGGAGGGGGCAGTACACACAATGAAACATGGAATTGTCAACGAGTAGAGGATGTTTTCAATCCATTAATTTCATGGTTATGAGCCCAATACGCTCCCACTGGGCCGCTCTGTTAGCGCTGACCGTAGCAGTTTCACACAGTCTTCAGCATTTCGTCTGGCGTATGGCATGTACCTCAGAGGATGATTTCAAAAGGTCTTCACTATTATTGTGTGACACTCTGTGGTGCAGATGTGTCCCGGCTGTGTCAATATAACCTGTACCTAACTTGCCACATTCTGTTGGTTTAACTGTGATTTCACTCAATATCACAAAATATGTCACAGTTCAAAGTGAGGCTATGCAGCCCTCAACCAATAAAGAAATGTCTATGGCGGTCGATTGATTGACTTTATTTGATTGATTGATTGTCACATGAACCTCAGTACAGAGAAAACTTTTGTTTGCGATTGGTAAAGGCAGATCATACAAATCAAGGACATGCAGATCACAGCATAAGTAAAACATTTTGGACAGATTAAGGCTTTCAGGTTACTCCGCACAGGACGTGCACTCGGCAAAATCCACATTAACAGGATCAGCATCGTTTGAAGTTAGCGAATCCATTTCTCAGTCTTGTAACGACCTCGAAGAAGTTGCTGTTGTGTGTCTTTAAGCTTCGGTGCCTTGTTCTGAACTCGAGCTCATCAAAATTATACATTCTGCGTCATACATAGAACCAAATGCAAAACTCCAGTGCTCAAGTATGACTTCTCACACGTACATCACCCACCCGAGGCGATATTGCACCCAAAACCAACAAGCCAGAACCGGAACAGAAGCATGATCCATAAATCAGGTGAGTTTCCTTGCTTAAAAAATAGGGGTTTTCTGTTGCTTCGGAGGGAAGGCCGCAGTGAGTTTTAATAACAGCTCCTTGCCATTCTGACTTCCGGTTCCCCGGAGGCTGTGCGAGCCACTTCTTTTGCGAGCGGGCTCCCATCATTGGCAGCTGGACGAACTCATCTTCAATTGCCAATTAGTGTTGTGGAAGAGAAACATGAACACGCTTTTCAGCCCACTATCAAACACGGGGCTGTGGAGCGCGGGAGGGGGTTAGAGGTAGTGGGAGTTATGGAAATTCTGGAAAGCTGTACAAAAGAGAGATCGCACATGCACAGGACTTAATATTCTTCAGGGAACCTTGTGCAAATAACGCCATCTGAGACAGATAGAAATGTGAATAACTGCAGGGAAAGAGAGAATCTCTCCCTGTCATCTGTGTTTGCGTCCTTCTCGAAGTCACAGCGAAGGCTCTGCTGTCTGAATCAGCATGGGATGTTACTGCAGCGAGTCCTGTCGCTCAGGCACGTTGCACCTGATGTGTATAAGTTTTGTCACGTTACCGCCAGCTCAGAGAACAGATTTCAAAGCTCACATCATCCCAGAGTGACAGGGAACAGAAGGAAGTGATTCAGACCATCATCTTACCACCTGCTGGAGAGGAAACGGATGTGGGTGAGTAGACAATCTCATGTTCCCAGCATTTCCAATCTTGGTCTGTGTGACAACAAAAGCAGGAACCAGGAACTGTTTATCATGCTTCTTAAAACAGGCGTGAAAATTTGCAGAGCATAGATACATCTACATGCTGTTAGTGAAATGATGAACAGCAGAGTTCAGTTCACAGAGTATGGTCTGCCCTCTGGGTGATGGGCTCAGCTCCAACTGTGACCCTCTGCTCACCAGATTTGAACACAAACAAAGAAATGACTCAGTGACGAAATCTGTTGAAACGGATTCTGTGAGGAATTGAAAGCGATGGAATGAAAAGGCCCTTGAGAGCGGGATGTAACATTATCTGGGATCGTTTTCCAGACTCGGGGAGAGTGCGCAGTGCTGTTTCCATGGGTCAATAACACGACAGATAGATTGAATAAGCGTCAAATGTTATTGTCGGGATCCCTGTCGCTTCGACACACTGCACCTTTTGTACAATGGTACAAAAGCACGGACGTTTTGTGTAGAGGGGACAACTTCAAAATCGTTACTGAGGCAAAATGCACAAATGAGCGAAAGAACAAAGCAACCACAGAATCTGGTGTTACGTGAGGGGGTAAACCCCCTCTGCTAATGTAAACCAGCAACACAGAAATGATTCACCGCCGTGCTGTATTCTGTTAAAATTCCAGAGGCAAAGAACCAACCCAAAAATCACTACTTAAAGTTAAAAAGAACAAATTTATTGCTTTTTATTGACAGAGAATAATCAACCTACCACTCCTTTCTCGAAACCTTCTGCTCTACAATGCCTTCCCTCACTCCGATCCCAATAACATTTCCAAAAAGGTTCAAATTTAAAAAGCAGATAGTTGTCGAATGTTCTCTTTGTATATTCCTCTGTAGATTTTTTCTCCAGGTCGGTGTTGATGCTTTTTTTCTATGCAATCTATTTCTCCAGATAAGCACTTCTTGGAGATTTTACTAGCATCCTACATCTGTTGGTCTTTTAACTGTTCTCTTTGCTGTTCTTTGTCGCTCTGGATAACTGTTCCAAATGTCCGATATTTGTCCCACAAAACGTCGGACCGTTTCATTTATTTTAACATTGTAAAAATACCAAATTCAAACTTGATTGGGACATAATTTAAACTGATTGGCCGAATTAAAATTTGATTTTTGTATCCATGTAACACAGTTCTTAGTTGTTTTCATCAAATGTCATGTTGTTGCCTTGTTCTGAACTCTTTGTGCAGCCAGGCATTTCAGCACCATTAAAAGTACATTACACCCACAACTTCATAACAACGGCATTTGCCAAGATAGTTTATTTCTCTCAACATCGCTCTCTATCAATCTCATGTGCCTGAGATTTGAACAATCTGTGGTTAATGTTAATCAAAACTGCCCTATTCTCAGAGCCTCAGATTTAACACGCCACCTTACTTCTGTCTAACAATATTAAGTTTTGTCGCCGTGTATTTCTTCAGCACACGTTGAGAAGAAATAAAAATGAGAAAAACAGTCACCTGTTTGACTCTGATTTGACCCAATGCTGTTGCAGCCAACAGATTTCAGCTTTAAGTGAAATAGCCTTCATCTTTCCTGTACCAGAAATGAGATTGCATAGCATTGTGGTAAGTTGTCATGAGTTGAATTAGATCCAGCATCATTTCTCGGGGTGAAATTTACTGATGAAATACACGGGGGTTGGGGAGTTCAATTTGGTTAGGACGGGTATGATCCGAGTTCCCTTGATACAAAATCGTTAGAGACGATGGAAATGAGATTTACTGGGAGGTATAGCCACGAGGAAGAAAATAAGTGATTTAATGGGATGGTGGAATAGATGAAGATTCATGCGACATATATCAGGAATGACTGAGTTGTGTCCTAATGGAGATTTTCCAGCGGATGTGAGGTTGGTCAGGGTAAATAAGAGGGAAATTACCTCGTTCAGGTAAGTGTATAACTAGAGGTTAGAGCTTCAAAACCAGCGATGAACGACAACGAAATTTGCAGCAGGTACTTTTTATTCTGAGATTTTGAAATCGGAGATTACTTTTCAGACAGCAAATAAAATTAGAAGATGATTCCAGCATATTTCAAAGGCCAGTTGCAGACACACAAGGAGCGAATTTAACAGGGGCAGAGATTCTGGGCTTCCTGGATGGGGAGGCAAAAGTGACACACTCACAAATTATTTAGCGTTCATCGGAAAGAAATTGCATAATATCTGCAACTGAACATGTTAAGTGTAAGAAGAGCTGGTGGTGTTGAAAGGTGTAGCAGCTAATTCGACGTGAACTACTAAAAATTGTTAATGTACTGAGCTGTTTGTTTAGCTTTGCATTAAATGGAAGCCGGTTAGCTCAGTCCGCTGACGTGCTGAAAATGTGTTGCTGGAACAGCACAGCAGGTCAGACAGCATCCAGGGAACAGGAGAATCGATGTTTCGGGCATAAACCCTTCTTCAGGAATGAGGAAAGTGTGTCCAGCAGGCTAAGATAGAGGGAGGAAGAGAGCTTCTCCAAGGAAGGCATCCTTGTAAGAGGATTTGCAGTAGGTTAAAATCTTCGAGGAGAAAGTGAGGTCTGAAGATGCTGGAGATCAGAGCTGAAAATGTGTTGCTGGAACAACACAGCAGGTCAGACAGCATCTCGGGAACAGGAGAATTGACGTCTCGGGCATAAGCCATTTTTTAGGAATGAGGAAAGTGTCCAACCAGCCCAACCACCCTGTGGCTCAACACTTCAACTCCCCCTCCCACTCCACCAAGGATATGCAGGTCTTTGGACTCCTCCACCGCAAGACCACAACAACACGACAGTTGGAGGAAGATCGCCTGATCTTCCGCCTAGGAACCCTCCAACCACAAGGGATGAACTCGGATTTCACCAGTTTCCTCATTAGCCCTCCCCGCACCTCAAATCCCTCAAACTCAGCACCGCTTTCCTAACCTGCAATCTTCTTCCTGACCTCTGCACCCCCACCCCACTCTGACCTCTCATCCTCACCTTGACCTCTTTCCACCTATCGCATTTCCAACGCCCCTCCCCAAGTCCCTCCTCCCTACCTTTTATCTTAGCCTGCTGGACACACCTCCTCATTCCTGAAGAAAGGCTTATGCCCGAAACGTCGATTCTCCTGTTCCCTGGATGCTGTCTGACCTGCTGTGCTGTTCCAGCAACACATTTTCAGCACGTCAATGTCTTTTCCCAGTCCATCTACATCAACCTGTCGCCCAAATGGAAAAGACACTGAATAAACTGAAAAACTCTGTGCAACTGTGGGAGCAAAATGTGTTTAGAGACAGTCAGATCATGCAATGGGATTCTTGGCTGATCATGTTTCAAATGATACGATTCCCTCAAAATTCACCACCAAGAAGGTGAGGAGTCTTCTCTGGTCAGTAGCAGGGACGAGAACTCTAGGCGATGGGAACTGATGATGAGTCAGCAGAATAATCATTGATTCAGCTGGAATCTGAACAACACTCCGATTCTGGTGGGTCCCAAACCAACAAACTTTGAATCGCAATCTTAACAATGCAGTAGAGGTCCAACACGTCTTTCATTGGGCTGCAGAGCTGCGCTAACCTCCATTTCACTGCACTCAAAGTTACGGTGTTCAAGTCTTTCATCAAACTTCGGTTTATCCTCGCACCACTTCCCAGTACCTGGGCCTTGTCCGTGCATGCTCTAGCTCCTCAAGTGTTCAGCTGAATACTCCTGAAGTGTTTTGATGACTCTTAGCTTTACCACAAGTTCAAATAGTGAGTTCCAGAAAAACAACACTCTCAGGATGTAAACATTCTTCCTAAATCTTCTCTGAACATTCTCTCTCTAGCTTTTCATCTATATCCCTGGTTATTAACCCTTTCCATAAGAAGTTTATTACTGTCACACATACCTAATCCCTTTCTGTGCACATTAATCAATTTCTCTCTCAGCTTTCTCCGCTCTCAGATAAAGAGGCCCAGACGAGCTCATCCATCTTTGCAGTGGCGTGAGTGTCGTGCTTTAAAAGCACAGCCGGTCAGGCAACATCCGTGGAGCAGGAGAATCGATGTTTCGGTCATAAGCCCTTCATCAGGAATGAGGATTTTGAGTCGGGGTTGAGGGAGAGGAATGGGGTTCGTGGTCAGGTGATGGGAAAGTGAATGAAGGTGAGGGAGAATGTGATAGTTCAGAAGGAGAATTGATGGACGGATCCGGACAGCAGAGCCTAGTTGGGACTGGGATAATGGAATGGCAGTGGCTCGTGCCCGAAACATCGATTCTCTTCTCCTCAGATGTTGTCTGACGTGCTGTGCTTTTGCAGCACTACACTCTCGACTCTGAGCTCCAGCACCTGCAGCCCTCACTTCCGCTTATCTTCGCAGAGGGAATGGTCTAGCTCAGGCACCACCTTGGTAAATCTACTCTGACCACGCCCCCATGTAAACACACGATTCCTTAAGGCTGGCAATCAGAACAGAACAAAATTATCCGAAGAAAAGCAGAAATATCTGAACAAAATCAGCAGGTTTAGTGCATCTAGGAGAGATTTTCGAACCAAACGATCCGCTTTTGGAATGAATGTATGTGTAGGTGGGGCAGGAATGTGAAAGAAGGTGGATAGGGTCTAAAATGATTGAACTCGATGTTGGATATTGAAGATTGTAGGTCTGTCAGCAGGAAATGACGTGCCGCTCTTCCAACTCGCGCTGTGCTGTGCGGGAGCTGTACAGCAGACCAAACTGAAATGGAGACATGGGAACACATTGGGCTGTTGCAGTGACAGGAACCTGGAAGCTCAGGGTCATTTTTTGCTTGCAGACAGAACGTAGGTGTACATGCGTTTGCCACCCGCTATGTGTTTCCCCAGTCCAGACGAGATTACATTATGAGCAGAAAATACAGTTTGCTAAATTGAGTGATGGGCAGATAAATCACTGGAACCTTACACAATGAGGAGGGACATCATAACCGTGCAGCATTACACCTTCTGAGATTTTGTGGAATGGTGCCATATGGGAAAGTGTTGGGGGTCAAGGAGGATTGGACGAGGATGTACAGAGAGAAGTTGTCCCGCATTGTGCCGATATTCAGTTATATGGGCAAGTGGGGAAAGGGCAGTAAAATGCATATCTTCCTGAGCTTCCTGTTATAAGCAAATACCTAGTTACGGAGCAAAACTACTTAATGATTTTCATGCCAACACCGACACTAGGTACAGCTGACAGAAGTCACGTGCTTACACTGTCACTGTCAGTCTGTCTCCCTGGGAGCAGTAGTAGTCCCCCTCGCTGATTAAGACAACACAGTTCTTCCTGTGATATATCCCTTCGAGAATGGAAGGACAGCTATTAATAACCTTTACTTAGAACGGAATATCTGTATTGCTCAATAAGAATCGCGTAACTATTCTAACTCCTTTTTAAAGTCACTTGACCCATAGCCTTGTATGTCTTGGCATCACAAATTCACATCTAAATACTTCGGAAAGTTATGTGGATTTTTGCCTCTCCGAGTCTTGCATACACTGTGTTCGAGATTTCAACCACCCACTGTTTGAAAACGTTTTTCCACGCATTCACTATAACCTTTCCGCCTCTGACCTTAAATCGGTGTCCCCCCGTGATCGAAAGCTCTATCAAAGTAAAACATTTATTTCAGTCTACGCTATTCATATCCCTCAGTACTTTGTACATCATAATCATGCCGCCAACACCCCCCCCCCCACCCCACCCAATCTCCTCTGCTCCAACTTGTCCACTCTCTCTTCTTCAGCCCAGACAATATCCTGGCGAATCTCCCCTGCATCGTTTCCAGCGCTGTCACATCCCTGCTATAATGTGAATTGCATAACTACATACAACAGTCTCGCTAGAGCTGAATGAACAAGTAAAATAAATGATGCGAAAGTCCACAGAAACTGATGTTTTTTAGAATAAAGTTTCTTTTCCTCACTGCTGTCCTGTGCCCTTTACCTGAGCCTGATGTTTCAATAATCGCTGATCCATGTCAGTAATAGCTACGACATGAGGATTGATCTCACAACCGCGGCATCAAAATGGATCAACTGGTTTGAAGGTCCCGATGGTGAGACTTGGGCATGGTCACACAGCAACTGTGAGCACAGCAGCACAGGCTGAACGAGATCAATGTGAAAGTGTTTGTAAGGGAAATGGGAGGGGGAACCTAAAGGAGTTAAGTGATTGCGGGAGGGAGGGAATTCTCCGAGAAGGGGTGAGTCTCAATCCTGATATATGACTCACAGAGATGTGAGAGAGAGAGGGGTTTGATGAGAAAAAAATGATAATCTCTGAGAATGCTTTCATGTAAAATCAACTAATTCCTTTCTGTGTTTCTTCAGCATGAGTCACAAGGAGTGAAATGCAGTGATTCGGATTCGTACGAGCTTACTGAGGCCACAATGCAGAATATTTTAACATTCAAACCATCACTGAGTCATGCAGAGACACGCGTTTAAAAACAGCAATAATTACAGTGACAGAGGAGATGTTAGGAAGAGTAGCAGATGCACAACAGGAATATTCGGTGCGCAATAGCAGATATGTGGGAATTCAGAATTAGCTGAATCTTTAAATTCGATATCCCCAGACGCTGTGGTGGTTCCATCGAGGACTGCGTGTTGGAGACTGAGTTTGATAGATTTCTAGAAAACAAAAGGTTCAGGGGATAGGGCGGGATATTGGTGTAATTTATGTTTCAATAACAATGTGTTATTAACATTGTGTTAATAACAGTTTCTTCACCAACTTCCCCACACAAGGAAGCACCCATTGCTGCAGTCAGTCACATAACCCTAGTCCCTAGACCCGGAATCAGACAAACTTCGTGGCGCAGCCGCGAATACCAAACTGGAAGTGGGGGTGGAAATGAGCATGTGAAGCTATTCTGTGGCACCAGTGACATGATTGGTAAAGGCGCCTTCATGGAGTCATAGAGTCATAGAGATAGACAGTATGGAAGCAGACTATTTGGTCCATGCCGACCAGATATCCCAACCCAATCTAGTCCCACCTGTCACCCGGCCCATATCCCTTCAAACCCTTCCTATTCATATACCCATCCAAATGCCATTGAAATTTTGCAATTGTGCCAGCCTCCACCACTTCATATGGCAGCTTATTCCATACATGCACCACCCTGTATGTGAAAAAGTTACCCCTGATGTCTCTTTTATATCTTTTCCTTCTCAATCTAAATCTATGCCCTCGCATTCTGGACTCGCGACCCCAGGGAAAAGACTTTGTCGACTTATCCAAGAGCGTGAAATGCTGAGGCTGGGAGTGCTTCTGGTCAATTGGCTCAGAAGAAGCGTGCTGGAGCTTCAAGTGAGAGGTCGATGTATTAAAAGCGTTCTAAGAGATTTTCCTTAACAAAGTAGTATTTTGTTACTTTGACAGTAAGAACTGCTTTTGCTCACATCGTCCCCACATCAGTCTCTTGCTCCAGTAAACACTCCAATCCAGCGTACATTGCTTCCATTCCACAAAGAAACGCGTCCTATTCTCGCCCCATCTGGGATAATCTGAATTGACAATGTCATTCTTTGAATGGAGAAATGCAGCAGGGAGTTGTTAGTGCAGCGGTGGTCTATTGGGCTAGTAATTTTTGGAGACTGGAACGTGGCTGCTGCTGTTCATTAAATTCGATGAATAAAATCTGGAAAATAAACCCAATCTCAGGAACAGAGACAACAACTTTATATTGCTGAAAACTTATTCATTAATGTCCCTTCGAAAGGGAAATCTGCCGACTGTCAACAGTCCTGTCAACATGTGACTCCAGACCCACAACAATGTGGTTCAGCCATGAATGCCCTCTGACTCAGTTCGAGGTGAATTAGAATGAACAATAAATGCTCTTCAGACCAATGATAGCCACATTCCGTGGGAGATTAAGGAAGAATAAAAATGCATGGACAACAGGCGAAGGGGGAATCGTGTTTGTGTGGACTCGAATTCAACTGATTATCAAACTAAATAGACACAAGGATACCCATAGCGCCAAGAAGTCAGGGCCATAGGGTGACGGCAGGAAGGGATTCAATTACGCGCTGAGGTGTAAACTCACTTACTCAGTCACAGTGCGCATAAGTCATTCACCACTCCCATATGTGAGAAGTGATCCCGCAGAAGACCAACTGGCAAAGTCACCAGCAAGTTTACAAATGACAGCAGAAGTTCGATTCTGCTGTTATTGCAGTCGTTAATCCCAACCAGCAATGAAACCTGTTCGCATGTGTGTTTCCAGTGGAGTTCCACTGTTTTCTGATGTAGATCAGTGATTTAGACTTAGTTGTAGGAGCCATGGTTTAGAACTTTGCTGATGATGCAATAATTGATTATGGTGAAGAATGCCAGGGACTGCAGGGATGCATCAATCAGGTAGAAAGGTAAAATGCTCAATAGATTTGAATCCAGATCAATGAAAGTTAATGAATTTTGGGAGAAGAAACAATAACAGTGAGTATTCTGTGTGGTGTAGACGGACAAAAAGATCATGGAGTGGGAATTCACGATCGCTAAAGTTCAATGGACAGGGGAATCATTTGGAAGAAAGTACGTTCTGCAGATTTTGGGAATCAGAATCAATATTAGAGTGGTGCTGAAGAAGCACAGCAGGTCAGGCAGCATCTGAGTTGCAGAAAAAAATGACGTATCGGTCAAAAGCCCTTCATCAGGAATAAAGCTGCGAGCCTCGAGGGTGCAGAGATAAACAGGAGGACTGGGTCTGGGAAGAATTTAGCTGAGAGTGCAATAGGTGGATAGAGATGGGGTTAAAGGTGATAGGTCAGAGGAGAGGGTGGAGCGGATAGGTGGGAAGTAAGATAGACAGATGGGACAGGTCAATAGGATGGTGCCAGTCTAGAAGGCTGGAACTCGGATAAGGTGGGCGTGGAGAGATAAGGAAGCTGGTGAAGACCATATTGATGCCCTGGGGTTGAACATCCCAAGGTGGACGATGAGGCGTCAGGTGTTGACGGAATGGCGGTGGAAGAGGCGCAGGAACTGCATGTCCATGGGAGAGTGGGGGGGGGGAGGGAGGGAGTTGATGCGTTTGGTTATGGGGAGTTGAGGTTGAATGTTGCAGGTGTACTGGAAATGTTCGCTGAAGTGCTCTGCGAGAAGGTGTCTGTTGGCCCCAATGTAGAGGAGACCAACCGATGCAATAAATGACATGTGTGGCAGTGCAGATTCACATTTGATGGATGTGGAAGGATCTATTGGAGCCTTGGAAGGATGTGATGGGGAAGATGTGGGTGCAGGTTTTGCAATTCCTGTGGTGGCAAGGGAAGGTGCCGGGAGGGGAGGGTGGGTCATTGGAGGGCGTGGACTTGACTAGGTAGTCGTGCAGGAAACAGTCTTAGTGAAAAGTGGGTAGGGGTGGCGAGGGAAATATATCCCTCAAGTTCAGTGTTACTGACACCTTTTACAAACTCACTGACTCCCACAGCTGCCTGGATTATACCTCCTCCCACCCCGTCTCTTGCACAAATGTGATCCTATATTCCCAATTCTTCCACCTCCATCGTATCTGCTCCCAAAGGAGAATCACAGCGTTTCAGGCAGCATCCGAGGAGCAGTAAAATCGACGTTTTGGGCTAAAGCCCTTCGTCAGGAATACAGTCAGAGAGCCTGAAGGCTGGAGAGATAAATGAGAGGAGGTTTGGGGTGGGGAGAAAGTAGCATAGAGTACAATAGGTGAGTGGGAGAGGTGATGAAGGTGATGGGTCAGGGAGGAAGGTGGAGTGGATCGGTGGAAAGGAAGATAGGCAGGTAAGACAAGTCATGGGGACATTGCTGAGCTGGAAGTTTGGAGCTGGGGTGAGGTGGGGGAACGGTAAATGAATAAACTGGTCAAGTCTACATTGATGCCCTGGGGTTGCAGTGTTCTGAGCAGAAGATGAGGTGTTCTTCCTCCAGGCGTCGGTTGTGAGGGAGTGGCGGTGTAGGAAGCCGAGGAGCTCCATGCCCTCAGCTCAGTTAGAAGGTGAGTTGAACTGTTGGGCCACTGGGCAGTGTGGTTGCTTGGTGCGTGTGGCCCAGAGATGTTCCATAAAGCGCTCTGCTAGGAGGCGTCCTGTCTCCCTAATGTAGAGTAGACCGCATCAGGAGCAACGGATACAATAAATTATATTGGTGGATGTGCAGGTAAAACTTTGATGCCTGTGGATGGCTCCTTTGGGGCCATGGATGGAGGCGAGGGAGAAGGTGTGGACGCAGATTTTGCAATTATTGCGGTGGCAGGGGAAGGTGCCAGGACGGGAGGATGGGTTGTTGGGGGGCGTGGACCTGACCAGATAGTCACGGAGGGAACGGTCTTTGTGGAAGGTGAAATGGGATAGGGAGGGAAATATATCCCTGGTGGTGGGGTCCGTTGGAGGTGGTGGAAATGTCGGCGGATGATTTTGTTTCTGCGAAGGTTGGTAGGGTAGAAGGTGAGCACCTTGTTATTGTTGGAGGGGTTGAGTCTGAGGGCGGAGGTTCAGGATATGGACAAGATGCATTGGAGGGCATCTTGAACCACATGCGAAGGGAAATTGCGGTCTCTAAAGAAGGAGACCATCTGGTGTGTTCTGTATTCTATGCTACTTTCTCTCCACCCCCACCCTACTCTCATTTATCTCTCCACCCTTCAGGTTCTCTGCCTGTATTCCTGATGAAGGGCGTTTGCCCGAAACTTCGATTTTTCTGCTCCTCGGATTCTGCTTGAACTGTTGTGCTTTTCCAGCACCGCTCTAATCTAAACTCTGCTTTCCAGCATCTGCAATCATCGTTTTTACGCTCTGCTCCCAAAGGACAAGTTCCACCACAGAACAAACCAGATGGCCTCCTTCTTTAAAGACCGGAACTTCGCAATCTATGTGGTTGAAGATGCCCTCCAACGCACCTCATCCATGTTCCGTACTCCACCCATGAACCCCAAACCTCCAACCACAACAAGACAGAACCCCCAGGTCCTCATCTTCTATCCCACCAACCTCTGCATAAATCACATCATCCGCTGACAGTTTCGCCAACTCAAAACGGATCCCATCACCAGGGATAGGTTCTCCTCCCCAGCCCTATCCACTTTCCACCAAGACCATTCGCTCTGTGACTACCTAGTCAAGTCCACGCCCTCCAATGTCCAACCCTTCCCTCCCAGCACCTTCCTCTGCCACCGCAGGAATTGCAAAACCTGCGCCCACATCTACCCTTTCATCTCTGTCCAAGGCTCGAATGGAGGCTTACAAATCCATCAAAGTTTCACCTGCACTTCCACACATATCATTTCTTGTGTCCGTTGCTCCCGATGCGGTCTACTCTAAATTGGGGAGACCGGATGTCTTCTCATAGAGCACTTCAGAGAATATCGCCAGGACACCCACAAGAATCAATCCCAGTGCCCTCATGGCCAAACATTTCAACTCCCCCTCCCACTCTCCCGAGCACATGCAGATCTTGGGCCTCCTCCATTGGGCCTCCTCATCTTCCGCCTCGGGACCCTTCAAACCCAGGGCATCAATTGGAACTTCACCAGTTTCCTCATTTCCCCTCCCCCTACCTTACCCCAATTCCAAACTTCCAGCTCATCACCGTCCTCCTGACCTGTCACACCTGTGCATCTTCATTCCCACCTTTTCACTACACCTCTTCCCTGAAATATCATGTTCACCCTCCACCTCTATCCACTTACTGCACTCGCAGCTACCTTCTCCCCAGCCCCGCCCCACTCCCATTTATCTCTCCAACCAATATGCTCCCAGTCCCATTCCTGATGAAGGGCTTTTCCCTGTAATGTTCATTTTTCATGCTCATCAGATGCTGCCGGACCTGCTGTGCTTCTCCAACACCACTCTAATCTTGAGGGGAATCAGTTGATTGGGAGCGTTTTCGGATATTTTCTATTGTTGACCACTTTAGCAGCTACCAGTTTAGGGAACAGCTAAAGGACTGAGCACAAGTCAAGTCACCACATAAACATTTTTTTTTAATTGTAAGATAAAACATGGAAAGCAGAAGTATGCAAATTTGCCCATCAATACTGTTTCACCAATGAGTTTATCACTGATTCCTTTCCAGATCAGAGTGCTATGGGCCTTGGAGGGGAACTTGAAAATGGTGGTGTTTCGTTGCAACCTCCGATCTTGTCCTTTTGGTCAGTACAGCTATTGAGCTTTGAAGGTTCTGTCAAATATGCCCACATGAATTACTCCAGTGCATCCTTTAGTTGGTGCACTCTGTTGCAAGTGTGCCTAAGCGGTGAAGAGAATGAATATTGCAGGTATTGACGAGGGTACAATCAAGTGACTGCATTGCCGTGGACCGTGTCCAGTTCCTTAAGTGTTACTGAAGTTACACCTATCGAGGCAAATGGAGAGAGTTATGTTCCACGTCTCATTTGTGCCTTGCAAACGATTTAAGATTCACGGAGACACAAGCTGAGTTTATAATCAAAAAATGACTACCAAAGGACATGTTTTTGTTGGCAAATTGTTTATATAGCCAGTTTCTATCTGTTTATTTTTCTAAATACTAGCTCTGTGGACTATTACATTGGATAATTTGGTTACAGTAAAGCCATTGAATGTCAGTGGGATATGATTAGATCCTCATTTGTCAGAGTTATCATTATTCTATTTCGTCCTTGTGTGGACCAATCTGATTCCAGTCGCTGTCTGATTTCAAGTTTCAATTCCCGTCTGTGCTTGAAATTTCAATGGTTTCTTTGCATAAATGTCTCCACGTGCCTTAATAATATGTAAGGACGCTGCAGGGGACAGCAGAGATTAATGAACATGTTGTCAACACAGGAGAAAATGGAGCTTTGTGGGATGATTGGTTAGGCTGGGATTATTCTCCTTGAAACAAAGGACGCTGAGTGCAGCTCTATAATCACGTAATAACATTTATACACGTTCAATATTCATGGGAACTTGACAGGGTAGTTACTGGCATGTGGTTTACTCTGGTATGAGGGGAGCACCAGAGGACATAAACTCAGAATTAGGTATTGCCAAATTAATTCAGAAATGGGGAGTAATTTCTTTGCTCAGGGGCCAGTGAATACGTGGAACCCCTTACCAAAACTGTTGTTGAGGCTGAGTTGCTGTGTATTTTCAAACTGTGCCAGACAGATATTTAACGAGAAAGACGATGAAGCTTTGTCGAGGCAATGCAGGAGAATGGAGTTGAGGATTATCAGATCAGCCATGAGTTCATTGAATGGTGGAGTTGACTCGATGGGCTGAATGGCCTACTTCCAATCTTACATCATTTGGTCTAACTCCTTACTTTATCGATAAATTTAGAATTTTGAGGGGATGGGATGAAGTGATAGAAAATGTTTCCAAACTGATCAGACAGATTAGGAACTAGGCTCATAACCTCATGAACAAGAAATGTGCTGTGGCCTGGAGACAACAAATGGCACTGGGCACACCGCAGATGGGTATGTGCAGAAGTTGTATTTGCTAAAGAAAATTGGTGGATCTAATATTGTTGCCAAATTGGCGTCATGCTGGATGATGGATCGCGGTATGATTCACACAGCAAAAGGTTGTGAAAGAATGAAAGTTTCGTTTCATTGGAAAGGTTTTCTGTGGTTCCAATTCCAATTGACTATTTGAAATACTGATCAGAAAGTTGTGTGGAATGTTACATTAAAATTCACAATCCCACTGGATAAACTATTGCACCCAATCTCTCCATATTTGTTTCACTTTCATTCGAAGTAAATTTATAGAAAGTCAAGATGGAATGAAAGGAGGAAAGAAACGTTTGCACTCCTTTTCATTATCCCAATTTAACTTACAACAGAATCAAATTGCTTTATTTCGACTTTGATGAGGTATCAATTTATCACAAATCTCCAATGCAATGAAGGACAAGAGCAAGATTCTCCATCCAGTGTATCCTAAAGATGCGAGGTACAAAGGGAAACCACAGGTATGTTTGATATAAGTAACAGCCAGAGTAGGATTCAAATCCACACATGCACAGTGAAAGAGCAACCTGATGCGTTAAACTCTGGGCCACTTAAGTCCATGGAAAAGGGGCTCACATATAACCACATCAAGATTACATATGGTGCACCTCGGGGAGAAGAAATTCCCTGAGCAGAATCGAATTCACACCATTATGTTTCTTCTTTCAGCGGAATAATAATATCAGCAAAATCCAAGGAATTGACTTGTCCTTGGAAGGAATACCCTGTCCTTGATTTATTCCGAGTCGGTACTGTCTCAGAATGAACCAGCAAACATGTAATTCCCGTCACGTTCATTCATTTGGTCTTGACGCATAATTTCTTCAGACAGTTTCTCTCTCACGTGAAGAAGTATATACGGAGAGAGAAGTGAAGGTGATGTTTTAGATCGATGGACTTTCTCAAATGGATGAACCTGAAGTGGGTAAAATTCCCGGAAATGCGGTGTTGTTCGTTTCATATTATTAATTTTGCTGCAACTTCACTTTGTTCATTGGAATGATCGGAAGTGAATTGCATTTACATGATTGAAATGTTTAATGTTGTATTGAATTTTGCTCCGAATTCATTCCAGCTTAAAGAAAATATTGATGAGAAAACAGAAGGCTAAATTACAAAACAAGATGCCAGTTTTGATGCTCAGTTACGTTGGCAGATTTCAGTGGGTATCAAATGAACCCAACATCATGGCGATTGTCGTCCCACCTTTAAACCATGGGATTAAAGCACGAAATCGATCTCTAAGAAACGGGTCACTTCCTATTCATTATGGAATTTCTTTCCTTGATAATATACAAAATCTGCTCAGTTCCATTTGTAATGCTGCATGTGAAATATTAATAGAAATCTTTCAAAACTCTGAAGTATTTTTTTTTGCTGAATCTTATTCAGCTGCATACGTTTGCGATATTTCTTTATATCTGAAGTCGTCCAAATTAGACATTGTTTCCTCGCACCTTCCACCCCCACATCCCACTTTTACACTTTTACCGAGCCACAGGTTGTCTCTCTCCTGGAAAAACTCACTGCTTGTGTGTCTCTAAATGTGCCTTTCCAAATATTTTGGAAACGGATTCTCTGAGTGACATAAATTCTGCTCCCATCATTTCTTTGTCCTACATCGATGGTTTTGAAAGCCTGACGTTCAGAAATATACGAACTTGAAATAGTGAATTTACCACCTATTTACTCTCTCCAAACCTCACATACCCTGGAAAACTTGCATTCGGTTTTCCTTGGTTCAGATTCAAGTTTTCCAAAACACAAATAACTAAAATGCCATCCCCACTAAACGCCGTCAGCATCATCTCTAATGCCTTAGCTCCCCAGTAAAAGCTGGCAGTGTCCTCTCTGATAGAATCACAGATTCTCTACAAGGCAGAAAGTCCAATTCAGCCAATCGAGTCTGTCGGGACACTCTGAACAGCATCTCAACCAGACCTAGCTCCCCTCTCTATTACTGCAGGCCTCTGGCTTGTAATTTTAAATAAACCTGCTGCAATAAAACCTGGCATCGTGTGACTGCTGACCTTATCACTGCGTTACCCATGGCTAATTCACTTAACTTACTGAATTCACTCCCCCTGGACACATCGGCGCAATGTAGCATTGCCAATCCACCTAACCTATAGACTTAACAGCAGTGCGACCCACTGAGCAAATGTACCATCACATTGAACACTAGCTGTATCATGTGTAATGGCTTTACACACTGGTAAGTCCGCCTAGTGAAAGCAAGCGGCCCCCGTCAACCCGAATTCAATGCATTCAAACGCGGTTCTACGCTGTACATCCTCATTAGTGCTGCCGGAAATGTTTTTGCACTCGGATCTGAGTGAGTTTACTCTTTTTTCTTACTCAGATTCCTGCTTTAAGTAAACATATCAGTCAGGAACAACTCTATATAATGGTTTTCATTGCAACACAAACACAATGTGCAGTTTACAGAAATTACGTGCTTGCACTTTCACTGACGCTCTCTGCCCCAGGGGCTGCAGTCCTTCCCCAGCTGATTTAGACAGCACTGTCCTTCCTGTGACATATCCAATCGAGAATGGAAGGCCAGGCATTAATAACCTTCACTGGGGAACAGAGCTACAGGTTTAAAACTTTCACGGTGCCCCCAGCGGAGAATTGAGCTCTGTGACAGGAGGGAACACTAACCACGATACTGTGGAGGACAAAAACATCGAAGGAAGCCCTTTAGCCTGTTGTGGCTGCACTTGTCCAACACAACTGCTTAACGACCTGAATCAAGTTTTTCATTGTTTAGCCTATAGTCTTATATGTTTTGGCATCACAAATTAACATCTCAATTTTTTCAGGTCGGAAGGGTCTCCACCTCTCTGACTCTTTCCGCACATCTACCCAAAACCTTCTGCCTTTTCCCGAAATCTCTTGGCCCCAGTGTTCGATCCCTCCATCAATAACAAACGTTTTTTTCAGTCTATATTATCCATATCCCTCATTATTTTGTACATCTCAGTCATATCTTCTCCAATCTCTTCTGCTCAGCGACAAACAACCCCAGTCTGTCCAATCTCTCGACATAACTGAAACTCTTCAGCCCAGACAATATCCCATTGAATCTCTCCTGCAACGTTCCCAGTGCGATCACATCATTGCTATACTGTGAATTGCAGAACTGCACACAGTAATCTAGCTAGAGCCGAATTAACTTTTTTTTTCTATTCTGTTACAGTATGAGGGCGTCGCTGGCTCGGCAGGATTGATTGTGATCCCTAATTGCACAGCGGGCAGTTGACACTCAACCGTATTGCAGTGAGTCTGGAGTCACATTGAGGCCCGACCAGGTAGGAATGGCAGGTTCCTTCCTCAAAGGACGTTAGTGAACCCGATGGTTTTGTTTTTTCAACAGTTGACCATGGATGTATAGGTGTTATTAGATTCGTAATTCCAGATATTTATTGAATCTCAATTCTAACACCTGGCATGGTTGGAGTCAAACGCGGGTCCCTGGTTCGTTTGCTTATTGTCTTAATTAAGAGTCCAGTGGTAGTAGTGCTCAGCCATTGCAGAAAACCCGTGAAACTAATCTTTCTCAATGAAGTCACTTTTCCTCGATATTGTCCTGTGTCATTTTCCTGAGCTTGACTCCCAATAATCGCAAGTCCATATCAGTAAAAGCTGCTACCTGAGGATTGGCCTCACAACAGCGGTAAGCAAATGAAGCAACTGGTCTGCAGGTCCCCATGGTGGGGTTGGGGCACGTTCACCCAGCAACAGTGACCGCAGCAGCACAGAGTGAAGAGTATCAATGTGAGAGTCAGTGTAAGATTCTGCAGTGCCTTAATGAAATAGGAAATGACTCCACAACCACATGATGAAAGAGCAGCGCTCCCAAAACTAGTGCCCAGTTAAACCTGTTACACTCAAACCTGCTGTTGTGTGATTTTTAACTTTGTACACCATAGTCGAACACTGGCATCTCTAAATTAATGAAATGGGGGTGTGAGACGGAAAGTTCGGTTAATGATCGAAGGAGAGAGAGAAATCTCTGAGAACGTGTGGATTTGAATTCGGACATATGAAACACAGAGATGTAAGCGAGCAGAATTTGAAGGGAAAAGATAATCACCTTTGGAGAAAATTACCATGTGAAAACCACTGATTCCTTTGTGTTTCGCAAAAACTGGGGCAGATAGAGCAATTAGTGCCGGGACTCGGATTCGAACCGTAGTTGCTGCGGACACAACGCAGAGTACTAACCACTATACGATCACGGCACTGCACAGACGCGCACGCTGGCACTGCGCAATAAGTACTGTATCATAGGAAATGTTAGGCAGCGCAACAAATGAACAATATCAGTGATGAGCGAACAGTGGCAGATACCTGGGAACTCAGAATGGGCTGACCGTTTAATATCGGTTCCCCCAGTGGCTGTGGTGATTCCATTATTTATATGCTGTAGGCTGAGATAAACAGATTTCTCGAAAACATCAAAAACTCCGGGGACAGTACAGGTGTTGTTGAAATGTATGCTTCAATAGTAATGCAGTTTAACATCGGCTACTTCACCAGTTTCCCCACACAAGGCAGTAACCACTGCTGCCACATCGTCCCAATTCCCAGCCCCAGAATCTGAGGAATGGAGTAGCGCAGTCGCGAAGATCCAACTGGAAGTCGGGATGGGAATGAGGTCGCACAGATACTCGAAAACTCCAGTGACACAACCGGTGAATGCAGGGCATTTCTATGACAGTTTAGAGGCGCAAGCAATTGCGAGGTTGGGAGTGCTTCTGGTCAAAGGCGGGGCAGAAGGGTAATTTTTTTGCCGTTTATTGCAATCTACAGTGCATCTTGCTGAGACAGCTGAGTGCCACAACTGGAGCGAGGGCGGCTGGTTTGAAGTTTGAACTTGCTTCACTATCACCAATTTGCCTGGAATGAATTGCTCTCACCATTTTCATTTCCAATTGTTTAATATCTCCCTGCAGTCTGCGGCTTTCTTCCTCATGGTTAATTGCATGACTAACTGTTGTATGATCTGCACACTGCTAAATCACGGCCACTACAAGTAATATGAATCATTGATCTATATGAGAAAACAGTGGAACTCACCGCAGGCATGCTTTGTCGGTTTGCAGGCGACGCCAGAATTGTAGACAGTGAGGAAGATTATCTAAGTTTCAAAAGGATCTTAATCCAATGAGTCGTTGGACTGAAAAATGTAACATGGAGTTCAATCTGGATAAATGGAAGGTATTGCATTTTGGTACAACAACAAGAGTAGGGCTTTGCGTAGTGTTGGAGAACACAGAAGCTCGGGGTGCAGGTGCATAATTCCTTGTAGTTTGCATCACCTACAGACAAGATGGTTCTAAGGCATTTAACATACTTCCATACTTAACATACTTAACATACAAGGCAGTGTTGTGTGATTTTTAACTTTGTACACCATAGTCCAACACCGGCATCGCTAAATTAATGAAATGGGGGTGTGGGACGGAACGTTCAGTTAGTGATCGAAGGAGGGAGAGAAATTTCTGAGAACGGGTGGATTTGAATTCTGACATATGAAACACAGGGATGTGAGCAAGCAGAATTTGAAGGGAAAAGATCATCACATTGGAGAAAATTACCACGTTAAAGCAACTGATTCCTTTGTGTTTCACAAAAACTGGGACACTTAGAGCGATTAGTGCCATGACTCGGATTCGAACCGAGGTTTCTGCGGCCACAACGCAGAGTACTAACCACTTTACGATCACGGCGTCCCACAGAGGCGCACCAGCAGCATGCAATAAGTACTGTATCACAGGAAATGTTAGGCAGCGCACCAAATGCACAATATCAGTGATGAGCGAACAGTGGCAGATACGTGGGAACTCAGAATGGGCTCACCGTTTAATATCGGTTCCCCCAGTGGCTGTGGTGATTCCATTATTTATATACTGTAGGCTGAGATAAATAGATTTCTCGAAAACATCAAAAACTCCGGGGACAGTGCAGGTGTTGTTGAAATGTATGCTTCAATAGTAATGCAGTTTAACATCGGCTACTTCACCAGTTTCCCCACACAAGGCAGTAACCACTGCTGCCACATAGTCCCAATTCCCAGCCCCAGAATCTGAGGAATGGAGTGGCGCAGTCGCGAAGATCCACCTGGAAGTCGGGATGGGAATGAGGTCGCACAGATACTCGAAAACTCCAGTGACACAACCGGAGAATGCAGGGCATTTCTATGACGGTTTCGAGGCGCAAGTAATTCCGAGGTTGGGAGTGCTCCTGGCCAAAGGCGGGAGACAAGGGAAAATTTTTTGCCGTTTATAGCAATCTACAGAGCAGCTTGCTGAGACAGCTGTGTGCCACAACTGGAGCGTGAACGGCTGGTTTGAAGTTTGAACTTGCTTCACTATCACCAACTTGCCTGGAATGAATTTCCTTCACCATTTTCATTTCCAATTGTTTAATATCTCCCTGCAGTCTGCGGCTTTGTTCCTCATGGTTAATTGCATGACTAACTGTTGTATGATCTGCACACTGCTAAATCACGGCCACTCCAAGTAAATATGAATCATTGATCTATATGAGAAAACAGTGGAACTCACTGCAGGCATGCTTTGTCGGTTTGCAGGCGACGCCAGAATTGTAGATAGTGAGGAAGATTATCGAAGTTTCAAAAGGATCTTCATCCAATGAGTCGTTGGACTGAAAAATGTAACATGGAGTTCAATCTGGATAAATGGAAGGTATTGCATTTTGGTACAACAACAAGTTGCGTCGTGTTGGAGAACACGGAAGCTCGGGGTGCAGGTGCATAATTCCTTGTAGTTTTCATCACCTACAGATAAGGTGGTTCAAAGGCATTTAACATACTTCCCTTCATTGTTCAGTCCTTCGTGTATAGGAGTTGGGACGTTATGTTGAAGCTTTGCAGGACATTGATGAGGCCTCTTCTTGAATATTATGTCCAGTTCCGGTCGCCCAGTTGTAGGAATGATATTATTCAGCTGGAGCAGGTTCAAAAAAGTATGCACGCATGTTGCTGTGTGTGGAAGGTTTGAGTTATAATGAAAGGCTGGATAGGCTGAGACTATTTTCAGCTTCGAGATCTGGGTGCTGGAAAACCACAACAGGTAAGGCAACATCCCAGGAGCAGGAGAATAATTTTTTTGCGCAAGTGTTCTTCATCAGGCTCTTCCCCGAAATGTCGATTCTCCCGCTCCTCAAATGCTGCATGACCTGTTGTGCATCCCAGCACAAAACTCTGGATTCTGATCTCTCATCTCAGTTCTCACTGTCCCGAAGTTGAGACTGTTTTCACTCTAGGTTAGGGGTTTGAACGGCGACCTGACAGAATTTGGGAGAAGATTTGTAGCTCAGATGCTCGTTGTTGTGGTTCTGTTTGCCGAGCTGGAAATTTTTGTTGCAAATGTTTCGTCCCCTGTCTAGGTGACATCCTCAGTGCTTGGGAGCCCCCTGTGAAGCGCTTCTGTGGTGTTTCCTCCGGCATTTATAGAGGCCTGTCCGAGCCGCTTCCGGTTGTCAGTCCGGCACACTGCAGCACACCAGAACTGCAAAAAGAGGAAGAGGAACACATGTACAAGGTATTCGCCAAAAACGGATATCCTCGCAATTTCATCAACAGATGCCTAAGGGAAAGACAACGGAACGAGGACATGCCGCAACCCAAAAGATTAGCCACACTACCATACATCAGGAGCATTTCAGAACTGACAGCCAGACTACTGCGACCACTAGGACTTATAACAGCACACAAACCAACAGCCACCCTCAGACAACAACTCACCAGAACGAAGGACCCGATACCCAGCATGAGCAAAACTAATGTAGTGTACAAAATCCCATGCAAGGACTGCACAAAACACTATATAGGACAAACAGGAAGACAGCTAACGATCCGCATCCATGAACATCAACGAGCCACGAAACGCCACGACCAGCTATCCTTAGTAGCCACACACGCAGACGACAAGCAACATGAATTCGACTGGGAAACACTACCATCATAGGGCAAGCCAAACAAAGAACAGCCAGGGAATTCCTAGAAGCATGGCACTCATCCACAAACTCCATCAACAAACACATCGACCTGGACCCAATATACAGGCCACTACAGCGGACAGCTGAAACTGACAACCGGAAGCGGCAGGGACAGGCCACTTAAATGCCGGAGGAAACACCACAGAAGCGCTTCACAGGAGGCTCCCAAGCACTGAGGATGTCACCTAGACAGGGGACGAAACGTTTGCAACAAACATTTCCAGCTCGGCGAACAGAACCACAACAACCTGACAGAAGTTTATGAATTATTGAGAGGCAAGTTAGAGTTAACGATAGCTGCCTTTTCTCAGGATGGGGATTTCAAGGTGAGAGGGCATATGTTTAAGATGAAAAGACAGAGGTTTTTTTTAAAAAGTCATGTGAGGCTTTTTTTTTAAGGAAGGTGTTTTACGTGTGCAATTAACTTGCTGAGGAAGTGATGGATGAGGGTATGTTTGCAACATTTAATGGACAATTGATTCCAAATATGAATGGGAAAGTGGGATTTTTAAAATAAATTTATTCATGCCTAGTACATCAGTAATTTCCCAGAGGACATTTAAGAGTCAACCGCGGTATTATACATCTGGAGTCTCCTGTGGGAAAGAGCAGTTGAATATGACAATTTGCTTCCCGAACTGGCATGAGTGAATCAGATGGGATTTTCCATACAACTGATTTAGGTCATCACGAGATTCTTCAATTCCAGGTGCTTATTGAATTCAAACTCCACCATCTGTCATGCCAGGACCTTAACTCTTTGTCCTCAAAATATTACCTGGTTTTTTGGATTAACAACACAGTAATAAAACTACAAGGGCATTATAACCGCTCAACGGGTACAGGAGGAGGCAGATGGGAGTAGATTAGTTTGGCAGTATGTTCAGCATGGATTGGTTGCACTGACGGGTCTGTATGCCTTCATGCTGCATGACTCTATGATTGACGCTATGGAGCAAATATCTGGTTGGGATTAACAGCAGCACTGACAGCATAATCGAACACCTGATGGGATATGTAATCCTGCTGGAGTCTGGGAGGTTGTTTTGATCAGTCATCCCTTCCCACACACGGGACTGGTGAACGGCCTCTCCCCAGTGTTACTGATTAAATGAGTTTCCATTTCTGTGGTTAATTGAATCCCTTCCAGCAGTTCCCACATTGCCCTGCTTTCTCTGCGGTATCAGTGTCCTTTTTTCTACACAGGGTGAACGATCCTTTCACATTGTGTCCACACAGGTACAAATCCCGTTTTCCATGTTGTTAATGTGTTTTCATTCTTCCTTATTCACCCACAGGGTGTGAGTATCACTGGTCAGGACAACACTTATTTTTCGCCCCTCGTTCGTTGCTGTCTGGCTACACCACAAACCTGGGTGCGATCCCAACCTCCGGTGTCTGTCTGTGGGCAGTCTGCACATTCTCTGTGTGTTTGCGTTTTTATTTCTCCCTCTGACCAAAGGTGTGCCTGTTACAGCGATCAACAATGGGAAATGCAGGCTTATGGGGCAGGGAATACCCTGGGGTCTGGTAGGATGCGCTTCCGATGTACCCTGTGAACTGGAAGGGCCGACAAGCCTGCTTTCCCACATGATGGGGATTCCTGAATTAAGGGTCAGCTCATGTTTTTTTTTCTGGTCCTGGAGTCTCTCGTAGGCCGGACTGGGTAAAGATGGTTGAATCCACTGCATAAGGGACATGAATGAATGAGATTGCAGGAAATTTAAATCATGATCTCTGTTCCTGAGGTCAGGCTTGCATTTCAGGTTTTATTCGTCGAACGTAAACATCACCTTTTCCGTGTTCCAGTCGCCAAGGATGACTAGTTTAAAATATCAACCCAACACCACCTTCTCCAGGTTGAAACCTTGACTGTGTGGAAGAAACTGATACTGAGCAGATGCGAGCAAATGTAGCTGCCACCGCCAGTATTGGAAACACAGATCCAAATAGCAAAATAATCTTTTAAACCCACCACTGCAAAGTTAAGGGCTCATCACGCTCCACTTGTGCCACTCAGCTGTCTTAGAAAGATGCACCGGAAATCGCTATGGTAGTATAAACGGGGACAACCATTCCCTTGAGCAGGAGCACACTTAACCGAGGAATTTCTTGCGCCTCTGTACCATCACAGAAGGACAAGGCGCTCACCTATTGCATCACTGGAGCCAGAGAGTCACTCTGCGCACTCATTCCCATCCCCATTTCCAGTTGGATCTGGGCGACTGTGCCGATGTTAAGCTAAAATGCTATTGAAGCAAACATTTCAACAATATCCTGTACTGTCTCCTGAGTCTTTGATGTTTTGTCGAAATCGATCAATCTCAGTTTTCATCATTCTCATTCAAGGGATCTCCACAGCCTCTGAGGACATCGAACTGAAAAATTCAGCTCATTCTCAGTTCCCACATGTCTGTCACTGTTCGCTGAGTACTGATACTGTATATTTGCTGTTCTTCCGAACATTTCCTCTGCTAGTATACTTATTGCTGCTTGCAAGCATCCTGTTCTGTGTTTACTGTGATCGTGGTTGTCGGTATTTTGCATTGTGACCACAGCAACCTCGATTTGAAACCAAATCACGGCACTAAGTGTTCTCTCCGTTGTCCTTTTTGTGACACATGCTAAGATATTAATTGTTTTACCTTCAAATTCCGCTCTCTTACATCTCTGCGTTTCATATATCAGGATTCAAACATACCCGTTGTCGGAGATTTCTCTCCTTCCCACGATCATTAAACCTCCTTTCCGTCCCTCCTCCCATTTCTCTGGGGCAATGCACAATCTATCACTCTCTTTCACATTCATACTGTTCTGTCTGTGCTGCTGCTGCGGTCACTGTTGTTGGGTGAACGTGCCCCAGTACCACCATCGGGACCTTCAAACAAATCGATCCATTTGGATACCGGGGTTGTGAAATCAATCCCCATGTAGCAGCTTTTACTGACCAGAGACAATTGTAGCGTCAGGCTCATGGAAAATACCAGGACAGTTTTGGTGAAAATACATTTTATTGTTTAAGATCAGCTTTTATGGCTTTCTGCGTTGGTCTTGTGATAATTTCATAGGACTGATAATCCAGAGACCGAGGTAATAGTCTGGGTACTCGGGCTTGAATCCCATCATGCCATAATTGTCAAATTTGGATTAAAAAATTATCTGCAAGGAAGAATCTAATGACTACTATAGATCCATTGACAATTGTTGAAAAAAAAATCTGTTTCACTGATGTCATTGCGGGATGGAATTTGCTATCCTTACATGGCCTGGGCTGCATGTGACTTCAGACCCATAGCAATATAGTTGAGTCTCAACTGCCCTCTGGGCAATTAGGAATGGATAATAAATGCTGTTCAGCTAGAATCGCCCTCATACAAATCCAGAAATTTTAAAACAAATGCTCATTAGGCTCAAGCAAGAGTGTTGTTTGCAGTTTTGCAAGTCACATTATAGCAGGGATGTGATCGTACTGAGAAAATTGCAGGAGATATTTACCGGGATACTGTTTGGGTTGAAGAGTTTCAGTTGTGAAGAAAGACAGGGCAGAGTGGAGTGTTTCTTGCAGTGCAAAGGAGATGTGTACACGACATGATTGAGTTAGGGCACGGACAGGGTTGAATAAACGAGTTTCCCATTGATGGAGGGATCGATCAGCAGGGGCCAGAGACTTAAGGAGAAAGACAGAAACGTTTGAGAAGATGTGCGAAAAAGCTTTATCAGCTAGTGGGTGGTTGGAATTTGGAATACACTGTCTACATTTTTCAGAGCGGCAGAAAGCTTCATAACCTGAATAAATATTCAGATGTGAACTTTTGATGCCAAGATATATAAGGCTGTGAGGTAAGCATTCTGAAATGGATTCAGTTCATTAGGCAGTTGTTTTTTGACAAGTGTGGCCACATTTGGTTGAAGGGCCTCCTTTGACACTTTTGCCCTCGGTAGTATAATGGTTAGTGTCCCCGCCTGTCACAGGGCTCAATTCTCCGCTGGGGACAATGTAAACGTTTTAAAACTGTCGCTCCATTCCCAAGTGCGGGTATTGATACCTGTCCTTCCATTCTCGATGAGCCATATCACACGAAGGACAGTGCTGCCTGAATAAAGGTGGGGAAGGACTGCAACTCTCAGGGAGGCAGAGTGTCAGTGAACGGCCAAACACGTGACTTCTGCAAACTTCACCTTGTGACTGTGTTGGAATGAAAAGCATTTGACAGACTTGTTCCGGATTGAAGTGTTTACAAGAAGCAGAAAGCTGAGGAAGAAACAACATAAACACATTCAAGTATGAGTGCAGAAACATTTCCTGCAGCACGAATTAAATTGTAAAGGACAGAGGGGCGTTTCGATACAGTGAATTTGGGTTCATTTATTTTGATGAGGTTATTACCAGGGTATAAAACCATTAAAAAATGATACAGCATTTGCTCAGTATGATGGAACATTGTCTCAGTAATTCGCACTGCTGTTCAGAGGGAGGGTTATTTTGATTGGCAAAGTTAAATTGCCCTCTCGTGTCCAGGGAGTGAATTAAGTAAGTTAGGTGAATTAGCCATGGGTAACGCGGGGATAAGGTCAGCAGTCACAGGACGTCAGGTTATACTCCAACAGGTTTATTTGAAATCATAAGAGGGAGGGATTCTCCTTCTTCAGGTGAAATATAAGGAAATAGGGAGGGGAGCTAGGTTTGGTTGAGATGCTCTTCAGAGAGTCAACACCGGCTAAATTGACTGAAATGCTCTTTCTGCACTGTAGAATTTAGTGATTCTATGAATTGTTAATGACGGTGTTTACTGAGGTGTAAAGCCATTAGATAGGATGCTGATGGGGGTGTACTGAGGATGAGATTTTATTCACTTGTCTTCTTTGAAAATTGAGAACAGTTATCCCTGATCCAAGAAAGACTTAATGGGGGTTTTCAGGTGATGAAATGTTTGGACAGAGTAAATAGGTGGAAAATTCCCTCTTTCAAGTAAGTAAACATCTAGATGTCAGGCATTCAATACCTTTGATAAACCCTTTGAAGGACAAAGCAATGATGAGAACAGAATCGCTGTCACTCCGAGAATCTGTTTTTTTTTCAAAATATTTGGACATTTGGTGACATACAAGGAATAAATTTCACAAGGAGAGAGACAGCGTGTGGCTAGGTAAAGGTGTAGGGCTGGCGTGTAGTCGGTCGGAAGTTGCGGGGAAACAATGTCTCAGTTGGTTGACTTTAAATGTAAAGACATTTCTTTAATGTGTGCAGCTGAATAAGATTCGGGTCCAAAACTCTGCATTTTGAAAGATTTGGCATAATATTCCACCTAAAGCATTGTAAATGGAACTGAGTGGATTTTTATTTATTGTGAAGAAGAATATGTTACATAATGAATGGGAAGTTACCAATTGCTTGGAGATCGACTTCCTGCTTTCATCACATGCGTTAAGGATGTGAGAACAAACACCATGATGTTTGGTCCATTTAATACTCAGTGAAATCTGCCAAAACAACGAGCAACGAAACTGGTGGGTTTTATTTTGCACTTTAACCCTCTGTTTTTCTAAGCAGTATTTTCCTTAAGCTGAAAAAAAGTCAGAGCAAATTTGAATACAACATTAATCGTTCCAATGAGATAGATCTAATTCACTTCTGATTATTACAATGAACATTGTGAGGTTTCAGCAAAATTAAAATGAAACGAACAAATCAGCATGTCTTGCGATTTAATCCAATTCAGGTTTAGCCATATGAGAAAGGCCATTGAGCGACAACGTCGCCTTTATTTCCCTCACCATGGCTTCTTCACGTGAGAGAGAAAGTGACTGAAGAAATTATGTGTCAAATGGAGTTGTAATTATGACGGTAAATTTTGTCCTGTTTCATTCTGACTCAGTTATGACTCAGAATGTATCACTGACAGCTATTCATTCTGACCAGCATGGCTATTTATTGGAATTTCCTCTTATTATAATTCAAGTGAAAGCAGAAACACAATGGTGTGGATTCGATTCCGCTCTGGAACTTTCTCATACATGACGTTCACCACATGTAACCTGATGAGGTCACATGTCATCCCTCTACACAATGTGCTGAGGAGACCGAGAAATGATGGTGGTGGGTTATTATACCGCTGTGCTCCACATTCACTGGTTCGAGTCACACTCTGGTTGTTAACTTTACACACCGCTCTGGCAGTTTTTCTTTGCACCTCACACTCTGGTATACACTGGATAGAGAATCTTGTTCTTGCCCTTCACTGCACGTGAGACTCACAAATAATCGACACCACATTAAAGTCGAAATGAAGAGTGAGAGCAGTCATTCTATTCAATTGGAGATGAAATTGGTGGAATGAGAAGGAACGCATTTTTCTTTCCGCCCTACATTCCATCTTGTCTTTCTATGAATTTACATCGAAAGAAAGAGAAAAAAAAAACAAGAGATTGGGAGCACAAGTTTATCCATTGGGGTTGTTCATGAGTATTTTAACCTAACACTTCTCACAAAGATCTATCATTATTTCAAACAGTCACTCGGAATTGGAACCGCAGAAAATTTCTCCAATGGAAAAAACTTCTTTCTTTCACAAATTTCTGCTGTATGTGAATCATACAACAATCCATCATCCAACGTGATCACTGACTTTCCAACTGTATAAGATCTAGCAACTTCCTTCAGCAATCGCAGCTTCTGTACACAGCCACCTGTGCTGTGCCCAGTGTCAGTTGTTGCCCCCAGGTCACAGCATATTTGTTCTTCCTGAGTTTATGAGCCTTGTTCCTGATCTGTCTGATCTGTTTAATAAACCTTTTCTGTCACTTCATCACATCCCCTCATAATTCTGAACTCATGAATAAAATAAGGCGTTAGACGAAATGTTAAACCAAATGGAAGTATGCTATTCAGCCCAAGGAGTCTGCTCAACCACTCAATGGTTGATCTGTTTTGGAGATGCCGGTGTTGGGCTGGGGTATACAAAGTTAAAAATTACACAACACCTGATAGTCACCTGACTATCACCTGATGAAGGAGCGTCGCTCAGAAAGCTAGTGTGCTTCCAATTAAACCTGTTGGACTATAACCTGGTGTTGTGTGATTTTTAACATAGTCGATCTGATAATCTTGAATTCCTTTCAGCTCACTTAGTTCGACAAAGTTTCATCATCTTTCTGATTAACTATCTGGCACTGTTGAAAATACCCAACCACACAGTCTCAACAGCGGGTACTGGAAAATGCCACAGATTCTTTGATCCCTGAGCAAAGAAATTACTCCTCATTTCTGAATTAAATGGGCAATATCTAATTCTGAGATTATGTCCTCTGGTGCTCTCCTCAGAGCATAGGGCAAGCCACCTGCCCGTATCTACCCTGTCAAGATCCCACGAATATTGAACGTTATTATGTGATTATAAAGTTCCCCTCCTCCTCCTTTGTTTCAAGGAGAATAATCCCAGCCTAACCAATCATTCCACGAAGTTCTACTGTATACAGAGTTAGCAACATGTTAGTAAGTTTGCGCTGTCCCTTATAGCGTCCTTATATATTATTAAGACAGGTGGAGAAATTTCGGTGAGGAAACGGGTTGAAATTTCAGGTGCAGACGGGAATTGGAATTGAAATCAGAAAGCGATTAGAATCGGATTGACCCACAGAAGGACCAAATGCAGCGAAGATAACTCTGACAAATGAGAATCTAATCATATTCGATTGACATTCAATGGCTTCAATGTAACTGAATTCCTCCGTGTAATCGTCCTGGGAGCTAGTATTTAGGAGAAATAGAACCTGACCGCCCATATAAAGAAGTTGACGACAAACACCTGTCCGTGGGTCGACTTTGTTTGATTATTAACACAACTCTTGTCTCCGTGAAGCCTACATCGTCCGCAACGTACAAATTAGATGTTTAACAGAACTGTCTCCATTTGCCGCGGTGGGTGCAGCTTCAATGCCACTGAAGGAACTGGGAATCCTCCACGACAATGCAGTCACTTCACTGTATATTGTTCAACACCTGAACTTTTATTCCCTTAACTGCTCAGGCACAATTGCAGCAGAGTGCACCACCGAGAAGATTCACTGGAGTGAGTCATCCAGGCTTTGTTGACAGAACCTTCAAAGCTCAAAAATTGTACTGACTATAAGGACAAGGTTGAAGATGCACTGAACCTCCACCATTTGCAAATTACCCTCTGAGGCACATACCAGCATTACCTGGAGAGGAATCACTGGTAAATTCATTGAGTGGTGAAGTAGGTTGATGGGCAAAGATTTATACTTCAGCCCTCTATCTTTCATCTTTCAATTTTTAAAAATGTAGATTATTGCATGGACCAGACTTGTGCTCATTCCTTTCGTTGTTTCCTAAACTGGCGGTTGCTAAAGATCGAATATCATCCACAGTCTGTGGTCAACAATAGAAAATACCCAAAAACCTCTCGAACAACTGATCTCCCTGTCCAACAATCTTCAGGGATCTGTGAATGTCCACTCCAAGATCTCTTTGTTCCTATACACCACTCAGAATGCTCACTGTTATTGTTCCAACTCCCCAAATTCACTACCACTCATTGGTCTGGATTCAATTCCATTCACCACTTTTCCTTTCCACCTGATGGATACATCCCTGCGGTCACTGACAATATTCATTATAGTCAACTATGTATCGTCAGTAAACTTCTAAATCATGACTCCTAATAAAAAAGTTTGATTTATTGATCGTCATCAGGAAACAGTGGTACTTCACTGGGAAAAATCTTCCAAACATGGTTCCTTGCTGCATGGGATGAACAACTGCCATGTTCCAATCTCCAAGGGTTGCTAACCCAGTATCTCGCCACTACATTTGCAGATGACACAAAGATTGGTGGAGAAGCCAGAAATCATAGGGGACTGTCAAAGAATGAAGGGGAACATAGATAGACAGAAGGGTTGAGCGGAGAATTGGCAAATGGTGTTCCATTCAAGCAAATGTGAAGTGATGATTTAGGGAAGTCTAATTCCAGAGCCAAGTATACTGTAAACGGAACAGCCTTGGGTAAACTTGATGAGAAGAGAGATCTGGGAGTTCAGGTTCTTTGTACCCTGAAGGTGACTGCACAGGTGGATAGAGTGGTCAAGAAGGCATATGGCATGCTTGCCTTCACCGGATAGGGCATTGAGTATAACAGCAGGCAGGTCCTGCTAAAATTGTACAGGAGTTTGATTCGGCCGCGTTTAGAATACTCTGCACAGTTCTGGTATCCAAATTATCAAAATTATGTGGACGTTTAGGAGAGAATGCGGAGAAGATTTACGCAGATGTTGCCTGGTATGGAAGATGCAAGCTCTGAAGAGAGGTTGAGTAGGTTACTTCTGCTTTCATTAGAATAAACGAGATTGCTGGGACCTGATTGAGGTCTACAATATAATGAAGGGTACAGACAGGGTGGCTAAAGATAAGCTTTTTTCCAAGATGAGTAATTCAATAATGAGAGGCCACACGTTAAATGAGAGAGGTGAAATGTTTAAGGGAGATAGACATGGAAAGTATTTTACACAGAGGTTGGCAGGTGCTGCAATGCGTTGCCAGCAGAGGTAGTAGAGGCAGGCATGGTAGATTCATTTCAGGTGCGCCTGGACAGATGCATGAGTAAGTGAGAAGCAGAGGGATACGGATGCTTAGAAATTGGGCGACATGTTTAGATAGTTGATTTGGACCGGCTGAGGCTTGGCCGTCCAAAGGGCCTGTTCCTGGGCTGAACATTTTCTGTATTCTTTGTTCTTCTTTGTTCACTACACTACCAACTGTGGGTTACAGGTGAAGGAGTGTTACTTCTGCAATCATAATTACTTATGCAAGATAAATGAACTCACACCAGTGCACAATTGTTTCAAGCAAGAGCTGAGTCAACAAGAATGAAACCTTTGTGAAGGAAATATATAATTGTTTTCATATTAGCTAAAATGTGCATACAAGAATGAAAGGTGACTGCAAACAATGGTAGATCGTACAGACAAATAGATAAGGTGCTGTGAGGGTGTAGGTTAAGCCAGATATGCTTGTACAAGCAGTAGTTATAAGCATTTGTTTCCCATTTCTGCAAAAAAAAAACAAAAAAGAAACCCAATTGAAAGGTTTTAAGGTTCAATATGGTTGGGGTAAGGGAGGAAATGTCACAAGTGGGGGAAATAGATCGCAGTGAAGGAGGATATACCTAACAGTTAACCACAGCCAGGATGTGGTGAAAAGGGCAAGTAAAACCTGTACTTTGTTATGCACAAGGCCGGATAAGGCAAGAGAGAAACAATAGTAATGGGCACCGGGTTTGGAGTAGTGAATCCTATGTACTTGCTAAACTCTGCGAGTCTATTTCAGGGACCACGCTTGCAAGTGTATAATAAACATACTGACTGCTTCATATCTTGTTTCGCATGAAATTATTGAAGTGAGTGGGCTTAGTTTCTAACAATTGGGGGATTGTCTGGGATATTCTTCCATCGCCGGGAGGAGTGGTTGGCCCTGGACACTGGGAGGAGGCCTCCCATTCACAATTGAGGAGCGGTTTCTTGTCCCGGTTTTGTCCGCTCCCTTGGGCGGCTGGTATGTATCCCACAAGAGAGTCATCTGAATCAGACAGTGAAAGAAGGTCGATAAAAAATATGGAAAAAAAGGGGCCAGGCAACTCTGTGCACAGACCAACGTCAGAAAACTGAATTTTAAGTATTAACTTGGTGGCCGGGAAAAGGGGTATTTAATCGCTGAGGGACTGGTGAGCGGCCCGAGAAATGGGGGGTAGGCAGAGTAAGTCGAACTGTCACGGAGTAAAGGAAGAAAAAGTCCCTGGTAACATTCTCCTGAAAGTCCGTTGGGGAGGATGTCGAGGGAATGGACAAGTAACACTTGTACAAGGGAAAAAGATAAAAAGAAAATGATTGAATATTGTTGTTTAGTATGGACCAAAGAACCAATCCTCCATCCAGCTGTCTTCTGGCCAAAGTATGATTCGGATGAGGATTGGGTGTGTCAGTATTTACATTTGTATGTGAATAAAAAATAAACTTTTAGTCAAGAAGAGGCGGACTATGCGTCCTGTTGGAAGGGCAGTTTGGGAATGATGGTAGTAAAGCCAAAGGATTCCCCCTCTGCCCCACCCAGTTCCTGGGATAGTTTTTCCTGTTTGCACTCCCGCCCCACCCCCGTACCATAAAATCAGATAAGGTGAAAATGGAGGAGGAGGAGAGACAGACAGACAGACAGGGACAGGGAACGGATGACCCACAAGAGGAGAACGAAGGGGCGATGGACGGGGATGTTGTTGTTCCCGACCCTCAATCCACAACAAAAGGAAGGGAAGATAAAGTAGACGTAGAGGAGGTCTTTGGAGCCTAAGGGGGAAAAACAAAAACAAAAAAGGGGAAGAATATAAAGACTTATCCCGTTTCGGAGGTACCAGTAGGGGACAAAGGGATTGGATTTGTAAGTGCCCCCTCTCCAGTGGGGAGGTCAGAACGTTTAAAAAGAAGATGAAGGTCCTGGTTGAGGATCCGGTAGGGCTGTCTGAACAAATTGATCAATTCTTGGGGCCCAGTCTGTATACGTGGACTGAGAAAATGTCTATTTTGAATGTACTATTTACTGGGGAAGAAAGGGGACCAGGAGCAGTTATTGAAATATGGGACAGGGAACTTCCCATTGGAGATGGGGATACTGAACAGGGAGAGACGGAGTTTCCTCTCAGAGACACCCAGCGGGAAAATCAAAACCCGGAGCATAGGGAAGAAATGAAGAAATTGAAAGACCTGATTCTAAAAGGAAGAAGAGAGGCAGTTCCGAAGTCGCAGAATTTGACTAAAGCCTTTGAAGTTGAAGAGGAGAAAGATGAGACACCCTCAGCTTTCTTGCAAAGATTAAGAGACTCAATGCGGAAATATTCTGGAATGAACCCTGAGGACCCAGTGGCACAGGGTCGTTTGAAAGTATATTTTGTGACAAAGGCATGGCCAGACATACAGAGAAAGATACGGAAGATAGAAGGGAGGAGTGAAAAACCATTAGATGAATTATTAAGAGAGGCACAGAAAGTGTTTGCAAAGAGAGACGTTGAGAGACAAAAACAGAATGCAAAAATGATGGTAGCTACGATTGATGAAGTAGTTAAGAAAAGAATGGAACCAATAATGAGCAACCGGAGCGGTGGGTGGCAACATGTAGGACAGAGAGAAAGAGGGAGAGGGAGAGGAAAAGGGGGAGCATTTGATAGAGGGTTCTGGCGACAGGGACAGAGATGGAAGTCTCCACAGGCAGAATGTTGTTATTGCAGAAACTCGGGTATTTTAAGCGGGAGTGTACTGATCTACAAAGGGAAGAAAGGGCAATTCCGCTCATGAATTTTGATGAAGATTAGGGGTGTTAGGGGTGCCTGCCCCCGGGGAGCCACCAGGATAAATTTGAAGGTGGGACCCTGTGGGGAAGAGGTAGTCTTCCTAGTAGATACGGGGGTAGCACGGTCATCACTGAATTTTAAACCAAAGAAAGTAGGAATGTCAACACGGTCAATTACTGTTTTCGGGGTAAAAGGGGAAAGATTTACTGTTCCAGTATTTGAACCTATGATGATAGAAGTTCCGACGGATACAGTCACAGGGGAACTGTTGTATATCCCTGATATAGGAAGTAACTTACTAGGGATAGATTTAATTATCCTCTTAGGACTGGAGATTTGAATTCAGGAAAAAGAATTAGTTGTACAAATGGCAATGTTGACAGAAGATGTGGAGAGAGAGATAGACCCTATTATATGGGCTAGAGAAGGGAATTGTGGAAAAATACAGATCCGTCCCCTAGAAATAACTTTAAAATGGAAAGGGGACGTTGTTTATGAGCGACATTATCCCATTTCCATAGAAGGTAAACGAGGACTGCAGCCAGTAATTGAGGGGCTAGAGATGGACTGTTGGAGCCATGTATGTCTCCTTATAATATCCTAATTCTACCAGTGCGGAAATCTGATGGAACGTATCGATTGGTGCAGGATTTGACAACATTGAATCGAATAGTACAGATCAGGCACCCAGTGGTGCCAAATCCCTGTACGTTATAAAGTAAGATCCCTCATGACCACAAATGGTTTAGTGTGATAGATTTAAAGGATGCCTTTTAGGCTTGTCCCTTGGCGGAGGAAAGTAGAAATTTGTTCGCCTTTGAATGGGAAGATCCCAAGACAGGACGGAAACAGCAATACCGGTGGACCGCGCTCCCCCAGGGGTTTACGCAATCCCCGAATTTATTTGGACAGATGTCAGAACAAATATTGGAGAAATTTAGCAGCCCCAAAGGAACTACCCTGTTGCAGTATTTAGACGACCTCTTAGTAACAGGAAAGAGAAGAGAAAGAGTAGTAGAAGCCACTAAAAAAAAAATGTTGAATTTCCTGCGTCAGCAGGGACTGCGAGTATCTAAAAACAAAATACAATATGTGGAGCGAGAAGTGAAATACTTGGGACATTTTGTTAGTGAGGGAAAGAGAAAGGTAAGCCCGGAACGGTTAAAGGGAATAGTGGGGATTCCGTTGCCCAGGAATAAACGGAAATATCTTAATTGTTTGGGTTTAACTGGATACTGCAGATTGTGGATTGATTCTTATGCTCAAAAGACGAATAAATTAGATCTCAAACCATTAGAGGAGGAACCAAAGTGTCTGAGTTGGGAAGAAGAGGAAAAATAACAATTTAAGTAATTCAAAACAGATCTGATCCATTTATCTTCTCCTGCTGAACACTCTCTGCTCATTCCTGAGGAAGGGCATGTGCCCGAAACGTCGAATCTCCTTTTCCCTAGATGCTGTCTGACCTGCTGTGCTGTTCCAGCAATAAAGTTTCAGCTTTGATCTCCAGCGTCTGCAGACGTCACTTTCTCCCCATGTTAGCCTTACCTTCTCTAGATAAACCTTTCCAGCTCTTTGCTACCGTTGATAAGGGAGCGGCTTTGGGTGTATTAACCCAGAGGTGGAGAGGAATGAAACAGCCAGTAGCATATCTTTCGAAGCTCTTGGATCCAGTATCCTGGGGGTGGCCTGAGTGTGTGCAGGCCCTGGCTGCCACTGCACTGTTGGTGGAGGAAAGCAGAAAGCTTACATTTGGGGGAGCCCTAATAGTAAGTACCCCACACCAAGTGAGAATGATCCTAAACCAAAAACCTGGGCGATGGTTGACAGACTCGCGGATTCTGAAGTATGAAGCAATATTAATACAAAAGGATGATCTAGTGTTGGTCACGGACAATTGTTTAAATCCAGCTGCCTTTCTTTGGAAAGGGAAGGAGAATCTCCTCAGAATCCAGAACACAACTGCCTTGACGTTATAGAATAACAAACTAAGGTCCACATGGACCTGAGAGATGTTCCACTTCATGCAGGAGCCTGACTTTTTATAGACGGATCATCCCGGGAGACTGAAGGGAAAAGAAATAATGAGTATGCAGTCGTAGACGGGACGAAAGGTAGTGTGGTAGAGACAGGAAGGTTGCCAAATAGGTGGTCAGCTCAGACCTGCGAACTCTATGCATTGGAAAGAGCCCTTAGGGCATTAGAAAATAAAGAGGGAGCAGCATACAGTGACTCAAATATGCATTTGGTGTTGTGCACACTTTTGGAAAGAATTGGCAGGAAAGAGGACTGATCAATAGCCGGGGGAAGGAATTAGCACATGAGGAGCTGATTAAATGGGTCTTGGAGTCCCTATTACTCCCCCGAGAAATAGTGGTAGTGCATGTAAATGGTCATCAGAAAGGAAATGGACCAGAAGTTAGGGGGAATAGATTAGCCGATGAAGTGGCTAAGGAAGCAGACCTGGACCCACAAGGAGTGCTGATTCATTCCCTAATACCTACTGTCCCTGATCCCCGGAAGCTTCTATACTTACTGAAAGAGAAGAAAGAGAATTGAGAGATTTAGGGGCTACAAAGACAGCTGACGGGCATTGGAAGTTACCTGATGGAAGGGAAATGTTAAACAAAATGATGATGCGGGAGATTATGGCCGTCCTACATCAAGGCAGCCATTGGGGAGTACAAGCAATGTGTGATTTAGTTCTTAGGGAATATGGATGTAAAGGAATATATACAATTGCTAAACAAATATGTGAAGGATGTATAATATGCACAAAGGTAAATAAGAAAGTCCTGAGAAAACAGACCCCGGGAGGAAGAGACCCAGGATTGAGACCCTTCAGAGTGTATAAGAAGATTATACTGAACTACCCAGAGTAGGAAGACTAAAATATATGCTGGTCATAGTAGATCATCTACCTGGTTAGGTTGGGGCATACCCTCTAGCTACTGCCACTGCAAGTGTGATGTCTAAAACAATATTAGAGCACATAATTCCCCGATATGGGCTCGTGAACCATATAGATTCCGACCAAGGAACTCATTTTACCTCTGAAGTGTTACAGGGGGTAATGGAAGGTTTGGGAATTTTCTGGGAGTTCCATGCTCCATGGCACCCACCATCATCAGGAAGGCTTGAGAGAATGAACCAAACACTCAAACGACAGCACTCGAAATTGATAATAGAAACCAGACTCCCTTGGAACAAATGTTTACCTATAGCTTTCTTGCAAGTACGAACATCCCCAAGGAAAGATTTGGGACTAACCCCGATGAAATCATATTTGCATTACCTTATCTGGGAAAGAACGGAGAATTGACAATTCCCGAAACTGAAGACTTGTTCTAAAGAAGTATATACTGGGCTTGTCCGCCGCTTTGTCTTTCCTCAGGAAACAAGGTTTATTGGCACAGACGCCGCCCCTTGAATTCACCGCCCATCCCATCCGGCCGGGAGATTGGGGCTTAGTAAAATCATGGACAGAGACTAAATTGCAGCCGGACTGGGAAGGGCCATATCAGGATCCTTTGACCGAAACGGCAATAAGGACAGCGGAGAAAGGCTGGACTCACTACACACGGATCAAAGGGCTAGTAAAATGTCCAGTTGAGGAAGAAGTCTGGACAGCCGAATCAACGCAAGACCCGCTGAAACTCAGGCTGAAGAGACTGAGAGTAACTGATTATACAGTGGCGATACGAGCGCGGGATTATTTATGTAGGATTGTGTATTAAGGTTTTTTGTGCTTCAGCACAATTTTTAGAATGTTGGGGATGCTTAGAGTTATGATGCTAGCTCTCTTAGTATTGGGATTTTGTCAAATATAATTTTCATATGTGTTATTAACGGTACCTGAGTCTGATAATCAGCAAGCAATAGATCTGATGCATGTAACTTAGTAAATTGTGGGGATGTAGATAATCAGAGACAGTACCGCAGCTCAGAGATACATCTTAAGTCCATTGGGGATGGTACTTGGTATAATGGTCTCGTCACAGTACACTGGGCCCTCCTTCCGACCAGTTTGCGATTGTCCCGATAAAAAGTGTAACCCAATATACCTAATGATAAAGAAAACCACATGGCTCAAAGCAATTCTGGGAGGTGGGGGGAGGGTGTGGGCACCTATGAAATACAATTAGATAAAACATTTGGGATAGAAATGTAAGCAAACGGGAAGGATTTCTCGGGCTGTTGTTTTCAAATTAGCGTAGGACAGGGAAAACGGGCAGAACTATTGGATAATAAGGTACAACCTTTCACCCCTCCCGATGATCCTAAAGTAGTAAAAATTATAGAGATGAAGGACTAGAAACAGACCATCAAAATAGAAACTGGATACGGGGATGCAAATGCCTGGGTTGAATGGTTAAAGTATAGTGTAAAAAGTCTGAACAAGAGCAATTGCTATGCATGTGCCTCCAGTAGTCCAGTGGCCCAGGTGGTTCCCTTTCCGCTTGAGTGGAAGTGAGACAGGAAGGACATGAAATGTATGATAGCCCTGTATCAGGATAAGACTGCATGGAATGATAGGAATTGTACCTCCCTATCTCTTATTTTCGCTCCCTTGGAGAAGAAAGATTCAAAAGCCCCGCTATGTTTTCAACCGCAGTTGGAAATCACACGTCGTGTGTGGGTAGAGGAGGTACAAATCGGTCTAGAGATTTGGGGGAGCTGAAAGTATGTACAGAGATTAAGAATGTCACCAAAACGGACAAGGGAGGGAACTACTCAGCACCAAAGGCACCCCGAGCGGATCTGTGGTGGTACTGTGGAGGCGAAATATTGAGACCCACCCTACCACCAGATTGGAGAGGGATATGTGCAATTGTACAATTGGTAATTCCATTTATCCTGGCATTTGAGGAGGAAAAGATAGTGGGGAAAAAGGGAAGGAGTAAGAGATCACTGTTAGACACTTCTTTCGATGACAGGATTTATCTCGATTCTGTAGGAGTCCCTAGGAGGGTACCTGATGAGTTCAAGGCTCGTAATCATATTGCAGCAGCCTATGAGTCAGCTCTCTTTTGGTGGGTAACAATTAATAAAAATGTAGATTAGATAAATTACATTTTCTATAATCAACAGCGATTTATAAATTATACAATAGATGTGGTTAAAGGAATATCAGAACAGCTTGATGCAACAAATAGGATGGCATGGGAAAACAGAATGGCCCTCGATATGATTTTAGCAGAAAAAGGGTGTGTATGTGTGATGTTAGGAGGAAACTGTTGCACCTTTATTCCTAATAACACTGCACCTGATGGTTCAATTACTCGGGTGCTAAGGGGATTGACTACCTTAGCAGAGGAACTGGCTGAGAATTCAGGAGTAGATACATCTCTCACTGGATGGCGTGAATCATGGTTTGGAAAATGGAAGGGGGTGGTGGTTTCCATCCTTACTTCCCTGATAGTAGTAGCCGGGGTATTGGTAGCCATTGGCTGTTGCATCATGCCCTGTATACGAGGACTCACCCAAAGACTGATTCAGACAGCCTTAATAAAACAGATACCCTTAAAATGGAATCAGGCAGAGGAACTTTGTCGATTAAATAATGAGGGGATGAGTGAGTCCAAGATGGATGAAATCTCCGGAATGATGCTTCTGAATTTTGGGGGCAATGCTTAAAAGAAAAATGCAGAAGATAACAAATGGTAATTAAAGAAAAAGGGGGAAATTTTGGGATATAGGTAAAGTAGAGTCACTTCTGCAACATAATTATTTATGCAAGGTTTATGCACTCACACCAGTGTATAATGGTTTCAACCAAGAGCTGAGTCAACAAGAATGAAAACTATGTAAAAACAATGACTGCAGATGCTGGAAACCAGATTCTGGATTAGTGGTTCTGGAAGAGCACAGCGTTTCAGGCAGCATCCAAGTAGCTTCGAAATCGACGTTTCGGGCATTTGCCCGAAACGTCGATTTCGAAGCTACTTGGATGCTGCCTGAACTGCTGTGCTCTTCCAGCACTACTCATCAAGAATGAAAACTATGTGAAGGAAATATATAATTGTTTTGTATTAGCTAAAATGTGCATACAAGAATGAAACGTGCCTGCAGACAATGGTAGATGTGACAGACAAATTTGAATGTGCCTGCACTTTTCCAACACCACAGCTTCCTCACTTTCTCCAAATATGCTTAATGAACATGAACTGAAAATGTTAGCATCAGCAGTTGAACAAGACCAAATAAACATATTTTTTGAAATATCTATAGTGAAAACTTGTTTGAGAACATACAACAAATCAGATCGAACAACATCTCTTGCCGTTAGAACCCTTGGCCCTTCATAATAAAGAATAACCATGCTTTGACCAACCAGTATGGTGTATAACGACTGAACTGAAATACCAGAGGATAACGATTGCATTTATTGAAGGGAATGATAACCAGATCCTTATTGTGATAGTGGGAATTGATCTCAGGAACAATAAGATATTTACTGTGATTATTCCACTGAACAGTAATTAGATGGTCATGAAGATCTTTGTGTGGCTTTATGTGCAGTGTTTTGTTTGAACATTGATTTCAGTAACATGAGATATTTTACAAGATTGACAATTGACAGTTAAAGATAAGTTTTAAAGGTAACATTTAAAAAAATTGTCAGTTTTGTTTAGCGAAACACAATTCTAAGTTTATGAAATCTCTACTGTGTGGAAACAGGCCATTTGGCCCAACAAGTCTACACTGACGTTCCAAAGAATAATCCACTCGGCACCATTCTGCTCTCAGATTACTGGACATTTACCCCTGACTAATGCACATAACCTACACATCCCTGAACAGAACGTATAGCTTAGCATGGCCAATGTACCTAACCTGCATATCTTTGGATTGTAGGAGAAAACCAGAACATGCAAACTCCACACAAACATATGGCCGAGGATGGAATCAAACCCAAGTGCATAACACTGTAAGACAGGAGTGTTAACCACTGATCCTCTGTTCTCAATGCCCAGCCCCCATGTTCAAGAGGTCTATGTAGCTGTTCATTGGTTCTCTTGTCCAGATACTAATTTATAATTGATATCGCTTTAATTGTGCCCGGAATTTTGAGATTTGTCTCAAAGTTAAGAAGAAAACGAGGAGCAATTAATATGAGAAGAGAGAATAGAAAGCACAGTAAATTTAAATTACAGACTGTGAGAAACAATGCTCACTTACTTCAATAATTTCAGCCCAAGACAAGATCTGAAGCAATCAGTTTGTTTATTAGACGCTTGCAAGCGTGGTGCCTGGAATAAGGCACACAGAGTTTAGCAAATACATATCTTATATAGGATTCACTACTCCAAACCCGGTGTATCGAAAAGATTCCTGAAGGGCTTATGCCCAAAACGTTGATTCTGCTTCTCTTGAATGCTATCTGACCTGCTGTGCTTTACAGGCACAACGCTCTTGCTATTGGAAATATTTGACTGAACATTCAGAGACAATACTAAAACTTACCTCTGTCAATTTAATTTACTGCGCTTTCTATTCACTGAAGTTTTCATGTTAATTGCTCCTCTTTTTCTTCTTAAATCTGATACAAATTTCAAAATACAGAACACAATAAAATTCATATGAATTATAAATTTACATTCTGGGCAAGAAAACCAATGGAAGGCGATATAGAATTCTTGAACAGCCTACACATGTGAATGAAAAAGCAATTCCTTCTAAAAAAAATGTTTCCACGTCTGTATCGTTTTCTCAATTCAATAATCCTGCAAGTAGTTTATAATTGTCAGTTGATCTCTCTGAATGAGCACCTAATCAATGTCAATGTAACAGCTGAAACATTAACAATAGATTGATAACTGGGTGTTAAAGACCTTATTTGAAGCCAACAAATGTTTGGTATTTACTAGAATCCCACCAGAAAACATTCTTGAATCATAATACAAGAAGTGAGATATGTGAGAGATGTGCAAATCTTATTTTTAAATTAACAAACTCGAATATTTTCAAAGCATTTCAATCTTACGGTCAAAATGAACAGGTGAATGGAAAAATAAAAACAAGCTTCTGACAATTCATAAACTGAACAACAATTACATATTCACTTTGATCAAAGGACAGAGGAATATTTAGATGAATCACAACATTTAGTTACATAGTAGGTAACCAGCTGACTGACAAGTAATAAGTGGGAGCATTTGTTAGTTTCCTGAAGAAGATATCAACTTTATTTCCAATTTATAGCACGACAGAATAATGTTTAATGTGTATCAATTGTTTGAACTTGCCCCTTTGCAACAAAATAAAGGATCAATCTCATCGTAATCTTTAATTCTGCAACATTTTCAAATATTCTCCAGGAACTTATAAGCAATAGAATTAGATACAGGTATCCCCATTATCTGAAAGTACAGCGTTATTATGAAACCTTGCATAAGCTGAAAAGGCGTAAATCGAAGAAGCTTTAATCTTTTTCCTTTTTTTTCGTAAAAGTGAAAATCCTCTTCAGATTTCTTCCAGTTAGAGAAAGCAGGGACAGATGTAAGTCTTTTGTAAAAGCAAAGTGGCTAAAGCAAACTTTCCAAAAGTAGGGGATATGTGTACACATATTTCTTGGTAACCTGACTCAAATAAGTATCACATTTTGTGATTATTCTTATAATAGATAAAAGCAGATCTAATGTTGGATTGAAAAGCAATTCAATCTGTGCTTGTGTACTCTCTAATCACCATTCAGAGCAGCTCTTGATATATTTCTGTTGAAGTTGTGATTTGAAACCTTCCCTCGGGTCTAGTAATAGAGACCCTGCCACAGCTCCACAAGCTCCTTTCATAATGTTACCACTCAGGACGGCAGGACTGCAATATTATGTTTAATGTGGTAACTCAAATCAAAACTCATCAGCTGTTTATTGCAGTAATTTGGATGGGAATTAATCAGGTAGTTTCTGTGTGTAATGGACTGGAAATTAAACAATATTTTACAATAACAATGGAATAAAGGAATGATAAACTTAAATAAACAGGAATCTCATGACAATTCTTTGAAAGACAAATTGACAAAACTGTGTGATCATTGTACTTTGATTTCTAATATGCATCAGTCACTCAATGTGAATATTCAGCTGAAGACAATTTCCCTTCCTTTCAACAACGTACAACTTTCACAAATTCAAACTGAACAGGCATTGAAAAAGGAAGGAACAAGCAGATGGTAATTCGATTTTCTTTACATAAACATGCGATTAATTTTAAGTAAGTTTTATATACGTAAAAAGGAAACTTATTGTGGTTCGAAATACAATAAATGTGAGCATGAAGTGAAATATAATCAAAACAATTTAACTGTGTTTTCTCAGTTAAAATACAGTTCAATACTCAAAGTAATCGAGTGATTGTACACTGCAATATCTTTAATTCAGTGCTGAGATATAATTCCACATTTATACCCCTTAGAGTGAAGCAAACTTGTGCCAGGAGTCAGAGGGGGTAGGGGAGGTCCTGAATGAGTACTTTGCTTAAGTATTCACGAGTGAGTGGGACCTTGTTCTTTGTGAGAACAATGTGAAACAGGCTGATATGGTCGAACAGGTCGATATTAAGACGGAGAATGTGCTGAAAATATTGAAAAATCATGGGGATAGATAAGTCCCCTGGGCCAGAAAGGATATAACTTAGGTTGTTATGGGAAGGGAGTCAAGGGATTACTGTGTTTTGGCGATGATCTTTGCATCCTCACGGTCCACTGGAGTCATACCAGATGATTGGAGGGTGGCAAACGTCATTCCCTCATTCAAGAAAGGCAACTGAAATATTCCTGGGAATCATCGATGAGTCAGTCTTACATCAGTTGTGGGCAAATTATTGGAGAGGATTCTGAGAGACAGGATTTATGATTATTTGGAAAAGGATAGATTGATTAGAGATGGTCAGCATGGCTTTGTGAGCGGCAGGTTATGTCTCACAAACCTTATTGAATTATTTGAGGATGTGACAAACACATTGGTGAGGACAGAGTAGTGGATGTGGTATGTCTGGACTTTAGCAAGGTGTTTGATTAGGTTCCACATGGTAGGCTCATTTAGAAAGTAATGAGGTCTGGGATACAGGGAAACCTGCCTGGTTAAATAATAAATTGGCTGGCCCATAGAAGACAGGGTGAGATTAAATGGATAGTTTTCAGCTTGGAGCACGGTGACCAATGGTGTTCTGAAGGGATTAGTTCTGGGGCCTCTGCTCTTTGTGATCTTTTATAAATGACTTGGATGAGGAAGTGGAAGGGTGGGTTAGGAAGTTTCCAATGACACGAGAGTTGGTGGAGTTGTGGATAGTGTGGAGAGCCTTTGTAGGCTGCTAGAGGACATTGACATAATGCAGAGCTGGGCTGAGAAGTGGCAGATGGAATTCTACCTGGGAAAATGTGAGTTATTCATTTTGGAATTTCAAATTTGAGTGCATATTTTCAGATTAAATGCAGGATTCTTGACAATGTGGTGGAAAAGAGGGATTGTGGGGTGCACGTCCATATATCCCTCATAGCTGACATCCGAGGTGATAGGGTTATTAAGACAGTGTATGGTGTGTTGGCTTTCATTAGCAGGGATATTGAGTCTAAGAGCCACGTGTTTATGCTGCAGCTCTATGGATCAGTGGTGAGACTACACTTAGAATATTGTGTTCGGTTCTGGTCACCTCATTATATATAGGATGCGGAAGCCTTAGAGAAGGTGCAGATGAGATTTATCAAGATGTTGCCTGGACTGGAAGGCATGTCTTCTGAAGAAATATTGAGGGAGCTGGGGCTTTGCTTATTGCAGTGAAAGAGGGTGAGAGCTTACTTGATAGCTTTGTGTAAGATGATGAGAGGCATAGATAGAGTGGATGATGAAAGACTTTTCCCAACAAAGTGGCATAATTTTAAGGTGAATTGGGAAAGTTGTGTGGAGATGTCAGAGATAGTTTCTTTATAGATAGTGGTGGGTGCGTGGAATGCACTGCCAGTGGTGGTAGTAGATTCAGATCCATCAGGGACATCTAAGCGACTCTTGGATAGGCACATGGATGATAGTAACTGAAGGGCATGTTGGTTAGTTTGATCTTAGAGTAGGATAAAGGATCGGAACAACATCGTGGCCAAAGGGCCTGTACTGTGCTGTATTGTTCTATATTCTATGGACTGAAATGAACAATTATTACATATTAGCAACATATAGATTTTCAAAACTCTATTAGCATACTTAAGAATAATGATAAATTTCATCTTGCTATTTGACTGTGCTATCTGCAAAAATGACCAGGAATTATTGTAGGGAAAAGTAATTAGGCTTTTCTAAATTTATAAGGCTGGGATTACACAGATCATTCAAATGAGCAAAAGTCATATTTTTAACAGTGCGAGTTGCAGCAGAAATAATGGATTCTTTTGTAGGTGCATTGATTGGAAATAAAATTGATTTTTATATTACTGTATAGGTACTGGGGAATATTGGATTAAATTCAGATATAAACTTCACTGCTGTGTAAGCAAGACTAAACTAAAGCATATAATAATTATTATCATGCAAATGCCTTAATAATTACTGTTAGAATTCTGGAAAAAAGATATATTGCACCATTTTTCAAACAGTCAATAAATTAAATTGTGAATCTCAGTATACTTGTTACCCAGACCAATTATTATGCAAATTATTGTAATGGTAATGACTTAATAACTAATGCTAAATCCTAAACAGATACATTGGTTCAATAATTTGTCAGCCTGTTGCTCTGAAATTGATTGGATATTTATTAAGATCCGTAAACTGAGGGACAAAATATAATAGCTCACTTGATAGAATTGAGGGAAAAAATGAGACAGTGTTTATTGAAAAGGATTGTTTTTGTTTAAAAATGCAGTTGATGCAAGAATAATATATTTTCCTCCATTGGTTTTCTTGTAGAGACATGGGTTTTTTTTAATTGTCATGATTCAATGTTGAGACACTTGTGTCAGAGTCTGCAAAGGGGAGAGTGAGAGAGAAAGAAATTTTAAAAAAGCAGAAAGGAAAGGAACTGGCGAGCAGAGGAGCTCCAAATGTAGTGTCTCACCCTGCTATCATCTTATTGGGTGAGCTGGAATGCAGACTAGTCAAGGAACAACCTGACACAGTCATACGCTCAGAATGTTAGCTTACAATGTCCTAGACACCACCGTCACCATCCCTGCATGTCCTGTCCCACCGGCAGGACATGGATGTAACTGAAATGCTGGGACATGCAGGGTTATGGACTAAGATTGGCAGAATGTGATCAGTGTGATTTATTTAACATTTCTCCAGAATATTAAACTCCAGTACAATTTGAAAAGTTATTAGCGTCATCAGACTTGAACTACAAATGTCAGAAAAAAATTATCAGGAAGTTAAAGCACAGATCGAGGCCACTTGGCCCATCCCATATGTGTTGACTGTAATAGAACTCCCTAGGCTTTACAGCTTTTTGTACTCACCATTGAAAGCAACAATTTCAGACTGTGAACTCTGCCAAATATGCTTTTATAATCTGTTTTATAAATGTATTTCTTTGACAGCTGCACACCTTGTTTCCTTGTTTCTTTCCCAGCCCTTACTCCATTCCCTTGGCCTTGCGGGACGACCCTTTCTGCTGTTTAATCTCTCCTGCATTCCCCCGTGTGACAGACTGCCTTTTTGTCCTTGTCTCACTCCCACCTTGCTCGCAACTTGTGACATTTCTGATGGTTCCCAGACCTCTGTAACTATCACTGCGCCCCCTGGGTCAATGGCGCGAGTTTTGAATTCTCTTCCTCCTGAGATAATCAGAAATCTTTCCGGTTGCAGTTTCCGCCAGATTTTATTTTGAAAAGCAGAGCATTTGTGTCAGAGTCAACTATTTGTGAGCCTTCATCCACAATTCCCAGCATTTGGATGTAATTTGTGACCCTCCCACAGATGTGTAACGTTACTGGATTGGCCATGCTGACATGGCCGCAGTGTGCAATTTAGGTGGGTTGGGCTAGCCATTGTTAATGTGGGGTTATGGGGGTAGGGTGGGTGAGCAGGTCATTATGGACTCGATGGGCCAAATAGACTCTTTCTGCACCCACTGGATTCTGTGATTCTAACTAGTTGTGATTGTTGTCATATTTTCCTCATGCCAGGTTCATTCAACTCAGATACATATGATTCTGTGGGTGCTCACTCACTCCTTCCCTTCAGTTTTACATCAATTTCACACTGAATGTGAGGGTGGGAATGGGTGTGTAAATATAAATACTCCAACCGAAACCCCTCACAGGTCAGGACCTGTTTCTGCTACTTTCATCACTCACAAGGAACAGGAAAATAAAGGTTCAGTCACAAATCTTACAGGAACCAGGAAAGGCTGAACAGCTGAAAACGCTTTTTGGAAGAAAAGGGGAGGCTCAGAGACAGCCTGGTACAAGTAGAAAGCTTTGTGTCTGTGTTTTCAGAGATTTGTGGTTGAAATCATTGGGTTGGAAGCATGTTTCATTGCCCCAGATCATCAAAGGTGCTATCTAAATGTGCATCTTTCTTTCTATCTGTCTGAGTTAACAATCAGATGGACAGGTCAATGTCTGAGTGTCTTACCAAATCCCTGATTGAATGTCTCCCCCCACAAACTCAGGTGCCTCACCACTCACTGGGTCATGGGGAAACTCTGCCGTTACAATGAGAACTGTTTTTGCTGTCGCCTCTCCTCGTGCTTCCGCCTAACCCCGACTTCCCTTCATTAAATCCCAGCTGCCTCTAGCCCACCCACATGGACATGTTGTCGAGCATGACAGGAGATTGGGTTGAAACCGAGAGTTCAATAGCCAGAATGAAATAGAAAGAAGAAAATAAAAGATGATTGTGGATCCCAGGGGATACAGACTCCAGGATTAGTCCTTGTGGGAATTCCTGCAGTAATACAAGACAGCATTCCATGATGAGTTAAACCTGGGTTGCAATCAGGGAGACACTGAACATGGGCAGGTTTAGTTCAAACACAGGAGGTTTGTTCAGTCAGTAACAGTGTGTTCGACATGGATGTGAAGTGAACAGTGAGGGGAAATGTTACCACAAGCTGCCGATGGATAACTTGCATTGGAACAGGAGGAGGCCATTCAGCCCCTCAACCCTGCTCTGCCATTCATGATGATCATAGCTGATGTGTGACCTAACGTACAACTTTCAAAACCCTCTAATTTCATCAATAAACTCTTCTGCAACACACAAGATGAGTATTGTAAAACTAAACATCTGCAAATGCTGGGACATCAGAAACAAAATCAGAAATTGCTGGAAAAATTCAGTAGTTCTGGCAGCATCGGTGGAGAGTGAACCGTTCGTGTCCAGTGACCAGTCCGGTGACCAGCTACAGCTGTCCATTCTGCTGTTTCTGTAACACTGGAACAGGTTCTGGTGCGAGGGAAATGAGATTGTCAATAACAACTGAGAAAACAAGAGGACGTACTCAATCAGAATTAGGAATTCACTTACCCCTCCCAGTGGGACACACACCGACAAAGTCACACTGCGGAGAGGCCGTTCACCTGCCCCACGTATGGGAAGGGATTTACTCCATCTTACAATCTGCTGAAGCACCAGAGATGACACAGTGGATTTAGACCCTTCACCTGCTCCATGTGTGAGAAAGGATTCATTCAAATCTCTCACCAGCGGAGACATTAGTGCATTCCCACTGGGTAGAGGCCATTCACCTGCTCAGTCCTCTGACCTGCTTAAACACCAGTGAGCTCACACTGGGGAAAGGTCATTCACTTGTTCCCTGTGTGGGGGGAGATTCACTCAAATGCAGCACCTGCGGAGTCCCCAGTGAGCCCACACAGGGGGAGAGGCCATTCAGATGATCAGTGTGTGAGAGAGGATTCAGTGATTCATCCCCCCCCCGAGACCCCAGCGATCCCACAAAGGGGGAGGGGCCATTCAGATGGTCAGTGTCTGAGAGGGGATTCAGTAATTCATCCTGCCCCACTGAGAACCCAGTGAGCCCAAACCGCGGGAGAGCTCATTCAGATGCTCAGTATGGGAGAAGCGATTCAGTGATTCATTGCTCCTGCTGAGACTCCCAAGGAGCCCACACCAAGGAGAGGCCATTCAGTTGCTTAGTGTGGGAGAAGGGATTCAGTGATTCATCGCTCCTGCTGAGACTCCAAGGAGTCCATACTGAGGAGAGGCCATTCAGATGCTTAGTGTGGGAGAAGGGATTCAGTGATTATTCCTGCCCCAGAGACTCCAGCGGGTTTACTCTGGGTAGGAGCTGTTCACCCCTCTGTGTGACAAGGGATTTGCTGCATCTTCAACACGATTGAGAGACCAGTGAGTGCTCACAGGGAAGTGGTCATACACCCCTACACCGTGTTGACTGCAGGATTCTCATTCTGATGTTACTGTCCATCAGAGTCAGGAGTGGACCTTGTACATGATGACACTATTGGAGTATTGATGTTGTTGTTGTTAACCACATTAACTGGGCTGGAATTGACTGAACTTACATTGCCACTTTCTGAACCTCAGGATGCCTCTCTGGGAAGTAAGTCTCCACAAACAGCAATGTGACAAGGAGCAGGGATCATCTGTTTTGATTTAAATTGTGATTGCAGCACAGGTGCTTCACAGCATCAGGTACAAGGTTGGAGTCCAGTCTTGGTCAATAGCCTGTGTGGAGTTCCCACATTCTCCCCATGATAGTGTGGGTCCCCTCCAGCTGCTCTGGTTTCCTCCCACAGTCCAAAGATGTGCAGGTTAGATGGATCAGTCATGCTAAATTGTCCACAGTATCCTGGATTGTGCAGACGAGGTGGATCAGCCATGGGAAATGCAGTGTTACAGTGATAGAGTGCTCTGGGCGTGATGTTCTTCGGATGGTCAGTGGGGTTTGATGGGCCAATGCTCTCCTTCCACACTGTCGGGATTCTATTCTATGATTGAGGATAAAGGCTACACAGCACGGTGTCCTTGGAGAAGGAACATGTGGTGTGTATCAGTGCTCTCGATGCCTTCAGATAGAGGTGGGCATCTCAGGGGATACAGTGCTTTATCTCCACCATTGCCCTCCTCCCCACAACTCTACCTTGATTTTGTCCCTTCTCATTCTGTCACTTGTAATGGTTTGCTTGTCCCGTAATTGGCTTTGTTTATAAATATTCAATTGGTAACACAAATGGTTTACTGCTGGTGATTATATGTCTAGATTAGAGTGGTGCTGGAAAAGCACAGCAGGTCAGGCAGGATCCGAGGAGCCAGAAAATCAATGTCTTGGCAAAAGCCCTTTTCCAGCACCACTCTAACCTAGGCTCTGGTTTCCAGCATCTGCAGTCCTCACTTTTGCACTGCTGGTGATTATATGTTAGCCAAAAGCAAAATGGCGTAATGATGATTTTGATGGTGGGAAGGTTGCTGTGATCACATTTCTGGGTCAGAGAAATGGGGAAAAAGAACGCTTCACAGCTCACTGAACGAGAACTGAAAAGCTTTTAAATCAAACCTCAGACAGGGAGGCAATATTTCCCTGGAGTTTGAGTAACTGGAAAGTGATGGTGTCTGGGAATAGACAGGATTTTGTTTTACAGGAGGTTGAAAGTTTTAAAACTGTTATATTCAGACATTTCAATTTATTTTCTTTAATTTTATTTGCTGTGCAAAAAACTTTTACAACATTTTAAAGCCAAAATGTACAAACCTTGTGTTAAAGATAAATGTTAAATAAAATCCATCAAACCATCCCTCACTGAAAACTGTTGTGGAGGTGCAATCTCCTGGAGAATCCCTGCTCACTTCTTCCTACCCGGGTTTCATGACTACATACATACCTGGTAGATAGCAGCAGGAGGCCATTCAGCCTTTTAATCCTGCTCCACCATTCAATGGGAAACAGCTGACCATCCAGCTCAGTCTCCTGCTCCTGCTGTGCTCCAATCCCCTTTCATGACTTTACCTCGAAGAACTATATCGAAGTCCTCCTTTGGCTTCACTGTCTTTTGTTCCAGTGATGTTGCTGTGTTACTGTGTGGGTGTAGGCAGGGGTAATGTGATTGTGCTGCCTCCTGGAGGATGTACTCAGCATCCCTCATCATCCTGCAGTAACATCAACCGGGGTTCAGCAACGAGAGATAGAGACCATTTCCAGGATATGGGCATCACTGACTCAGCCAACATTTATTCGCCATCTCTAGTTACCCTTGAGAACACGGTAGTGAGCTGCTGTCTTGAACCACTCGCAGTCCATTTGGTGCAGAGAGACCGACAATGCTGGGAGGGAGAGGGTTGCAGGATTTTGGCCCAGTGATTCTCTATCTTTGGTTCTTCAAATATTGTTAAATTTAATCACCAGTCTGCAAATCTTCACCATCTCGCACCCTGTATAAAGGAATATGTACAGATTAGAAATTCAGAACAGATAATTCTAATTTCTCTGGTATATTTTTCCCCTTTGTTCCCCCAAAGCTGTAACCGTCCAGCCCACTTACTCTCTCCCACCATTCTGACTCTGCTGTCCCCTAATGTACACCCTCCCCATTCTCATGGAGTAACTGATAAACAGATCCATGCCACCACTTTCCGTCCCTGGTTAGACTCTGCACCCTTTCTGGGTTCACTTCCTTTCCCTTCAGTTGCTGCAAGTGAATAATGTAACAGCAGAATGAAACAAAAGGAAACAGAAAGGGAGGTGGCAGATCCTGGACAGAAGAGGAATCTTTAGTCTGGGAGAATGGGTCAGATCCTTCTTTGTTTCTCAGATGTCGATTCCCAGCATTACAACAAGTTGGGGATGGAACTTGGTTCCACGTGAGTGTGATGGCACTTTGACCCAACCCCCCCCCCCCCCCCAACTGATGAATACTATAAGCAGATGTGCCCCTTCTCCACCCAATCAGTGTGAATGCTTTCTGCTGGTTACCCAAAACACATGCTCCAAAACCCATCCACATTCTGTACATGTACAGTACCAGGTTTCCCTGCACACATGTGATCCCTGCCTCAGGGATTGTGGGAGTTATAGTCCCCATGAAGCCTCTGGAGACCTGTTGCTGGAAAGTGAATGAAAAGTGTGGGGTGGAGGGTGTTGTGTATCCGATCCCCATTCAGACACACAGGACATGTGGGTTGTCACTGGGTTTTACTGAGACATCCGCTTAGAAAACTCGATTTCTGATGTAAGGAATATACATTCAGCCAATTGCGGGGTGGGGAGGTTAATAAGAGGCAGCAAATTTTAAGAGAGGTGGCTCAGTGGCTAGCACTGCTGCCTCACAGCGTCAGAGACCCGGGTTTGATTCCAGCCTTAGACAACTGTGTGGAGTTTACACATTCTCCCTATGTCTGCGTGGGTTCCCTCTGGGTGTTCCGGTTTCTTTCCACAGTCCTTAGATGTGCAAGTTTGATGGATTGGCCATGCTAAATTGCCTACAGGGTCCACGCATGTGCCAGTTAGACAATTAACAACAGGAAACGCAGGGTTACTGGGAATGGATGGGTCTGAATGGGATGCTCACTATAGGGTTGGCGTGGACTCGATGGATGAATACCCTGTTTCTGCACTATAGGAATTCTATTCTATTCTCATGAAGAAGAATGTACCTATCTCAATGTGTTCTGAATTTGTGGAATTCCCTATTCAAAATGCAGTGGATGCCTGGGCAATGAGCAAACTTAATGAAAAGATACAGATGTTTAATTTGCAATGAGTTGAAGGGTGAGAGAGCGCAGGCGGGAAAATCCAGCTGAGAGCAAGGTGAGCTCAATCATCACCGTATTAAATGGTGGAGATGGTTCGAAGGGCTGCATTGACTCTCCTGTGCCCAGTGCTTATCTTCTTACGGTAATAATTGGAAAGCTGAATCCAAACATCACCACCTTCAGAAAATGCAGGATACTCAGATGGATTAGCATTCCAAACTTAGATAGTGAGGAAGCGAGTAGGAGATAATGATTTTGCAATTTTACACTGAGGGGACACAGTGATTTATGGTTTTCGACTGTGTAAGACATTCACACCGTCCAGAATACTCTGTTGTGAATATCTATCCTGTACTTTACTACAAAGCCAAGGTCTCTGACAATGAAACCCAAAACACCGCCTCCCCACGTAATCTGATAAAAGACTTGAGAAGTCTGGTTGAATTTAGAACACAGATGGAAAACGGGAAGATTAAATCCAATCCCAAGATCCTGTGCTTAAACAAAGGAGACGACAATAGGATGAGGCAGGATTTGGCTAATATAGACTGGAAGCAAAGACTTTAGGGTGGGACAGTTGACAGACAGTGGAGGAATATCAAAGAATTTTTCAAACTGCTCAGCAAAAACATATATCAGTGAAAAGGAAGGACTGTAGGAAAAGGAGTAATCTGCCGTGGGTGGGTAAGGAAATAATGGAGTCTGTCAAATTGAAATAGAAGGCATACAAATTGGTAAAAACCAAGGAGAAACCAGGCGATTAGAAAAACTTCAAAGATCAACAGAAAGCTTGATGGGATTCGGGATAAAATGTAATGAGTAGCTATCTCCAGGGACAGAATAGCAGGGAACCTATTGTTTGGGGAACATATGACCTCTGTAATTGTTGAAGCACTTAACTGTTACCATAGAGATAATCCTGATCAAGTTAAAAATCACAGCACACTCCAAAAACTTGTATTTACAAATAAACCTGTTGGACTATAACCTAGTGTTGTGTGGTTTTTAACTTTGTTGATCCCACCTCAACCCCGGCTCCTCCAAATCAGAATCCTGATAGACAGCCCCACTGAAACTGAAGCGCCTGTCAGGCACTTGAGGGAGCCAAAGGGGCGTGGGGGGAGGGGTATGTGGTTTAACCACAAAGTGCTGAACAGAACTAGACTTTTTAAACTGCTGTTGCCATGGAGAGATAGTCTCTATTCAAAGTCACAAACCACAAAGGTAGAAGAATGGGAGCCGTACACCGGACAGGCGGGGAGTTACCTGATGCTGTCTGGAGGCATTTTGCACGTAAAATATCCAGGTAACTACCATGTCTCATCAATAAAGACTCAAAGAAGACCTCTCAGAGTTCTGTGCCTATTTATTCCTACTCAGCAGGGTTCAGGAATATGAGGACACAGCAGTCAGACTTCACAGTGGAGGATATGAAGAACATGCCAGGAATTGGCATGAATAAGGAGACTGAGGAAGGTGAGGACCTATAAATAACCGTTATCATGAAAGAGTTAGAGCTGGGCAACCTAATAGAGCTAAAGGTAGTCAAGTCTCTTTGCCCTGATGGAATACATCCCAAGATACCAACAGAGTTAGGGGGAGAAATAGCAAATGCACTTAGTCATAGAATCCTACAGCATAGACAGGCACTTTGGCCCAAACTGGCCCATGCCGATCAGAATGCCCATCCACGCTAACCCTATTTCCATGCACTTAGCTCATCTGCTTCTGAAACTTTCCTATCCATGTATTTGTCCAAATGCCCTTTAGATGTTGTTAACAGACCCGCCTCAACCACTTCCACTGGCAGTTCATTCCATATACATACCACCCTCTGTGTAGAACAGTTGCCCCTCAGGGTACCCTTTTAGTCTTTCTCCTCTAACCTTAAACTGATACCCTTCAGTCCTTATTCCCTGGGAAAAAGACTGAGTGCATTCACCTTACCTATGCCTCTCATGATCTTATACACATCGTTAATGTATTCCCCCTCGGTTTCCTCTGCTCTAAACAAAAAAGTCCTCGCTTGTCTAACCTCTCCCTGTAACTCAGACGCCTGAGATCTGGCATCATCCTTGTAAATTTCTTCTGCACCCTTCCAGTTTCATAACTGAAACCTACACTGCATCCATCACATTTCCAGTGTTTCCCCATGGCACTGGAACCGACGTGACAACACCAATGGATTACAATCCATGATCGATAATTAACTCCGTTACAACAATTCCATTTTCACAGCTTTTTCCATGATGCAGGAATCCTTTTGTCTTTCTGGTTTCATGGTAAATTGTCCTCATACAAAACCAATCTGGGGCTTAACTGTTCCTGGGAAATGTGCCATGATTTTTTAGACTTTCAAAAACCAAATGAAATTTCTCTCCACAGTCCCCACGCTAACATGGACTTCGCTGTCTCAGTACTTTTTCCAGTCACGCTGACATTTGTGCTATTCGTCCACAGGCAGAATGCACACCTTTCGTTCCAGATGAAAAGGCCAATGATATCCAGATCGGCACGGATCAAGTAATTATCAAAACTGAACATGAAATTCAATGTGAATTTCTCAACTACAAATTCCCCCTTTCAGTACTCTACAACAGAGAAAACAAAAAGTGCTGGAGATACTCAGCAGGTCTGGCAGCATCTGAAATGGTGACAGATGCAGGAAACATTGCAGCCTGGAAGAAGTGTTTAGATGATCACACCAGGCATGTGTGCTTGATGACCGGTATGGAGAAGATGGGGGCATTGTGATGAACAGTTTTATACCAGAGACTCTGACCCCATTTTATTCCGTGTTTCTCTGAGATTCCCTCTTTTCAGAAGCAGGTAGGAGTGGGAAGCAGTGGAGAATGTAAATGATGTGTGACCTTCCTAGTGAGAGGATTCGAGTACCGGAGCAGGGATCCCTTTCTGGAAGGGCCTTGGCGAGACCACACCTGGAGTACTGTGTGTACCTTTGTTCCCCTTTCCCAAGGAGAGCTATCCTGGTTACTGAGAGAGAGTAAAGGAGGGTCACCAGCCTGAGTCCTGGGAGGTGGAGATAGTTAAGGGCTGCAGATGCTGGAAGTCAGAGTTTATACAATGTTGATCTGGGGAAGTGCAGCAGGTCAGGCAGCATCAGAGGGGCAGGAAAGTTGATGCTTTGGGTCAGGACAGTTTGTCAGTCCGGATGACTAGTCCTGACCCGAAACATCAATTTTCCAGCCCCATCGTATCCATGCTGGTCATCAAACGCCTATTTATTCTAGTCCCACGTTCTTGCACTCAGTGTAACATCTTGGTGTGATCATCTAAACACTTCTTCAAGGCTGCAATGTTTCCTGCATCTGTCACCATTTCAGATGCTGACAGACTTGCTGAGGATGTCCAGCAATTTATGTTCTTATTGCAGATTTCCACCATTTTGCTGAAGCACATAGAGTCATAGACATGTATACAGCTCCATATTTTGTTGACTCACATTTCTGAGATGGCAGGACTGATGGCTGAAGAGGGACTCAATCCTCGTTTAATCCTCCTTTTCTTTGGCTTTCTGAGCTGCTGACTACATCACTAATATTCTACCTCCCATTCCCTGACCTGAATCTGACCCATCTAAGCCGACACTTTAGTTCCCAACCCCCTGCCAGACTAGTTAAAACCTCACCAATGGAACTGCAAAAGCCCCCATCAGATTTGTCTCAGCTCTGCCCAGGGGTAACCGGTCAGGCTGGTATAGGACCCACCCAGAAACAGTCCCAGTGCCTGAAGAATCTAAACCTTTCTCTGGTACACCATTTCCCCAGCCACACATCCAGCGGATCTACCCTCTTATTCCTGCTCTCACGAGCACATGGCACTGGGAGTAAGTCTGACCTTATTACATTTCAGGATCTACATTTTAATGCATCTCTGCTCTCCCTATATCTAGCTTTCAGGCCCTCATCCCCCTGTTTAGCGATGTCGTTGGTATCTGTGTGTTCCACCACTACGGGCTGTTTAACTCCAGCTCCAGAAAGTCCTGCAGCCGCCCCATGATATTGCGGATCCTAGCTTTATGGAGGTAACATACCATCCTGGATTCATGTCTGTGGTCACAGCAGTGCCCGCCCTAACCCTGAGCATTGAATCCCCTGTCACTATAGCCGTGTTTCCTCTCTTTCCTCCCGCTCTGTGCAGCGGAGCTCTCTGTGGTGGCATGACCCTGGCTGGTGCTGATTTCCCGAGAAGCTACCCCACCCATTCCCGCCCTCACAGAATCCCAAGCAGGATACAGTATCTGTATGAGAAGGGGATGACCACTGGGGACTCGTGCACCCCCTTCCTGAGCCTTTTACTTGATCTGATGGTCACCCATTCCCTTTCTGCTTGTGTAGCCCTCACCTGCAGTGTGACTAACTCACTAAACATGCTGTCCATAACATTCTCAGATTCTCCGCAGTGAGTCCACTCACAGCTCCAGGTCTGAAAAGCAGTTTCCCAGTAACTGCAGATGAACACACTTGCAGCACACATAGCCGTCAGGGACACTGGAAGCGTCCCTTATTTCCCACACTGTAAAAGAGGACCACACCACGGGTCTGAGGTGCCCTATCACAACATCTCTCTACATTCATCTCGTTACTCCCATTAAGAAAATTTAAATGAGTGAGCAACCTTCCTTCACTTCAAACATGTACATTATAATAAAAAAAAATCTTCACTTCAGCAGATATGTCATACTTTAAAAACTTAAATACTCCACAGGTATCACTGAGAAATTGGCTGTTCCCATTGGGACCACGTGAATTACTGAACGGCCTGGACTAAACTTGAGTTTCAGCTTCACCTTCTCCCAGTCTCACCTCACTCTGTTTACACCCAACTCCAAAACACTCTCATTGAGCCAAGCAGCACTCTCAGTACAGCCTTGTCATTTTCAATATCTGCTCACACCTACACTGCCCTCAGCCTCCTGTACTGTTCTAATGCATCTCAATGGGAGCTCAGGAACAGCATCTCATCTTTCAGTTCAGCCCTTTGTAACCCCAGAGTCAACATGGACTTCAGCAGTTTCTGGATGAACAGACAGTTGTCAGAATCTGGAATGTTCCACCTGAAATGGTGCTGGAATTTGAGTCCACAAGGAAATTCAATGAGAAGCTTGCAGGGAATTGGAAGTAGAGGGTTTACAGGTTAACATCATGAAATGGGTGACTGGGACTAAAACTGGCATTTGGATAAATCTGTGCTCTCTCTCAGGCCAATATCTCCTTCCACAGCTGCAGGGCCAAGAATTGAACACATACCCAAAGGGTGATCTGACCATGAACTTGAACATCTTTCTGCTTTTTGCTTGACAAAACTATTGGTGATATTTTCCCAGACTGAACAAACCTTTCTCGTTCCACAGTTAAATGCCAATGATATTCAGATCGTGATGACTCCGTGGACTGTAGAAACTTGTTTTTGAGATCCCAGTCTCAATTATTCTCAATTAATATCCTATAAAATGAATTCTCAAAACAAAGCTCACAATCAGTGCCAGATGAATAGTGAAGGCGAACACTTCTCTTGGAATGTGTTTGATGTGTAAACACTCCTCTTGAAATCACCCCGCCCCCCAAAAAGAGGACATGTGCATGCGCCTTGCTGTACCTTGCCCCAAATAAAGATGGCGGCCATAACCCAGGACCTCTCACTGCCTGAGGCCCACAGCTGTTTTCCCCTTTGCTGCAAATGTGGGACCAAGATTTTCTAATTCAGATTAACAACCTGCACAGAGTATGACTAAACCCTCCCAGTCTACATGGATACATCTCATCCGGTTTCTGCTCCCACTCTCCCCTTTCTGCCTCCTGCAAACACCAAGGGTCATCACGGGTTCTGTGACCCTTCATTAGAACCGAAAACAGCTGGGAAAAGTAGAATCACTATAGCGTGGAAACGGGCTCTTCGGCCCAACAATTACACACCCACCTTCCGAAGTTCATTTCACCCAGACCCATTCCCCTCCCTATTACTCTCCATTTCCCCAGACTAATGCACATCGCTGAACACTACGAGAAATTTAGCTGGGCCAATTCACTGAACCTGCACATCTTTGGACTACAGGAGATAGGGGTTAAAGAGTAAATAATAGGTGGGGACAGAGTGCAAAGAGAGACAGGAACATTTGTAAAGACAAAGGAGTGAATAACGATCTGGTGGGAGGGTGGAAAGCTGTTAGTGGAGGAGACAGGAACCTGGTAGCATCTGAGTGGCTGTGGTGGAAATGGTGACTGATGAGTTACATTGTGGCTGCAAAAAGGTCCCGGAGCTTCAAGTTGCCTGTCACTTTAACACACAAGGCTGTTCCCTGTCCAACATCTCTGTCTCATGCTTACTGCAGTGTTCCAGTGAAGCTTGATACAAGCTGGCAGAACACTCCAGAACATACCAAATGGTCTCCTATTTCAAGGACTGCAATTTCCCCTCCCATGTGGTCAACAATGCCCTCCAGTGTATCTCCTCCCCTTCCCACACCACTGCCCTTGAACCCCACCCTTCCAACCCCAACAAGGATGGGATCCCCCCACTCCTCACCTTCCACCCAGATACAACACATCATCCTCTGCCATTTCCACCACCTACAATCAGACCCCACCAGAGATATGTTTCCCTCCCCTCCCCTTTCAGCATTCCACAGAGACCATTCCCTCTGTGACTTCCTCGTTAGGTCCACGCTCCCCAGAACCCATCCTCCACACCCAGCACCTTCGCTTGCCACTGCAAGTAGTGTAAAACCTGTGCCCACAACTCCCCCTCACCTCCATCCAAGGCACCAAAGGATGCTCCCACATCCAGCAGAGAATTCCCTGCCCACCCAAACACCTCAACTATTGTGTCCTTTGCTCTCAACGTGGTCTCCTCTACACTGGGGAGTCAGGACCCCAACTTGTGGAATATTTCAGGGAATATTTCTGGGACACATGCACCAACCAACCCCACCACCTTGTGGCCGACCACTTCAGCTACATCCCCTCCGCTGCCACGCTGCCAAGGACATGCAAGTCCTGGGTGTCCTCCACGCCCAAATCCGAGCCACCCGACGCCTGGAAGAAGAACACCTCATCTTCTATCTTGGAACCTTTCAACCACACGGCATCAAGGTTTCCTCATCTCCTCTCCCCCACCTCATCACAGATTCAACCCTCCAACTCGGCACTGGCCTCCTGAACTGTCCCACCTGTCCATCTTCCTTCCCAATTATCCATTCCACCCTCTCACCACTACCCCATCTACATCTACCTAGTCTCTTCGTAGCTCCCTTCCCCCCCAACCCCAAACACCCCTCCCTATTTATCTCTCAGCCCTCTTCTCCCACCTCCCACATTTCTGATGAAGTGCTTACATGCCCAATATGTCAATTCTCCTGCTCCTTGGATGCTGCCTGACCTGCTGTGCTTTTCCAGCACCAGAAGCTGGAAGAACAACACCTCATCTCCCAGTCGGGGACCCTACAATCCTCTGGCTTCAACATCAAATTCAATAATTTTAGGTCCTGAACTCTCCCACGTCCTAGTGTCTTTGCCCCTTACTCCACACACCAGGCCTTGTTATTACATAGCCTGGCATTACACACTACCTATGGTTAGCCACTAACAGTCCCCATAAACAGCTATTCACCCTCCCCCTCAGATCGTTATCCACTCTTTTTGTCCAATTGTTCTTATCTCTCTCTTTGGACTCTATTCCCCCCCTATATTTACTCCTTAACCCCTTCTGCATAAAAAACAACATTTTTTCTCAGTAGCATCAGTTCCTGAGGATGTGTCACCGAATCCAAATTGCGAACAGATTTCAATTCACAGATGCTGCCAGATCTGCTGAGCTTTTCCAGTACTTTCAGTTGTTATGTGTGATTTACAGCATCCACAGTTCTTTCAATTTACCCGGAGTATCTAATTCAGGTCTAGCAGACTGAAACAGTGTTTATCAACCTTCCCAGTCCACACCACCTCCATCTCTCTCCCAGTCTCTGCTGTCTCTCCCACTCCTTCACATTCAGTTCCCCCTCACAGTGACACTGCGCCTGCAAAGCTGATGGTCATGTGTTGGCCTGCTGGACCCACCCCTCATTCACTCCCATTGGCTGGAGGATCACGCCAACTCTCCTATTGGTCTGAAGCTGTGTCAATCAGCCAGGCCCCATTGTGACCTGAGTGGTGGGATCCTCCCAGGTGCATCAGAGGCTGAGGGGTGACCTCACAGAGGTTTATAAAATCATGAGGGGCATGGGTAGGATAAATAGACAAGGTCGTTTCCCTGGGGTGGGGGAGTCCAGAATGAGACAGCATAGGTTTAACATGAGAGGGGAAGAATTTAAAATGGATCAGAGGGGCAATTTCTTTTCCCACCGAGGTTGGTGCGTGTATGGAATCTTCTGTCGGGAAGTGGAGGATGTTGGTACAATTATACCATTTGGCATCTGGATGGGTATATGAATAGGAAGGGTGTATGTGCCAAGTGCTGGCAAATGGGACTTAGATTAGGTTGGGATATCTGGTCAGCATGGACCAGTTTAACCAAAGGGTGTATTTTCATGCTGTACATCTCTACGGCTCTGCCCTGTGATGAGCTTCATCATTCACAGTGAATGAGGCAGTATCACAGAGCACAGGGGCTGGGAGCTATTCAGCCCATTGGGGCTGTACTCTCTCCCTCTGGAGATAGTGCCAGTCAGTTCCAACTCACCTCCCATTTGGACATAGCCTTCCAAATTCTTCCTGAAAAAGTTAAATTTCAAATTTGTTTTGACAATAGCTACTGAATCTGCATTCAGCTGTCTTTCAAACTGTTCCAGATGCTCAGAACTTAGTGAGTAAAATAATCTTCACATCGTTAACCTGCATTATTTGCCAGTTACCTGAAAGTAGTTACTAAAAATTGTGACGTTAAAAATTTCTCACTCTGTCTCTCTATAAATGAAATATCCTGGAAACAAATCAACTCCTGGTCAAAATCACTGCTTAACCTTCTCAGCTCCAAGGAGAATTGTCTGACCTTCTGCTAACGCTCCATAAAAGAGAAACCCATCTTAATTTTAATTTATTAGTGTTGAAGAGATGGACAACACAGAAACAAACCCTTCAGTCCAAATTGTCCATGCCGACCAGATATCCTAAATTAATCTCGTCCCATATGCCAGTACTTGGCCCATAACCTTCTAAACCTTTCCCAATCACATATCCAATGAGATGCCTTTTAAATGTTGGAACTATACCAGCCTCCACACTTTCTCTGGCAGCTTATTCCATACACGTATCACGTTCAGCTTGAAACTTTGCCCCTAATATCCCTTTTCAATCTTTTCCCTCACGCCTGTGCTTTCTAGTTTTGGACTCACTTAAACAGGAATAAGACCCGAGCTGTTTACCTTATCCATGCCCCTCACGATTTTATCAACCTCTATGGTCACCCCTCAGCATCCGATTCTCCAGTGAAAACAGCCTCAGCCTATTCAGCCTCTCCCTATAGCTCAATCCCTCAACCCTGGAAACATCTTTGCACATCTTTTCTGAATCCTTTCAAGTTTCACAATATCATTCCGATAGTGGGGAGACCAGGACTGAAAGCAGAATTCCAGAAGTGACTGAATCAATGTCCTGTACAGCCGCAAAATGACATCACAACTCCTGTACTCAATGCACTCACCGATAAAGGCAAGAATACGAAACACCTTCTTCACTACCCTGCCTATGATTCCACTTTCAAGGAACTATGAACCTGCACTCCAAGATCTCTTAGTTCAGCAACACTGCCCAGGACCTTCCCATTAAGTGTAGAAGTCCGGCCCTGATTTGCTTTTCCAAAATGCAGAACCTCACATTTATCAAAATTAAACTTCATTTGCCACTCCTCAGCCCATTTGATCGGAGTCTCATTGTACTCTGAGGTAACTTTACTGTCCACTGCACCTCATATTTTGGTGTCTACTGTAAACCTACTAACCATAGCTCCTATATTCACATGGAAATCATTGATATAAATGACAAAAAGCAATGGACCCAGCACCCAGCCTGACAGCATTTTGCTCACCACAGGCTTCCAGTCCTAAAAGCACCCTCCACCAAGACACTGACTGCTCAGCAAGGTTAGAGCTCATGGAATACAGGGAGAACTAGCCAATTGGGATCCAGAACTCGCTCAAAGGCAGAAGACAGAGGGTGGTGGTGGAAGGTTGTTTTTCAGACTGGAGGCCTGTGACCAGTGGAGTGCCACAAGGGTCGGTGCTGGATCCACTACTTTTCGTCATTTATATGAATGACTTGGATGTGAACATAGCAGGCATAGTTAGTGAGATGACACCAAAGTTGGAGGTGTAGTGGACAGTGAAAACAATCACCTCAGAGTACAACGGGATCTTGATCAGATGAGTGAATGAGCTGAGGAGTGGCATTTGGGGAAATCAAATCTTAGCAGGACTTATACACTTAATGGTAAGGTCCTGAGGAGTGTTACTGAACAAAGAGACCTTGGAGTGCGGGTTCATCGCTCCTTGAAAGTGTAGCCACAGGTAGATAGGATAGTGAAGGCGGCATATGGTTAGAACATTAAGTACAGGAGTTGGGAGGTCATGTTGTGGCTGTACAGGGCATTGGTGAGGCCACTATTGGAATATTGCGTACAAATCTGGTCTCCTTCCTATCGGAAGGATGTTGTGAAACTTGAAAGGGTTCAGAAAAGATTTACAAGAAAGTTACCAGGATTGGAGGATTTGAGCATAGCTGGGGGTTGAATAGATTTTGAATAGACTGGGGCTATTTTCCCTGGAGCGTCGGAAGCTGAGAGGTGAGTTTATAGAGGTATATAAAATCATGAGGGGCATGGATAGGATAAATAGACAAAGTCTCTTCCCTGGGGTGGTGGATCCCAGCACTAGAGGGCATAGGTTTAGGGTGAGAGGGGAAAGACTTTAAAGAGACTTGTGGGGCAACGTTTTCACAGAGGGTGGTACGTGTATGGAATGAGCTGCCAGAGGAAGTGGTGGAGGTTGGACGAATGCAACATTTATAAGGCATCTTATTGGGTATATGAATAGGAAGGATATGGGCCGGGTGCAGGCAGGTGGGTCTACATTGCGTTGGGATATCTGGTCAGCATGTACTGGTTGGACCGAAGGGTCTCTGCTTCTGTGTTGTACATCTATGACTCTTTGATCTTCCAAACAATTTTGTATCCAAATAGCTAGTTCCGCCTATATTCTATGGTGTTGAACTTGCTAACCAGCCTGTTATGTGGAACTTTGTGTCTTTCTCAAGTCCAAGTTAATGACTTCCATGCACAAAGCCATGCTGACTATCCCTAATCTTTTCTTGCCTTTCCAATGACATGTAAATCCTGTCCCTGAGAATCCCTTCCAACAACTTGCCTGCCACTGACTTCAGGCTCACCGGTCTATAGTTCCCTGGCTTTTCCTTACTACCTTTCTCAAATAATGATTTGGAGATGCCAGTGTTGGACTGGGGTGTACAAAGTTAGAAATCACACAACACCAGGTTATAGTCCAAACGGTTTAAATGGAAGCACACTTCCAAATAAACCTGTTTGACTATAACCTGGTGTGTGATTTTTAACTTTCTCAAATAATGGCACCCATCTTCCAGCACCTTGTCTGTGGCAATTGATGATACAAATATCTCAGCAAGGGGCCCAGCAATCACTTCCCTGGCTTCCCACAAAGTTCTGGGATACGCCTGCTCAGATTCCTGGGATATATCCACCTTTCTGCTTTTTAAGACATCCAGTAGCTCCTCCACTATAATATGAACAATTGCCAAATTATCACTATTTATTTCTCCAAACTCTCTAGCTTCCATATCATTTTTCAGTAAAAACTGATGTGAAATACTTACAGAATCTCTCCCACCGCCTGCGGTTCCATAGACAGCCTTACTGATTTTTGAGGGTTGCTATTCTCTGCCTGGTTACTCTTTTGTCCAGCCATCCCTTTCCCTGGAAATAACCTCCCGCAAACAAATTTTGCAAGTTCTTACTTACCTTGTGCCATCGAAATTGTCCAATTTAGAAGGCTACCTATTAGATCTGGTCTATTATTTTCTGTAACTATTTTAAAGCTAGTAGAATTATCAGAGAATCCAGACAGCGTGGAAGCGGGCCATTCAGCCCATCACATCCACACTGAACATCAGAGCCTTCTACCCTACCCCTATAACGTTGCAATTCCAATGAGCAATCCACCTGGCCAGCACATCCCTGAACACTATGGGCAATTCAGCCTGGATAACCCACCCATCCTACACATCTGTGGGAGGAAACCAGAGCAACCAGACGAAACCCAAGCAGACAACCACAACAAGGTGATCATCCCTTTCTTATTTCCCAATTCTATCCAAGTAACTTCACTGGAAATACTCCCAATATCCTCCCTGAGCACAACTATAAAGGTATCCCTAATCCAAAACGCCATTCTGCCTCCTCTCGTCCCCCTTTCTATCCTTCCCATTGCACCCTAGAACATTAAGCTGCCAGTCCTATCCATCACTGAGCCACGTTTCTGTAATATCCATGATATCCCAGTCCCATGTTCAAAACCATATCCTCAGCTCATCTGCCTTCCCTGACGGGCCTCTTGCACTGAAATAAATGCAGTGAAACTGCTCTGTCCCACCTCGTTCTGTGCCTTGCCCTTGCCTGCCTTGACTGTCTAACTTCTCAACTGTATCAGCCTCAGACATACCTCTTCTCTCACTATCTCTTTAGGTTTACCCCCCACTCCCTCACTGGTTTAATGCCTCCTGAGTAGCACTAGCAAATCTCCCTTCCTGGGTATTAGACACCTTCGAATTCAGGTACAATCCATCCTTCTTATGCACGTCAATTCTACCCCAGCAGAGATTCCAATGATCCAAACATGGCAATCCTTCTCCCCTGCACCAGATCCTTACCCACACATTCATCTGCTCTATCCTGCTGTTCCTACTCTCACTAGCATGCGGCACAAAGAGTAATCCAGATATTACTACCCACGAAGACCTACTTTTTATCCTCCAGGATAATTTGCTATATTCTCTCGTCAGAACCTCATCCTTTCCTCTTCCGATGTCATTGGTACTAATGTATAATGAGCTCCCACTGATCATACTCCCTTTTGAGAATACTCTGCTCCCTCTCCGAGACATCCTTGTCCCTGGCACCAGGGAGGTACCACCCATTCTGATGTCTCACTGTCAGCTGCAGAAACGGCAGTCTGTGCCCTATACCAGAAAATCTCCTATCACCATCGATCACCAGGAACCTCATATACCTCACATTACATTGGAGCCAGTCTCTGTACCAGTACCTTGCTTGTCAGTGCGATATGCCCCTGAGAGGGTGACCTCCGACGCTTTCCGAAACAGTGTACTTGTTTGAGATCAATCAGCCGGGCCCCATTGAGAGGTAAGTGGTGGGATCCTCTCTCTCTCTGCCCTGTGATGAGCTTCATCATTCACAGTGAATGGGGCAGTATCACAGAGCACAGGGGCTGGGGGCTATTCAGCCCATTGGGACTGTACTCTCTCCCTCTGGAGATGCTGCAAATCTGTCCCAACTCCCCTCTCACTTGCCCAAAGCCCACTAAGTCCTTCCTTAAAAAGTAAAATTATAAATCTGTTTGCGAACACCTGCTGAATCTGTGTCCAGCTGCCGTTCAGCCTATTCCAGGTGCGCAGAACTTACTGAGTGAAATAATGTTCCCATTTTCACTCTGCATTATTTGCCAGTTACCTGAAAGTAGTTACGAAAAATTGTGATCGTGCTAACAATTCCTCTCTCTCTGCAAATTAATTGTTTGGAAACAAATCTGCACCTGGTCCAAATCACTGCTTAACCGTCTCAGCTCCAAGGACAATTATCTGTGCTTCTGCTCGCTCTCCACAAAAGAGGAACACATCTTAATTTATTAGTGTCATAGAGATGGACAGCACAGAAACAGACCTTCGGTCCAATTCGTTCATGCCGACTCGGAATCCTAAACTACTGGAGTCCCATTTGCCAGCTATTGGGCCCTATCCCTCAAAACCCATCCCATTCACGGATGCCTTTCAAATGTTGTAATGGTATCAGTCTCCACTACTTCATCTGGCAGCTCATTCCACACACACACACCACACCACTTGCCCCTTAGATCCCTTTTAAATCTTTGCCCTCTCAACTTAAGCCCATGTGCTCTTGTTTTGGGCCCACCTCACCTGGGGGGGAAAGACCCCGGCTGTTCACCGTATCCATGCCCCTCATGATTTATAAATCTCCATAAAGTCACCTCTGTCTTTGACTCTTCAAGGAAAATAGCCCCAGTCTCTCCCTGTAGCCCAAATCCTTCAACCCTGGCAATGTTTTTGCAAATCTTGTCTGACTCCTTTCAAATTTCATAACATCCTTCCCAGAACAGGGATATTCGAACTGAAAGCAGAATTCCTGAAATGGCTTAATCAATGTCCTGTGAAGCCACAATATGACGTCCCAGCTTCCGTATTCAATGCATTGACTAATAAATATAAGCATACCATACACCACCTTCACTTGTCTGCCTACCTGCGACTCTACTTTCAAGGAACAATGAACCTGAACTCCAAGGTCTCTTTGTTCAGCAACACTCCCCAGGACTTTACCATTAAGTGCATAAGTCCTGTCCTGATTTGCCTTTCCAAAATACAACAGCTCACATTTATCTAAATTGAACTCAGTCTACCATTTTTCGTTCCAATGGCCCATCTGATCAAGATCCTGTTGTATTCTGAACTAACTTTCTACACTGCCCACTACCCATCCAATTTTGGTGCCTTCTGACCATATCTCATATATTCACATCCAAGTCATTTATTGAAGGCCCCAATATCCATTGCTGCAGCACACTGCTGCTCACAGGCCTCCAGTCCACAAAACAACCCTACATCACCACTCTCTGTCTCCTACCTTCAAGCCAGTTTTGTATCCATATGGCTCGTTCTCCCAGCATTCCATGTTATCTAACCTTGCTAACCAGTCTGCTTTGTGGAACCCTGTTCAATTCCCATGGAGACAACGTTCACAGGCTGCCATCATCAATCATCTTTGTCACTTCTTCAAGAAAAAAAATACTCAAGTTAGTGAGACACGATTTTGCACAAACAAAGCCACTTTAACTCTTCCTAAACATTTCCAAATACACGTATATCCTGTCCCTCAGAATCCCTTCCAACAACCTTGCCTGCCACTGACTTCAGGCTCACTGTTCTCTTGTTCCATGGCCTTTCCTTACCACCTTTTTAAAAATAATGGCACCTCACCTGTCGCTATCAATGATACAAATATCTCAGGAGAGGCCCAACAATCTTAAAGGAGGACAGAGGGGGTTAGGGAGGATATTCCAGAGGTTTGTGTCCTTGGCAGCTCCAATTGTGGAGTGATGTAGGTGGGGGATAGCTGTCAACGGAGACAATTAGTGGTTAATCGTGGGTAGTGTGTAATGGCAGGCAATGTGATAACAATGTGTGTGAGTTAAGGGTTGGAGGGGTGGGGTTCAAGGGCAGTGGTGTCGGAAGTGGAGGAGATACACTGGAGGGCATTGGGGTTGACCACATGAGAGGGGAAATTGCAGTCCTTGAAATATGGTCCATTTGGTATGTTCTGGAGTGTTCTGCCAGCTTGCATCAAGCTTCACTGGAACACTGCACCTAAGCATGAGACAGATGTTGGCCAGGGAACACGCTCATGTGTTAAAGTGGCAGGCAACCTGGAGCTCAGGGACTTTTTTGGCCTGAGAGGGAGCACAGATTGATCCAAATTGCACTTCATTTCTTTGTAGGAACTGTCAGATTTAGTTCCAATCACCCAATTCATAATGTTAACATGTAAACTCCTTATGGACTCAAATCCTAGCAGCTTTTCAGGTGGAATGTTCCAGATTCTGATAACTCTGTTCATTGAGAAAAAGATGCCTTAAGATCCCTTTTAAATCTTTTCCCTCTCATCTTAAGCCTGTGTCCTCTAGTTCTGAACCCACAGAACCTGGGAAAAAGTCCCTGACTGCTCACCTTATCCAGATCCATCATGATTTTATAAACATTTATAAGGTCACCTCTCAGTCTCTAACTCTCCAGGAAAATAGTCCCAGCCTATTCAGCATTTCCCAATAGCTCAACCCGTCCAACCCTGGCAAAGTCCTTGCAAACCTTTTCTGAAACCTTTGAAGTTTCACAACATCATTCCGAGAACAGGGAGATTGGAACTGAAAACAGAATCGCAGAAGAGCATTAATCAATGTCCTATACAACCACAATATGACGTCACAACAGCTGCATTCAATGCATTGACCAATAACGGGGAGTGTACCAAACACTGCATTCACTACCCCGCCTACCTGTGACTCGACTTTCAAGGAACTATGAACCTGGACTCCAAGGTCTCTTTATTCAGCAATGCTCCCCAGACTTTACCATTAAGTGCACAAGTCCTGCCCTGATTTGCCTTTCCGAAATCCAACAGCTCACATTTATCTAAATTGAACTCTGTCTGCCATTCCTTGCTCCATTGGCCCATCTGGTCAAGATCCTGTTGAATTCTGAACTAACCTTCTTCACTGTCCACTACACCTCCAATTTTGGTGCCATCTGTAAACCTACTGACCATACCTTGCACATTCACATCCAAGTCAATTATTTAAGGACCCAATATCGATCCTTGTAACACATTGCTGCCCACAGGCCTCCAGTCCGCAAAGCAACCCTCCATCATTCTCTGTCTCCTACCTTCAAGGCAGTTTTGTAATGGCATGCTCTCCCTGCATTCCATGTTATCTAACCCTGCTAACCAGTCTGCTTTGTGGAACCTTGTTGAATGTCCATATAAACAACATTCACCGCCTGGATTAATCAATTTTCTTTGTCACTTCAAAACATTCAGTCACGTTAGTGAGACACAATTGGGCATGTACAAAGCCACATTGACTCTCCCTGATCATTCATTCCTTACCTTTCCTAATAGATGGATATCCTGTCCCTCAGAATCCCTTCCAACAACTTGCCTGCCACTGACTTCAGGCTCACTGTTCTCTTGTTCCATGGCCTCTCCTTACCATCTTTTTAAAATAATGGCACCTCACCTGTCGCTATCAACGATACAATTACCTGGGGAGAGGCCCAACAATCACTTCTCAATTTCCAGAAAGTTCTGGGATACACCTGATCAGGTCCCAGGACTTTATCAACCTTGATGCCATTTAAGACATCCAGTACCACCTCCTCTGTAACATGGACACTTTTCAAGTTATCTCTGTTTATTTCTCCAAACTCTCGAGTTTCCATATCCTTCTCCAGTAAAAAATGACATGAAATATTTGCATACCTTTCCCACTCCCTGTGGTTCCATAGACAGCCTTGTTGATCTTTAAGGGGTCCTATTCTCTGGTCCAGTTAATCTTTTGTCTGTGATATATTTGTTTAATGTCTTTGGATTCTACTTAAACCAGTGCCTGAAGCTATTTCATGTCTTTTTTTTGCTCTCCTGATTTCCCTCAAGTATAAAAGCGTGATCCTGTACTCCCAATTCCTCTGCTTCTGCCATATCTGCTCCCAGGAGGAGCAATTCCACCCCAGGACATCCCAGAAATGCCTCCTACTTCAAGGACCACAATTTCCCTCTCACTTGATCAACAATGCCCTCCAATGCGTACCCTCCACTTCCTGCACCTTTATCCCACCTCTTCAACCACAAAAGATTATAACCCTGCAATCTTCACCTTCCACCCCACTAATCTCCAGATACAGTGCATTAACCGCTGTTATTTATGCTACCTAAAGTTGGATCCCACCACCACAGACATATCTCCCTCTTCACCCCTATCTGCGTTCCACAGAGACCATTCCCTCGGCAACACCCTTGTTAGGTCCACTCCCTACCACCAACCCATGCTCCACACCCTTGACCCTCCCTTGCCGCCACGGGAGATATAAAACATGCGGTCACACCTCCCTCTGACCTCTGTCCAAGACCTGAAAAGGATCTTTTCACATCAGGCAGAGATTTCTCTGCACATCCCAAAACCTCATCTACTGCATCTGGACACTATGGGAAATTTAACATGGTTCATCCAACTAACCTACACATCTTTGGACTGTGGGAGCAAACTGGAACACCCGAAGGAAACCCTCACAGACACTGGGGAGAACGTGCCAACTCCAACACAGAGTCGCCCGAGGCTGGAATCAAACCCAGGTCCCTGGTGCTAAGGAAGCAGCGCTAACCACTAAGCCACAAGATCTTTGGTGCTGATGTGCTGCCCCACTGATAACTCAGTCACTCACCCTGCCTCATTTTCGAAGTGGCAGTGATGAGGGAGTGAAATTATCGCTAGACAGTTAATCCCGAGAACCAGATAACGTTCTGGGGACATGGGTTTGAATCCCATCACGGCAGATTTTGGAACGTGAATTCAATAAATATCTGGAAAAATTAATTTTGTGACGACAATGAATCCATTGTCAATTGTTGGGAAATCCCATCTGGTTCACTCATGACCTTTAGGGAAGGAAAATGCCATCCTTACCTGGTCTGGTCTGCATGTGACTCCAGACCTATAGCAACGTGGTTGATTCTTAACTGCCCTCTGGTTAAACGAAGCAATAAATGCTGGCCGAGCCAGTGACAGCCTCATCCTGTGAATGAATAAAGAAAACAGGTCAAGTTTTGTTCCTTCTCTAGTAGGTACATCCTACAAACTGAATCTGAAACGTTCTCGTACACACTGAACAAATACCTTTTCATCCAAGCCCTTAACACTACCAACATGGCCTCGGAGTGCTGTAAAGTTAAAACCCCTTATCATTGCATCCATATTATTCTTACAGATAACTGAGGTCTCCTGGTAAAATTGTGTCTCAATTCCCCGCTGACTATTGGGAGAGAGTCTATAATACAATCCCAGTAAGACGGTCATCCCTTCCTTATTTCTCAGTACCACCCAAGTAACTTGCCTGGATGTACTCTCAGGAATATCCTCCCGAAGCCCAGCTGTAATGTTATCCCTAATCAAAGATGCCACTCCCCCTGTACTGTTGCCCCCTTTCTATCGCATCTACACCCTGGAATATTAAGCTGCTAGTCCTATCCATCCCTGAGTGATGCCTCTGTAATTGCTATAATATCCCAGTGCCATGTTCAAAACCATACCCTGAGCCCACCTGCCTGACCTGTCAGGCCTCTTGTACTGAAATGAATTCAGTGTAATTGGTCCGTCCCGCTTTGTTCTGTGGCTTGCTCTTGCCTGCCTTGACAGTCTAATCTGAACAGTACCAGCCTCGGACATACCTCTTTTCTCACTATCTCTTTAGGTTTACCCCAACTCCCTCCCGAGTGGAACTAGCAAATCTCCCTGCTCATCAGGACCCCATACTTTCCCCTTCCTATGCCATTGGTACCAATGTACAATGTCCTCCCACTGGCTATTCTCCCCTTTGAGAATATTCTGCACCCTCTCCAAGGCATCACTGACCCTAGCATCTGGGAGGCACCACCCCATTCTGATGTCTCACTGTCAGCTGCAGAAATGGCAGACTGTGCCCCTGACTAGAGTGTCCCCTATCACCATCGTTTGCGTGGAACTGGGTATACCTTACATTATGTTAGAGCCAGTCTCAGTTGCAGTAACTTGGCTGTCAGTGCTATATTCCCCAGAAAATCTATTACCCCCTACATTTTCCAAAACAGTACACTTGTTTGAGCTGGGGATAACCACTCAGGGGATATTCCTGCAGTACTTGCCTACCCCTCCTAGCTTTCCTGGAGGTAACCCACCTACCTGACTGTATCTGCAGTATCCTGCAATCCTGAGACTGCCACCTCTCACACCCCTGACCCCTGTCAATTCCTCACTGCCTTTAATCACTCCTTCACCAATCCATGTGATTTGATAGGATTTGCAAAGACACTTCCTGCAGACACAATCATCAGGATCATTGAAACTCTCTCTAGACTCCAACATCCGACAGGAACAGCACACCACTCTACAACAGGCCATCTCTCCGCCTTAACAATCTACAGACCAAGACAAAGGCACAGTCTTACTGCTCGAAAAATACTGCCTGAGAATAACTTAATGCTTACGCTTTATATTTTAAACATTTTAACAACAGACCGAAAGACATGAAAAAGAAACCCTCACCTTTCTCACTATTAATATAATAAAACCGTCTAAAATTGATGTTTCAAGAGACTGAAACCCACTGAGCTGATCCCGGCTGTGAGCAGCTCACAGAGCGAGGTCTCTCTGAAGGCAGCTGTGAAATGTCACTGTTTGTTTCTCTTTTCTCCAAGCTGCATTTCCAGAGAGGTTCATACCTTCACAAGAAGTCAGCTGGGAGAGGTCACTGCTCGGTTTTATTCACTGGAGGTTGTCTTTGCTGCCCAGACCAGTACTTATTGACCACCTTTAAGTGTCTTGGAGAAATGGTGGTGAACGGCCTCCGTGAAATGTTGCAGTCCATGTACACCACAGTGATGTTTGGACAACAATCCCCCACTAGACCCACATCCCTCCCTGTCTCTGTAATCCCTCTCCAGCTTCAGAAATTGCGTGTGTGTAATTTTACCTCAAATTGTACACGTAGAATGATGGAGCTTTTTTTAAAAAATACATTGCTAAAAAGGGAGGCAATGGCCAGATGATATTCTTGCTAGACGAGTAATATGAGCAATCTTCCGAGGGATAGGGTTAGATGGTAGCATCATGGCTGATGGTGGCATCTGATATCAGTAAATTCTCTAATGAAAAGGCTCATGATGACCATGAAACTATTGTCGACTGTTAGGAAAAAACCCATCTGGTTCATTAATGCCCTTTAGGGAAGCAAACTGTCATCCTCACCCGGTCTGGCCAACATGTGACTCCAGACCCACAGCAATGTGGTTAGATCCCAACTGCCCTCAGGGTAAACATCCACATCTGAGTGAATAAACAAAAAGAGATTTATATTTAAATCGCAGAGGAAAGCTTTTTTAAAAACAAAATTGTGTTTTCAAACTTTAAAAAAAATCACCTTGGTCAGATGGCACTATAGACGCTGCAATAATCAGGGAGAATATAAGGAACAAATATACAGAGAGATCTCCGGTATACAGTCACAACAATAAGGTTATAGTAGTAGGTGATTACGATAGTGTGAAAGGTTTGGTTGGTAAAGAATGTGTTAAATGAGTTCAAGAAATGTTCTTTATCAATATTTAAATGTTCCTATCAGGAAGCAAGCAACACCTGACCTTTTCTTGTCTGATCAGACAGGGCAAGTGACGGAAGTGATAGGACGGGAACAGTTTGGGTGAGAGGTAATTGTGGGCACCATGGAGAAATATTTGTATAATCGATAACTACAGGTGAGCTGCCTGATGACTGGAGAGTGGTTAATGTTGTACCTTTGTTAAAGAAGGGATATAAGGAGCAGCCTAGGAACTGTAGACCTCAGTGGTGGGTAAGCCGTAGGAGGCGATTCAGAAGGATAGGATTTGCATGTATTTGGAGAGTTAAGGAATGATTAGGGACACTCACCATGGTTACTTAACAGGGTGTCTCACAGACCTGATTGAGATTTTTAAGGTAGTCACCAAGAAGATCGATGAGGGCAGAGCGGCAGACATTGTTTATTTGGACTTTAGTAAAGCCTTTAAAAAGGTTGTGCAGGGGTAGACGAAGTTGTAAAGTTCGATCCCATGGGATTCAGCAAGAGCTTGCCAACTGGATACAAAATTAGCTTAACAATAGGAGCCAGTAATAGTGGAGGGTTGTTTTTCACACTGGAGGCCCATGACCAGCAGTGTTCTCCAGGAATCGGTGCTGGGTCCATTTTGTTTGTCATGTGTGTAGATGGTTTGAATTAGAATATACAAAGCATGGTTTGTTTGTGGGTGACATCAAAAACTGTTAAGGTCGACAGTAACAAAAGGTTATCCATGAATACAGAGGGATCCTGATCAATTGGGTGAATGGGCTGAAATGTGGCAGATGGAATTTAATTTGAATAAATGTAAGATATTATATTTAATAAAACAAACATCTCCTTTAGCCTCATTAATTAATTACACTAATTAAAAGTAAGGCCTTGAATAGTGATGTGGAACAAAGAGACCGAGGGGTTCAGGTCTTTGCAGTTTGTGTCACATGTAGACAGGGTGGTTAAGTGGGTGTTTAGCACGCTTACCTTCATTGCTCAGACCTTTAGGTATAGGAGTTGGGACACTGTCATGAGGTTATACATGATGTTGGTGAGGCCTCTTCACTGTGTTCAGTTCTGGTCCCCCTGTTAGAGGAAGGATGTTATTAAATTGGAGAAGGTTCAGAAGATGTTTCCCAGGATGTTGCCATGAATGCAGGGATTGTTTTAGAAGGAGAGGATGGATAGGCTGGGATGTCTGTCACTGGAGATTAGGAGGTTGAGGGGTGACCTTTTTTGAGGTTTATAAAAGCATGGAGTGTGTAGATAAGATGAATAGCTGCATGGGAGGGAGATTCAAGACACCGGTGCATACAGTTTGAGAAGAGATGACAAAGATTTTAAAAAGACATGAGTTTTTCTATTTTTGCACTTATGGGTTGAACTTCCAGAGGAAGTGGTAGCTGTGAATACAATTACAATACTTAAAAAGATATTTGGATAAGTACATAAATAGGAAATATTTGGAGGGATATAGGCCAAGCAGAGGCAGGTGTGATTAGTTTAGGTGGAATTATAGTCGACATGGATTGGTTAGACCACAGGGTCCGTTTCCATGATATATACCTTTCAAACTCTAACTCTCGGTGTCTTCGTGTTCACAACTCTCCCTATCACTGTCACCTCATGAAGCTTCACAACTCTTCCTTATCTCTGCTATCATAAGCATCTCTGTAACATCCTCCAATCACACAATCCTCCCTATCTCTGTAATCTCGATCCCCACAAATCTCTCTGCTAAGTGCCTTTCTGTAATTCCAGCCTTGAGGATAGCCCATTTTTAACTCAGATTCCTGCACCCTGAGCTCCAGAATTTCCTACTAAACCTCTCTGCTCATTTGCCTTCCCAAAACATTAACCAATCATCTATCATCTATTCTAATATCAAAAAGGTATTAGATGATCGCAGCGGGCATGTGTGCTTGATGACCAATATGGAGAAGATGGGGGCATTGTGTTCAACAGTTTAATATCAGAGACTCTGACCCCATTTTATTCCGTGTTTCTAGTGATTCCCTTTTTTTGAAGCAGACATGAGTGAGAAGCAGTGGAGAATGTAAATGATACACAGTCTGCATCGTGAGAGGATTCCACCACCACTGGCTGTTTACCCTCCAGCTCCACAATGTCCAATAACCTATCCATGCTATCACGGATCCTGGCACCAGGGAGGTAACATACTATCCTGGATTCATGTCTGTGGCCACAGAAGTGCCTGTCTGTACCCCTGACTATTGAATCCCCGTCACTCTCTTTCCTCCTGTTCTTTGCAGAATCCGAAGCTGGATACAGTATCTGTTTGATAACGGGATGATCACTGGGAACTCCTGCATTTCCTTCCTGAGCCTTTTACTTGATCTGATAGTCATCCATTCCCTTTCCTAACTCACTGAACGTGGTGTCCATAACATCCTCAGTATTGCAGATGAGCTACAGTGAGTCCACTCGCAGCTTCAGATCTGAAAAGCAGTTTCCCAGTAACTGCAGATGGGCACACTTCCTGCACATATTGTCGCCAGGGACACTGGAAGCATCCCTTATTTCCCACATTGTACAAGAGAAGAATACCGTGGATCTGAGGTCTCCTGTAACAATGTCTCTCTAGATTCAGCTAGTTCTCCCATCGCGAGAACTTAAATGAGCTAGCAACCTTTCTTCACTTCAAGCATGTCCATTATAATCTAAATCCCCGACCGTTACTTAAGCTGACATGTTATACTTTAAAATCTGTTACAAAATATTCAGCAGGTATCTCATAAAAATTGGCTATTCCCATTGGGGCCATGTGAATTTCTGAATGGCCTGAACTAAACCTGAGTTTCAGCTTCACCTTCTCCCTGTCTCATCTCATTGTTTTCACCCAACTCCAAAACACACTCACTGAGCCAAGCAGCATTCTCAGTACAGCCCTGTCATTTTCAGTTGTCAGAATCTGGAACATTCCACCTGAAAAGATGCTGGAATTTTAGTCCATAGGAATTTTAATGGGTAGTTTGCAGAGAACTGAAAATAAAGAATTTACAGGTTAACATTACGAAGTGGGTGATTGGGGACTAAATCTGACAGTTCCTGCAAAGAGATGAGGTGCAATTTGGATAAATCTGTGCTCCCTTTCAGGGCAATATCCCCTTCCTCAGCTGCAGGGCCCAGAACAGAGCACACACCCAAAGGGTGATCCAGCCACAAATTTGTCCATTTCTCTGATTTTTGCTTTACAAAAGTATTGAAGATTAGATTTAGATTACTTTACAGTGTGGAAACAGGCCCTTCTGCCCAACAAGTCCACACCGACCCGCCGAAGTGAAACCCACCCATACCCCTACATTTACCCCTTACCTAACACTACGGGCAATTTAGTATGGCCAATTCACCTGACACTACACATCTTTGGACTGTGGGAGGAAACCGGAGCACCCGGAGGGAACCCACGCAGACACGGGGAGAACGTGCAAACTCCACACAGTCAGTCGCCTGAGGCAGGAATTGAACCCAGGTCTCAGGCACTGTGAGGCAGCAGTGCTAACCACTGTGCCACCGTGCCGCCCACTAAATGATATTTTCTCACAGACAGAACAGAACAGAAAAACCTTTCTGTTTCCACAGTTAAATGCCAATTATATTCAGGTCCTGATGTCTCTGCCGACTGTAAAAACCTGTTTTTGAGATCCCAGTCTCAATTAATATCCCATAAAATGAATTCACACAACAAAACTCACAGTCAGTGCAGGATGAATAGTAAAGACAAATATTTATCTTGCATCTAACCTACACGTCTCTGAAAACTATGGGCAATTTAGCTCCCAGTGCAATGGCAAAGGAGATAGGGGTTAAAGAGTGAATAATAGGTGGGGACAGAGCCCAAAGGAACATTTGGAAAGAAAAAGGACTGGATAGCGATTTGGCTGGGAGAGTGCATAGCTGTTAATGGAGGGAACAGGAACTGGTGTCTGGCAGCATCTCAGTGGATGTGATGGAAATGGTGGCTGATGAACGTTCTGCCGCAAAAAGGACCCTGACATTCCAGTTGCCTGCCACTTCAACACACGAGCCTGTTCCCTGGGCAACATCCCTGTCTCATACTTACTGCAATGTTCCAGTGAAGCTTGATACAAACTGGCAGAACACTCCAGAACATACCAAATTGCTCCGTATTTCAATTACAGCAATTTCCCCTCCCATGTGGTCAACAATACCCTCCACCATATCTCCTCTACTTCCCACACCTCCGCCCTTGAACCCAACTCCTTCAACTGCAACAAGGATAGAATCCCCCAAGTCCTCACATTCCACCCAGGTACAACACATCGTCCTCCACCATTTCCACCACCTACAATCAGACCCCATCAGAGATATATTTCCCTCCCCAGTCCTTTCAGCATTCATCGGAGACCATTCTCTCTGTGACTTCCTTGTTAGATCCACGCTCCCCACCAACCCATCCTCTACTCCCAGCACCTTCGCTCGCCATAGCAAGAGGTGGAAAACCTGTGCCCACACCTTCCCCTCACCTCCATCCAAGGCACCACAGGATCCTTCCACATTCAGCAGAGATAGTTCTTACATTCAAACATTTCACCTATTGAGTCCTTTGCTCTCGATGTGGTCTCCTCTACAGTGGGGAGACAGGACGCCAACTTGCGGAATATTTCAGGGAACATTTCTGGGACACGTACCAACCAACCACACTGCCCTGTGACCGACAACTTCAACAGCCCCTCCCACTCCGCCAAGGACATGCAGATTCTGGGCTGCCTCCATCGCCAAATCGACCCATCCGAAGCCTGGAGGAATAACACCTCATTGTCCGTCTTGGGACCCTTCAACCACACAGCATCAATGTTTCCTCATCTCCCCTCACCCCACCTTATCCTAGCTCCAACCCTCCAACTCGGCACTGGCCTCTTGAACTGACCCATCTGTCCATCTTCCTTCCCCATTATCCACTCCACCCTCTCACCATTACCTCCCATCTGCATCTACCTATTGCCTTCCTAGCTCCCTTCCCCCCCAACCTACACACCCCCTCCTATTTATTTCTCAGCACTCTTTCCCACACCGCACATTCCTGATGAAGGGCATATACCTAAAATGTCGATTCTCCAGCTACTTGGATGCTGCCTGACCTGCTGTGCGTTTCCAGTGCCACATGTTAATGAAGCTGGAAGAAGAAAACCTCATCACCGGGGACCCTTCAGCCCTTTGGCCTCAATATCAAATTCAATAATTTCAGATGCTGAACTCTCCCACGTCCTAGCATCCTAGCCCCCTACCCCACACACCAGGCCTTGTTATTATATAGCCTGCTATTACACACTATCTGTGATTAGCCACTAACAGTCCCCATAAACAGCTATTCACCCTCCCCCAGCCAGATCGATATACACTCCTTTGTCCAATTTCTCCTCTCTCTCTCTTTGGGCTCTATTCCCAATCATTTACTCTTTAACCTATACCTTCTGCATATAAACCAACATTTTTTCCTCAGTCACATCAGTTCTGAGGAAGGTTCATAGGATCAGAAATGTTAACTATGACTTGTCTTCACAGATGCTGCCAGACCTGCTGAGCTTTTCCAGCACTTTCTGGTTGTTGTTTATCATTTCCATCATCCACAGTTTTTTCTGGTTTTTATTTAGCGGGAGCTTGTAATTCATGTCAAGCAGCCTACATCGTGTGTTTATAAACCGCCCCAGTACCCACAAAATCCATTTTTCTCCCAGTCTATGCCACTCCCTTCACACTCACTGAGTCCCCCCCTCACAGTGACACTGCGCCTGCACAGCTCATGGTCACGTGTTGGCCTGCTGGCCACACCCCTCATTCACCTCTATTGGCTGGAGGATCACGCCAACTCTCCTATTGGTCTGCAGCTGCTGTCAATCACCTGGGCCCCATTGTGTCATGTTGGTGGGATCCTCCCATAAGTGTTGTAGGCTGAAGGGTGACCTCATTGAGTTTTATAAAACCATGAGGGGCATGAATGGGATAAATAGACAGGTCCAGAAGAGAGGGCATAGGTTTAAGTTGACAGGGAAAATATTTAAAAGGGACCTAAGGGGCAACTTCTGTCAATCAGAGGATGCTGCATGCATGGAATTTTCGGTCAGGACAAGTGGTGGAGCCTGGTACAATTACACCATCTGAAACGCATCTGAATGGGTATATAAATAGGAAGGGTATAGAGGGATATATGCCAAGTGCTGGCAAATAGGACTTGATTAGGTTAAGACATCTGGTCAGCATGGACGAGTTTGACCGAAGGGTCTGTTTCTGTGCAGTACATCTCTATGGCTCGATGGCTCTGCGGTGGGATGAGCTTCATCATTCACAGTGAATGGGGCATTATCACAGAGTATAAGGGCTGGGGGCTATTCAGCCCATTTGAGCTGTACTTTCTCCCTCTGCAGATGCTGCAAATCTGTCCCAACTCCCCTCCCATCTGTCCATAGCCCTCCAAATCTTTCCTTAAAAAGTTGAATTCCAAATTTGTTTTGACAGTAACTGTTGAATCTGCATTCAGCTGTTGTTCAACTGTTCCAGATGCTCAGAACTGACTCAGTAAAATAATCTTCACATTTTTACCTTGCATTATTTGCCAGTTACATGAATGCAGTTACTAAAAATTGTGACAAACTTTCTACTTTCCCTCTCTGTCAACTAAATATCCTGGAGACAAATCTGCTCCTGGTCGAAATCACGACAAGGGGAGGTTGAATAGGCTGGGGCTGTTTTCCCTGGAGTGTCGGAGGCTGAGGGGTGATCTCACAGAGGTACATAAAATCATGAGCGGCATGGACAGGATAAATAAGATAAATAGACAAAGTCTCCCCCCTGGAGTGGGGGCTTCCAGAACTAGAGGGCATTGGTTTAGGGTGGGAGGGGAAAGATATAAAAGAGCCCTGAGGGGCAACGTTTACACGCAGAGGGTGGTACGTGTGTGGAATGAGTTTCCAGAGGAAGTGGTGGAGGCTAGTACAATTGCAACATTTAAAAGGCATCTAGATACGTATATGAATAGGAAAGATTTGGAGGGATATGGGCCGGGTGCTGGAAGGTGGTATAGATTGGGCTGGAATATCTGGTTGGCATGGATGGGTTGGACCGAAGGGTCTGTTTCTGTGCTGTATATCTCTGTGATGAATTTTATCCAAATAGCTAGTTCTCCCCGTATTCTATGATGTTGAACTTGCTAACCAGTCTGTTGTTATGTGGAACATTGTGTCTTCCTGAAGTCCAAGTTAACGATGTCCATGCACAAAGCCATGCTGATTCTCCCCAATTATTTGCCTTTCCAATTACATGCAAATCCTGTCCCTTAGAATCCCTTCCAACAACTTGCCTGCCACTGACTTCAGGCTCACCGGTCTATAGTTCCCTGGCTTTTCCTTACCACCTTTCTCAAATAATGGCACACATCTTCCAGCACCTCACCTGTGGTTATTGATGACACAAATATCTCAGGGAGGGGCCCAACAATAACTTCCCTAGCTTCCCACAAATTTCTGGGATACATCTGATCAGGTCCCAGGGATTTATCCACCTTTATCCATTTTAAGACATTCAGAGTATCCTCCTCTGTAACATGGACACTTGCCAAGTTATCACTATTTATTTGTGCAAATTCTCTAGCTTCCATATCGTTTTTCAGTAAAAAACCAATGTGTAATATTCATATAGAATCTTTCCAACCTCCTGCGGTTCCATAGTCAGTCTTGTTGATCTTTGAGGATCCCTATTCTCTGCCTGGTCACTCTTTGTCCTTAGTGTATTTCTAGAATCTCTTTGGATTCTCCTTAAACCTATTTCCCAAAGCCATCGCTTGTCCCCTTTTTGCCCTCCTGGTTTCCCTCAAGTATTCTCCTACTGTCTCTATACTCCTCCAGGGATCCACTAAAACCCAGCTGTCTGTACCTGCCATATCCCTCCTTCATTTTCTTGACCAGAGCCTCAATTTCTCTCGACAGGCAGCATTCTCTACGCCTCCCAGCCTTGCCCTTAACAGGAACATACTGTCTGTGTACTCTCATTGTCTCATTTTTACAGGTCTATGGAGGCAATAGCAGATATGGACAGAGAATCAATCATTCTCAGTAAAGAGGAAGTGTTGGGAAAGGTAACAGCCCAAAGGTAAAAGGGGCGCCTGGCCGTGATGGAATGCATCCCAGGGGCTAAAAGAGATGGCCGGGAAAATAGCAAATGTGTTCAAGATAATTCGCGAAAATTTGCTGGACTCTGGGACGTATCTGACAGATTGGAAAGCTGCAAATGTGTTGCCACTATTTAAAAAAAAACACCCATTAGTTTAACTTCTGTAGTGGGGAAAATGCTTGAACCTCTCAAGGAAGTAGTAGCGAGTTATCTGGGCAGAAACTATCCCATTGAGCAGACAAAGCATGGATTCATGAAAGGCAGCTCATGTTTAACGCATTTACTTGAACTATTTGAGGACATCACAAATGCGTTGGACAAGGGGGACCCAGTGGATGTGGTGTATCTGAATTTCCAGAAAGTAATCGACAAGTTGCCACATGAAAGGCTGCTGTATAAGATAAAGGCTGCACGGCGTTACGGGTAATGTATTAGCATGGATATAGGATCGGTTAACCAACAAAAAGTAAAGAATGGGGATAAACGGGTGTTTGGATTAGTGTTGGCACTACAACTGTTTACAATTTACACAAATGTTTTGGAGTTGAGGACCAAGTGTACGGTGTCAGAGTTCAGATTTGATACAAAGATGAGGTAGAGCAATGTGTGCAGAGGCCACCGTAAGTCTGCACAGGGATACAGATCAGTTATGTGAGTGGGTAAGGATCTGGCAGATGGAGGACAATGTTGGGAAATGTGGGGTCATCCATTTTGGTCGAACTCACAGCAAACTGGATGATGAAATGGTGAAAACGTGCAGCAGGCTGCTGTGCAGAGGGAGCTGGGTGCCCTTCTGCATGAATCACAGGAAGTTGGTTTGCAGGTGCAGCAGGTAATTAAGGCAGTGAAGGGAATATTGTGCTTCCTTGCTAGAGGGATGGTTATGCTGCAGCTGTACAGAGTGCTGGGGAGGCCACACCTGGAGTCCTGTGTACAGGTTTGATCTCCTTACTTCAGCAAGGATGTACTAGCACTGGAGGGGGTGCAGAGGAGGGTCACTAGTTTGGGCCTGGAGTTGAGAGGGTTGGTGTATGTGGAGAGATTGAGAAAACTGGTTCTATACTCATTGTAATTTAGAAGAATGGGAGGTTGGATGGGGTAAAAAAACAAAATTATGAAGGGAGTAAGTAAGATAGAAGCAGGGAGTTTATTTTCACCAGGCGTGGGTGAAACTAGAGAACATAGCGTCAAAATAAGGTGGAGCAGATTTAGGACTGAGTTTAGGAGTAACTTCTTCAGCTAAAGGGTTGTGAATCTGTGGAATTCCCTGCTGAGTGAAGCAGTTGAGCTATCAACTTTATTTGCCTTTAAGGCAAAAGGTAGATTTGTGAACAGGAAAGGATTAAGGATTATGGTGAGAGAGCAGGAATGTGGAGCTGAGGCCATGAAAAGATCAACCCTGATCTTATTGAATGGCAGAGCAGGTTTGAGGGGTCAGATGAAAGTTTTTGCCTTGTGCCATCAAAATTGACCTTTGAAAAGTTAAGTTTCTAAATTGGACAATCTGGTCTATTATTTTCTGTAACTATTTTAAAACTAGTAGAATTATCAGAGAATCCCAGAATCCCAACAGTGTGGAATGAGACCATTCAGCCCATCACATCGATACTGACGCTCAGAGCCTCCTAACCTCCCCCTGTAACGTTGCATTTTCCAGGGCCACCCAACCTACACATCCCCGAACACTACGGGAAATTCAGCCTGGATAATCCAATCTACCCTGCACATTGTTGCACTGTGGGAGGAAACCAGAGAACCCGGATGAAATCCACGCAGACAACCCCAATAAGGTGATCATCCCTTTCTTATTTCCCAGTTCCACCCAAATAACTTCACTGGGCGTACTCCCATGAATATATTCCCTAAGCACAAACATAATGCTATCCCTAATAAAAAACGCTACTCCCCCTCCTCTCTTGGCCCCGTTTCTATTCTTCCTATAGCATCTATACTCTGAAACATTAAGCTGCCAGTCCTATCCATCCCTGAGCCACGTTTCTGTAATACCCATAATATCCCAGTGCCATGTTCAAAACCATACCCTAAGCCCATCTGCCTTCCCTGTCAGGCCTCTTGCATTGAAATAAATGCAGTGTAACTGCTCAGTCTGACCTCATCCTCTGCTTTGCCCTTGCCTGCCTTGACTATTTGACCTCAGAACTGCACCAGCCTCAGACATACCTCTTTTCTCACTATCTATTTGCAATCACACCCACTCCCTCACTGGTTTAATGCCTCCTGAGTGGCATTAACAAATCTCCCTGCCCAGATATTAGACACCTTCCAAATCAGATACAATCCATCCTTCTTATGCAGGTCAACTCTACTCCAGAGGAGATCACAATGATCCAAAAATGTGAATCATTTTCCCCTGCACCAGCTCCTTAGCAACTCATCCAGCACCTCCTCCTCTGTAATATGGACATTTTTCAAGATGTCACCATTTATTTCCCCACATTCTATATCGCCCATGTACTTCTTCACAGTAAACACTAATGCAAAGTACTTGTTTCCCTATCTCGCCCATCACCTGAAGCCCCACACAAAGACTGCCTTGCTGATCTCTATTTTCTCCTAGTTAGCCTTTTGTTCTTAATGTATTTATAAAAGCCCTTTGGATTATCCTTAACCCTATTCGCCAAAGCTATCTCACGTCCCCTTTTTGCCTCCTGATTTCCCTCTTAATTATACTCCTACTGCCTTTATACTTGAAGGACTTTTGGATTGGAATAAATGCAAAATATTACATCCTGACAAAACAAACGAGGGTAGTACTGACACTCAATAAAAGTAGGGCCTTGAGTAGTGATATGGGAACGAAGAGACCGAGGGCTTCACGTCTTGGAAGTTTGTGTCACATGTAGACAGGGTGGTTAAGAAGGTGCTTAGCACACTTACCTTCATTGTTCAGACCTTTGAGTACAGGAGTTGGGACGTTATGTTGAGGATGTACAGGACGTTGGAAAGGCCTCTTCTGGAATACTCTGTCCAGTTCTGGTTGTGCTGTTATAGGAAGGATATTATTAAATTGGAGCAGGTTCAGAAGAGATTTACCAGCATGTTGCCATGAATGGAGGGATTGTGTTCTAAGGAGAGGCTGGATAGGCTGGGAATTTTTTTCACTGGCATGCACAAGGTTGAGGGGTGACCTTATTAGAGGTTTATAAAATCAGAAAAAAAGAGTGTAGATAAGGTGGGAGAGGGGGATTCAAAACTCGGGTGCATCCATTTTGAGAAGAAATGAGAAAGGTTTGAGAAAAGACATGAGGGTTTTAAAAAAATATATACATGTGGAATGAATTTTCAGAGGAAGTGGTAGCTGTGAATACAATTACAATATTTAAAAGACATTCAGATAAGTACATAAATAGGAAATATTTGGATGGATGTGGACCAAGCGGAGGCAGGTACAATTCGTTCAGTTTGTAATTATGGTTGGCATGGACTGGTTGGACCTCAGGGCCTGTTTCCTTGCTGTATAACATGATGACTCTAACCCTTACTAACTCTAAATTCCTCCATCCTCAACTCTCCCGATCACTGTCACCTCATCCAGCCTCACAACTCTTCCTTATTTATATAATTCCTCACCAGCCACAGAACGCTCCCTATCTCATGTCCTCCAGTTTCTCAAATCTCTGCGATATGTGCCTTTCTTTAGTTCCAGCCTTGAGGATGCCCTCATTCACTCCGATTGGTTGGAAGACAAACTGGTACGACCTGGTCCTCCAGTACGGCCCTCTGCCCCCTATTGGCCTGCGCTGACATCAATCACACGAGACCCATTGTGAGGTGAGTAGTGGGATCCTCCCTCTATCTGCCATGGGATGAGGTTCATCATTCAGTGAATGGTGCAGTATCACAGAGCACAGGGGCTGGGGGCTATTCAGCCCGTTGGGACTGTACTCTCTCCCTCTGGAGATGCTGCACATCTGTCCCAATTCCCTTCCCATTTGCCCATAGCCCCCCAAATCTTCCCCTAAAAAGTAAAATTCCAAATCTGTTTATGAATAACTGCTGAGTCTGTGTCCAGCTGCCAATCAGACTGTTCCAGATGCTCAGACCTTACTGAATAAAATAATGTTCACATGTTCACATATTATTTGCCAATTACCTGAAAATAGTTACAAAAATTGTGACATTGTTAACAATTCCCTTCTCTCTGCAAATTAAATATCCTGGACACAAATTTGCAGCTGGTCAAACTCACTGCTTAACCTTCTCAGCTCCAAATACAATTATCTGTGCTTCTGCTAGCTTTCTACAAAAGAGGAACACATCTTATTTTCATTTATTCGTGTCATAGAGATGTACAGCACAGAAACAGACCTTTGGTCCAATTTGTCCATGCCAACTAGGAATCCTAAACTAATGGAATCCTATTCCCAGCTATTGATCCCTATCCCTCGAAACCCTTCCTATTCATTACCCAATCAGATGCCTTTCAAATGTTGTAATTGTATCAGCCTCCACTACTTCATCTGGCAGCTCATCCAATACACACACCACACCCAGCTTGAAAACTTTGCTCCTCAGATCCCTTTTAAATCTTTGCTCTCTTGACTTAAGCCCATGTGATCTTGTTTTGGAACCACCTAACCTGGGGGGGGAAAGACCCTGGCTGTTCACCTTATCCATGCCCCTCATGATTTTACAAATCTACATGAAGTCACCTCTCAGTCTTTGACTCTCCAGGGAAATTACCCCCAGCCTCTCCTTGTAGCCCAAATCCTCCAACCCTGGCAAAGTCTTTGTCAATCTTGTCTGAACTCTTTCAAGATTCAGAACATCCTTCCCAGAACAGGGGATTTTGAACTTAAAACAGAATTCCTGAAATGGCTTAATCAATGTCCTGTCCAGCCACAATATGATGCCCCAGCTTCTGTATTCAATGCATCGACCAATAAATATAAGCATACCAAACACCACCTTCACTAGTCTGCCTATCTGCGACTCTACTTACAACGAACAATGAATCTGAACTCCATGGTCTCTTTGTTCAGCAACACTCCAAAGGACTTTACCATTAAGTGTATAAGTCCTGCCCTGATTTGCCTTTCCAAAATGCAGCACCTCGCATTTGTCTAAATTGAACTCCGTCTGCCATTCTTTGCTCCAATGGCCCATCTGATCAAGATCCTGTTGTATTCTGAACTAACCTTCTTCGCTGTCCACTACACCTCCAATGTTGGTGTCTTCTGTAAAACCACTGACTATATCTCATATATTCACATCCAAGTCATTTATTTGAGGACCGAATATCCATTCCTGCAGCACACTGCTGCTCACAGGTCTCCAGTCCACAAAGCAACCCTCCATCACCACCCTCTGCCTCCTACCTTCAAGCCAGTTTTGTATCCAAATGGCTAGTTCTCCCAACATTCCATGTTATCTAACCTTGCTAACCAGTCTGCTTTGTGGAACATCGTTCAGTGTCCACATAGACAACGTCCACAGTCTGCCTTCATCAATCATCTTTGTCACATCTTCAAAAAAACTCAATCAAGTTAGAAAGAGAGAATTACTCACACAAAGTCATGTTGACTATCCTTAATCTTTCCTGGTCTTTCCAAATACATGTAAATCCTATCCCTCAGAATCCCTTCCAACAACTTGCCTACCACTGACTTCAGGCTGCCTGTTCTCTTGTTCCCTGGCCTTTCCTTACCACCTTTTTAAAATAACGACACCTGTCTTCCAGCACCTCACCTGTCACAAACGATGATATAAATACCTCAGGGAGGGGCACTGCTTTCCTAGCTTTCCACAAATTTCTGGGATACACCTGATCAGGACCCAGAGATTTATCCACCTTGATGCCATTTAAGACATCCAGTACCACCTCCTCTGTAACATGGACACTTTTCAAGTTATCACTGTTGTTAACTATCAAGTTCTCCAAACTCTCCAGAAAAGAGTAGCATAGTATCTCTCCCACCTCCTGTTGTTCCACAGATGGCCTTCTTGGTCTTTAAGAAGTTGTATTCTTTGTCTGTTTTTTCTTTTATCCTTGATATATTTGTAGAATCGCTTTGGATTCTACTTAAACCATTTCCTAGAGATATTTCAAGTCCCCTTTTTGCTCATCTGATTTCCCTTGAGTATATTCCTGTAAAAACATGAACCTGTACTCCCAATTCCTCCGCCTCTGCCATATCTGCTTCCAGGAGAAGCAATTCTACTCCAGGACATCCCAGAAAGGATTCCTATTTCAAGGACTGCATTTCCCTCTCACGTGATCAAAAATTCCCTCCAATGCATATCCTCCACTTCCCTTACCTCCACCTTCCCCCCACCCCTCCAACCACAATAAGAATATAATCCACCGGTCCTCACCTGCCACCCTACGAATCTCCAGATACAGCGCATTAACCTCTGCAATTTCCACTACCTACAGTCAGACCCCACCACCAGGCATATATTTCCCTCCCCAGCCCTTTCTATGTTCCACAGAGACCATGGGATATTTGGTGCTGATGTGCTGCCCCACTGATACCTCAATCACTCACCCTGCCCAATGGTCTAGTGATACTATCACTAGATGGATAATCCAGACACCCAGATAACGTTCTGGGGCCTAGAGTTTGGATCCCGTCACAGCAGACAGTGGAATGTGAATTCAATAAAAATTTGGAAGTAAGAATCTATTAAAGACCATGAATCCATTGTTGATTGTTGCAAAGAAAAAACCATGAGATTCACTAATATCCTTCAGGGAAGGAATCTGCCATCCTTACCTGGTCTGACCTACATGTGACTCCAGACCCACAGCAACGTGGTTGAATCTTAACTGCCCTTGAGGCCCAGCCAGTGACACCCTCATCCTGTGAATGAATTAAAAAAGGTCAAGTCTTGTATACAACCATACTATTCTTACAGATAAGTGATCTGTTAGTAAATTTGCTTCTCAATTCCCGGCTGACTATTTATTTCTCAGTTCCACCTGCACAACTTGCCTGGATGTACTTCCAGGAATATCCTCCTGAAGCCCAGCCATAATGTTATCCCTCATCAAAACCACTTCACCCCCCTGCTCTGTTGCCCACTTTCTATCCTTGCTATAGCATCTATACCTTGGAACATTAAGCTGCTGGTCCTAACCATTCCTAAGTCATGCCTCTGTAATTGCTGTAATATCCCAGTGCCATGTTCAAAACCATACCCTGAGCTCCTCTGCCCGACCTATCGGGCCTCCTGCATTGAAATAAATGCAGTGTAACTGCTCAGTCCTACCTCATTCTGTGCCTTGCCCTTGCCTGCCTTGACTGTTTGACGCCTGAACTGTACCAGCCGCAGACTTGGCTCTTTCCTCACTCTTTGAGTTTACCTCCATTCCTTCACTGGTTTAATGCCTCCTGAATAGCACTAGCAACTCTTCCCTTTCAGTGCAGGTACAATCCATCCTTCTGATGAAGGTCAATTCTACCCCACAAGAGATTCGAATGATCCAACAATGTGAACTCTTCTATTCCTATGTCATTGATACCAATAAACAACAGCCTCCCCTCAAAATGGTTATTCTCCCCTTTAAGAATATTCTGCTCCCTCTCTGAGGCATCCTTGTACAAAAGTTACACATTCGAATAATAAACCTTACACTCATCACATCATTATAAAAGGATTACATAACACATGATGGTTTGGGGAGACCTTTTGAGAGAATGTGATGATTCAAAGGAGAATTTTTAAGCAGCAAAAGGGATTGATCTGGAACGCAATACTCATAATGCGAATATCCAGGTCCTGATGGACTGAGTAATTCAGAGTTTGGCAGAACATTTACTGAGATTACCATCTGAATGTCCACCTGTAATATCCTGTAATACAAGTTTATAAAATCTGTCACTCTCATTTCAAGTTAGAAACCCACACCATCCCCTCCTCCTGGCGCAGGATTACTGTACATAGTTACAACAGGTCATCAGGAAGGGGAATGGAATGTTTTGTTTAGAGGGTTTTCAGTATGAGAGTTTGGAGTATATACCTGAGAGTAATGTGAGGAAGTGGTGGTGAGACCACCATATCTAGAGTAAAGTGAGCAGTTTTGGTCCCTTTAGATAAGGAAATGTGTCACTTTATTGGAGGCATTTCAGGGAAGATTCACTAGTAGAAAGTGCGGACTGCAGATGCTGGAGATCAGAGCTGAAAAATGTGTTGCTGGAAAAGCGCAGCAGGTCAGGCAGCATCCAAGCAGAAGGAGAATCAACGTTTTGGGCATAAGCTGAAGAAGGGCTTATGCCCGAAACATTGATTCTCCTGCTCCTTGGATGCTGCCTGACCTGCTGTGCTTTTCCAGCAACACATTTTTCAGCAGGGAAGATTCACTGGGATGATCCCTGGTTTGGAGGGATTATCTTTTAAATAAAGGCTGAACAGGTTGGGACTCTACGCACTGGATTTTGGAGAAAGAGAGGTGATCTCATTGAGACAGATGGGATTCTTAAGGGGTTTGACAGGATAAATACTGAGTGGATGTTTCCGAGTGTTAATACTGAAAAGGGAGTCTGGAACCAGATTCTGGGTCAGTCGCGGAATCAAGGGTTCTGCTTCAGATTCGTCAAGTTTAAGGCGACACAGAGGCGGGTAAGGGGTTTCAGTAGCAATGGAGCTGGGGTGAGGTGGAGACAAACAATGTTTAAGAGATTGGAATTCCTGGTGTTTGGGATTGTGCAGATGTCTGATCAGAAGGTCACCTTGGGGTCAGATATAACAGCAATATTGTGAAGAACGTATTTCTGCCTCAGACAGTTACCAGGGAGAGGGAGAGGCTCAGCAGTAAGAGAAAGGAGTTTGGAATAACAACTGAAGGCAATGGGTTTAACCGTTACAATGTTTCATTGGAGGAAACTGCAGCTAATCGAGTAGTGGGAATGTGATAAGCAGTTTGGTAACTGAGTAACAGTGGAACAATGGAGAGGGATGGTGGGGAGGGAGAGCTGGGCAGTGTCAGTGTACATGTGAAACCTAACATGGTGCTCTTTCACAATGTCAACTCCTGGCAGTATGTAGGTGAGATACAGGAGAGAGCAAGGATAGATACTGGAGGGACACCAAATGCAAGGAATTCAGAAAGGAAAGAGAGAGTGGAAATGGAGCAGGATTTTCCAAAAACCGTGAGGTCAAAAGGAAGTTTTTCAAAGAAGGGGAGAGAAGGGCATAACCAGAAAAGACAGACAGCCAGAACAAGGAACAATATCTGTGAATCGGTGAGGAGGAGGAGGAAACAGAGTGTTGGAAAGTCTGTGATTTAGCAAGCTTTGGGTAAATTGTAAAGATGAGCTCTGATAAGGCTTAACAAGAGACTGGAGAACGATGTAGGTTTAGGACAAAAACCAGGAACACCACGTGAGGCAGTTTGGCTCACTGGGCTAGTGGGAGGGAGGGAAGCAGCAGATCGGATTATCTCAGTCATGGTGACAGAGAAACTCCATGTGCTCCTCACTCATGTTATTGGAGGGGAGGATAGAGGAGACAGGATGATGGACAGTGTTTTACAAAGAAACAAATCCAGGGTTAGTGATATTTAAAATGAGTGAACAAACCTGATGTGTTTAGCTTTTATCCAGAATATTAAAACAAACGACTGAAGTCCTGGTTCGAATCCCATCTTGGCAGATGGTGGAATCTGAATTCACGAAAAAATAACTGGAATTAGGAATCTCCTGATTTCCATGAAACCATTGTCAATGGTAAAAAAAATCCTGCCAACCTGACAGCAGCCCATCCAGCTACTCACTGTACTAATCACTGCAAAGTCTCAACACAGGAATGAAACTGGATTGACCATGTGGCATCTAACAAGGCACCAGAAATTACAACCACAGAATCAGCCCTCTCAATGGTGCAACGTCCTCCTCACTAACATCTAGTTTTTGGTGCCAAAATGTGGAGAGCTGTACCTCAGACTAGTCAAGAAGCAGCCTGACATAGTCATATTCACGGAATCATCCCTTACAGACAATGACCAGACACCACCATCACCATCCTAGATATCGAGAGTGTGGTGCTGGAAAAGCACAACAGTCAGGCAGCATCCGAGGAGCAGGAGAATCGACGTTTTGAGCCTCAGCCCTTCATCAGTCTGATCTGGTGTGCTTTTCCAGCACCACACTATCGACTCTGACCTCCAGCATCTGCAGTCTTCAATTTCTCCTAAAATCTCTGGATATGTCCTGTCCCACCGGCAGCACAGACCAGACAGAGGTGGTGGCACAGTGGTGTACAGACAGGGAGGATTCGCCCTGGGGGTCTCATGGCTCCTGCTGATTACCATGTATCGTCCTCCCTTGGCTGATGGATCAGTTCTCCTTCGTGTTGAACAACATTTGGAGGAAGCACTGAGGCAACAAAATGGTGTCAAACATACTCTGGGTACAGGATTTCAATGTCCACAATCGAGACTGGCTCTGCAACAGAATTACTGACTGAGCTGGCCAGGTCCTAAAGGACATAGCTGCTCAACTGAGTCTGCAGCGGGTGGTGAGGGAACCAACAAGAAGGAAAAAAACATACTTGATCTCATTGTTATGAATTGACAAGCTGCAGATACGCCTGGCCATGACAGTTATCGGTAAGAACGACCATCACATGTTCCTTTTGGAGACAATGCCTTGCCTTAAAGTTGAGAAAACCTCCGCTGTGTTGAGTGGCACTATCACCGTTCTAAATGGGACAGACTTCAAAGAGATGTAGAATCTCAAATAGGGTATCTATAAGGTACTGGGGGACAGCAACAGCAGCAATCTGTAATCTCATGGGTTTGTAAATCCTGCTCTCACCCATCACAATGGACAGTAAAGGAGGGCATGCCATGAGCAGCACCAGGTAGTCCTAAAAATGAAGTGCTAATCTGGTGAAGCTATCAAACTGAATTACCTGCATATCAAACAGCATCAGCAGCAAGCAACAGAGCTAAGTGATCCAACATCCAATGGAACAGATCGGAGCTCTGCAGTTCTGCCACATCCAGTTGTGAACGGTGATGGACAATTAAACAACTCACTGGGGGAAGCATCACAGAAATCCCCACCCTTACTGATGGAGGGGCCTCACACATCCATGCACCAGATAAGATGACAGCATTTGCAGCAATCTGCAGCCGGAAGTGCAAAGTGGGATGATCCATCTCAGCCTTCTCCAGTGGTTTCTAACATCACAGATGTGAGTTTTAAACCAGTTCGATTCAGTTTGAATCACATCAAGAAATGGTTAAGTAGTGCAAAGGCTACGGGCCCTGCCAATATTCTGGCAATCATACTGATGGCTTGTGCTCCAGAACTTGCCACCCACCGAGCCACGTACCGCTCCAGCACTGGCATCTACCGACAATGTGGAACATTGCCCAGGGATGTTCAACACAAAAGCACAGAACAATCCAACCCAGGCAATTTCCCTCTGTCAGTCTACACTCGATCAGCAGCAAAGTGATGGAAGATGTCATCACCAGGGCTACCAAGCAACAGCTGCTCTGCAACAGCCAGCTGAGCGACACTCACTTTAGGCTCCACCAGGGCCAATGAGCTCACGATTGTGTCACCGCCTGATTCACAAACTGACAACCAGCTGATTTCACCCTTGTCTCAACACAATGTGATGAAAGTATATGAGCTATCTCTAGACTTCATTATCCAAACTCACTCCCTGGCCAGCTTCCCACATTCAACCTCCCTGTAATCTCAAGAACATCTAAATATCTGCTTGTTGATTCATCAAAAGTCTCCTATTCATAAGCAACAACATAGAGTCATAGAGATGTACAGCATGGAAACAGACCCTTCGGTCCAACCCATCCATGCCAAACAGATATCCCAACCCAATCTAGTCTCACCTGCCAGCATGTGGCCAATATCCCTCAATTTAAATTTCTCACACTTGATTTAATTCCTGGCTGTGATAATCCCTAGCTCCCTGCACCACACACATTTTGAGACCTCGACAACCCATTTTCTTTGAGACTCCCAGCAATTTGTTAATTCATTACTTCATCTGTGTGGCTGTTTCTACAGTTGCTGAAGCAGCATGGTCTGAAATTCGCAACCAAAATCTCACAGGTCTGTTTTCCACCTTTAAGACATCCCTCAAAACCTGCTTTTGGTCACCTGACCCAATATCTCCATCTCTGGCCTTATGTCTAAAGTTCTCAATAGTATTTTTGTGAAATTATAAGCATGATAATAAAAATACAAACTGTTGTTGATTTGACATTATTTTCAAATCATCACTGTTGCTGTAATGAATAATCTATAATGTCTCTTACCCAACCACGTTGTGGGAGCACCTTCACCACACAAACTGCAGCTGTACAAGAAAGTCAAACATCACCCTCTCCACAAGCAACAGGGCTTTGGCATTAATCACTGGTATCTGTGGAAGGAGAAACACAGTTGATGTTTCAGGGAATGCAAAATGGATTACAGGGAATGAAAATGGTGCAGAATTTGACAGCCAGAAATGGAAGGAAAATACACTTGCTTTTTGGAAAAAAGAATTCTTGACTGTCAAAAATATTCAAGAAAAAAGTAATCTGATAATCTAGCAGCACATGGTCAGGGGCTGGGCCACAGTGAAAAACTCATTTGCAAAGGTCTATAAAAGTAATAATACAGTAGTAAACAGACCAAAAATAGACCCATGGTTCGAGACTGAGGAAGCTAGATATTGACAAAGCGGTGATGAGGGAGCCCAGAGGTGAATCAGAGCAGTATTGGCTGCTATGATCACAAAGACTCTGTACCAGAGAAAGGCTGCACATGCGCCTGGCTGCACCTTGCCCCCTACAAAGATGGCGGCCGCGCAGGTTTCCAGTGAATCGTTGTCCCGAATAAAGATGGCGGCGCTCACTCAGGCCTGCAGCCGCGCTGAGGCAATTCCCCATTTACTGCAAACACGGGACTGGGACGTTCAAATTTGTGTTTTCCGACGTGCACAATTTGTTTGTAAAACCTCTCCGCTCACGGCAACACAGTTTTTCTCCAGTTTCCCTGTTTATCTTTTTCCTTACCGTATCCTTTCTTTCCATAACTTCCCGAGCATTCATTACAGCGACTCTGCGCCGCGCGCGAGTGATCACATGGTTTAGTTTAGCTCCGCCCGACATTCACTTTGATTGGTTGGAGGACCAACATCCCGCTAGGTCATCCAGCTCCGCCCCCCAGCCTTTCATTGGTCCGGTGCTGACATCAATCACCCGGAGTCCCTTTGTTGGCGAGAACATGCGCAGTGTGTCCTCCTTCAGCTGATATGTTGGGTCATGTGATGGGAGAGTTTACTGAGGGTAAGAATTCCCTTTGTGTGAGCTCTGCAGTAGATTTCCTTTATTCATGGAGGGGATTGCCTTCCTACTCATGACTGTATAGCTGTGATTGATGAATCAATGCCTTCTGAATCAGTACATAAACACCCCATTTTCACTCCTTTACACAACATCTGAGATTTTAAGCACATTGTATCACGCTCTTCTTTGGAAATAAAAAAAAAACATGAAATAGAGCCTCAAGGAATCGGTGCAGGAGTAGGGCATTCATCGCCTTCAGCTTGTTCCCCCATTCTATCAGATCATGGCTTGGCCAACCCAGACCTCAATACCTCTTTTATGCTTGATCCGCATAGCCCTCAACTGCTCAATATTTCAAAAATCTATTTGCCCTTTTTTAAAATAATTTGAGATAGAATCATAGATTCCCTACTATGTGGAAACAGGTCCTTCAGCCCAACAAGCCAGAACAACCCTCCGAAGAGTAAGCCAACCATTCCCCTCCCACACTTAACTTTCACAATTGTTTGGGTGCGGAAATTCTAGCCATTCACAGAGAAAAAGTTCTTTACTTTTTCTAAAATGAATGTTCCCTTATGTAATGTCCCTTGGTTTGAGACTTCACTGGTGCTAGAAAATCTAGTCAACATCTACTCTGTCAAGCTCCTCAGAATCTTGTTTCCATAAGATCACTCCTGCTTATCTATTCTTGATAGGTCAACACTTTCGTCCTCGAAACATCTAATTGAATCTTTTTTTAATGGTCTCCGATGTTGGTTTATCCTATATTAAATATGGGAGCTAACATTGTATACAACACTGCAAGTGAGGACTCACCAACAGTCAGTGTGGTAAACCAATCGTCAATCCATGCTAATACATTACGCCGATACCATGAGCTCCTAAATTGAGCAATTGACTTTTATGTAGCACCTTATCATTTGCATTTTTAAAATCCAAATACAGAACATCATTGGATTGCCCTTTATCAGCCCTGCTTGTTATCTCCTCAATGAACTGTCGCAAATTTGTCAAATATAATTTCTCTTTCACAAAACCCAGTCTACCATGTTTAATGATAAGCTTTTCTAAATGTCCTGCAATTTCTTACTTTAATATTTGACTCTGTAGATTCTTTCAGTAGCTTTGTTAAGTATGATTCCCCTCTCTTAAATCCACGCGGACTCTGTCCAATCCTGTCACTGTTCAGTAAGAAACTTGACTGTATCCCAATGTAGTTAGTAAATGTATCTATATTTATTTTTAAAAATCGATTACTTATCAATGCTGGACCCATGCAATATCAATAAATTAGTGACTCTGAATTTGGGTAATAATATTTTTTCTGTTAATTCCTTTATGTACTGTGTTATGCAGACAGCGCCAAGCTGTTACTCTCAATTGTGAGTAACTTTGAAAATAATATATTTTAAAAATGACATCCCAAAATACTGCCTCATTATTGTGCAAGGAGGATTTTGCATTCAATAGATTGCAGATAAAATTGAACAGCTTTTTGCTGCAATTTGGCCAGACTGCAGGTTACTCCAAAGTGGCAACTCTGCTCTCAAATTCTTACTTGACACTGCCCAAGGCGATACTGGTGGGACTTCACTTTGCCATTCTTGTTCACCAGCTTTATTTCCAGGTTTAATCCTATAATCATTCTAGAGCTTGTAATTTTAACCAAACTTATCTTTTAGGTACATATGTAAATATCATACTGAAATGTTGCACTGAATGGTAACAAATCTGAAATTAGTCTCTAATCAGATAGTAACGTGCTTCGACCTTTCTACGTATGTGTTGCCATAAGTCTATGCCAGTTATTTTTCTGAAGCCTGTGATTGCTGATGAAGGGCTTATGCCTGAACCATCAACTCTCCTGCTTCTCGGATGCTGCCTGACTTGTTGTGCTTTTCCAGCATGACACTTTTCAACTCTGATGTCCAGCTTCTTTGGTTGTCACTTTCTCCTTTGAGTAGATTAAACCAAGAATATTTTTTGTTGATCAAAGTGCAATAGGAACCAATTCATGAAATTCAGATATCTCACATTTACCTTAACTATGTGAAGGCTAAGACATTAATAAATTATTGTCAGTAATTGAAACTGTGCTGACAAACTTGTGCAGTATCAGTGCCTCAGCTTTAGAGTGTTCCCAGATATCGCACAGCTGCAGTATTTTGTTTTGCACTCGGCTATATTTTGTTCTCAATTGTTTCTTTGTGAAAGATTACAAAATTAACTTGGATGAATGAACTTATGATTTCTTTAACCAATGTTAGAGAAAACAACGTCAGTATTTCAAGTGCTGATAAAGTAAAATAAAATGATAATCAGTAGAAAGGGTTTAAGATGGATATGGAACAAATGCTGGAACAAATGCTGGGATTAGATTAATTTAGGATATCTGGTCAGCACGGGCAAGTTGGACTGAAGGGTCTGATTGTGTGTTGTACAACTGTGACTTCATTCTCTCAATTATTCAAGAATTTGAATACTTCGAGGAGGAAAAGGAGAATTTATGCAGAGAATGCACTTGAAATGATAATTGAGGTGTATCAAACTCACATTGTTTCATGACCTTTTCCTCTGGGTTCTTCAATGAACAAACTTGTTTTATTATCTGAATAACTATGTATCATGTGATTTGTTTTGCACAAAATATTTTGTTAGGATCTCGTGAACTATTAAGAAGTGTTCATGTTTAAAATTTAGGCAGCGTGATTATTAAGCAAGAAAAGGTGAGTGTTTTACTCCCACTGAATCATTGCTCTATAAAAGGTGACAAGCTTTTTATCTTTTCTGGGCACTGAATATATGGAAATCAATTCTGAAGGAAAAAATCCTCGACGGTAATTTTTTTTTCGATTACTTAGAGTGTGGAAACAGGCCCTTCGGCCCAACAAGTAACACCGACCCGCCGAAGCGCAACCCATCCAGACCCATTCCCCTACACCTAACACAATTTAGCATGTCCAATTTACCTGATCTGCACATTTTTGGACTGTTGGAGGAAACCGGAGTACCTGGAGGAAACCCACGCAGACACGGGGAGAATGTGCAATCTCCACACAATCAGTCACCTGAGACGGGAATTGAACCCGGGTCTCTGGTGCTGTGAGGCAACAGTGCTAACCACTGTGCCACCCCAATTACTCCCCATATGTTCCCACATATGGGGAGTAATTGCTTCTGGTCACTCTTCAGGCTATAGAGGCTCGGAAAGAAATGAGTTGGCAAAAGTTTGTCCATCCAAATGATGTTGCTATGCTCATTGGTAAACTTGCAAGATCTATTGAAGAAACACGTGTTTCAGAATGTATGCAATAAACCTGAACATTGTTATTTTTTCACAGAGCTTGGGACCCGACTGGAGCAGCAATGAAGCTCGTGTTGTTTTTTTAAATTTCCGAGCTTGCCAAATTATTGTTGGTAAATGCAGGTGACTTTATCAAAGCACATTTCACACTCCCCAGCTAGGAATTTGGTCAGTCCATCCATTCCTATGGATCACAGGTATTTTAGATGTGAGCACTCCATTTAACTATTTGAATTGAATATTTCAGTGGTTAAATCCTCTTGCATTCTTAATTTCAAATTACTCAATGTGATTTTTTTGTCCCCCCTGAATTTGCCAAGCACTGGGCAGTTCTGGAATATTCGAAATATTTACAATAGATGCATTCACACTATTGAAGGCAACCTGGCAGATTTGAATACCATTCAGGTAGTCAACAATAATACATAAGTAACTTTATGAATTGCTTACTGTACACCAACAACGCAAACCAAGTATCAGTGAAACCACAGACTGTTTCCCAAGGATTCCCAAATCTAAACAGTGCATTCCAGATATGCTCACTATCACCACCTGGGAGCAGTCTCCAAAAGTGCTCCCAGAATTTAGAAAGTGCATTCACTGCCCTCCAAAGCTCAATCTGCTGTCACAGGCTTCACTCTTATTGTATACAATGGTAGTTATTGTCCAGTTCTTTAACGTGACAAATGATTTTACAAACAATTTATAAAATACTTTAAATCCTGAAGAAATGTGATGTCAGCCCTTTGTAGAAGTGAAAGAAAGTGTGATGTTTGTTTGACCTTTGGCTCTATGTATCAGACTGAACTGAACCTTTAGCAAGATGTGGGATGTTTCCCACACACTTTGTTTAAAAAAAGCAAAGATTTTGCTCTGAGATTTAAATGTTCAATCAGGTTTAATAAAAATCTTTCCAAAAATTGAGAGTTTGACTTCAGCTCCTGTAAAGAGACACGCTCTTTGCCTTCAATTTTGTGACATGTGATCATTCTTCGGTAAAGGTGGCTGTGTGCAACACTGCAGGATGTTGTGCTGAAGTGCCTCCAGCACTTTGTTTCTGGTGAGCTTTATTACTGGTGTAACTCGGCTAATTTTGAAATGGAATATTACTTTGAGTTAAATCTTGTTTTTAAACTGAGGCGTGCTTGTGTAACTCAAGTGTGGAAACTATACTCATGTTTGCAATGAACCTTTCACTTTTGCAGATTAGTATTTTTCCGATCTGTTTTGTAAATAAAGTTGAATATCGAAAGCACAGTGATGGAGAACTGCAGGCCCAGCAGCATCTCTGAGGGGAATAAAACATTCTAAGTTCCAAGTCCAATGACCTTTTGTCCATTCAGACAAAAACTTGAAATGTAACAATTTTTTTTCTCTTCACCAATGCCCTCAGAACTGCTGAGTTTCTCCAGCACTTTGTTTCTGGGTTTAGATCACCAGCACCTGCAGTTTATTGTTTAGATCCTATGATTTGACTTGTGGAGCGAGAGGCAGCAACTGTGATCAACGAGGATAAAACTCCCCAACCACAGAAAACAAACTGGTTCTTTATACTTTTCAAAACACTACTGTAAATAAAAAATGCAATTAAGCTGAATGCAAGATGGTATACCACCGGCCTTGTCTCAAACCTGCTACTCATCTTTGAGAACTCATCTGTCAGAATTGTGTTTGCTCGCTTCCTTTGAGATCACGGTCCACAAATGTCCCAGTTCCAATTCCTGGGCCGGGCCCGGTTACCACATTGCTGTGGGGTGGGGAGCTTTATGTCAGCCTGAAGTTTTTGTTAATAACAACATTGCAGGTTGAAGTTGACGGTTTTGACGAATATTGCGTTATCAAACTTGGAGGCAATCCTTCCGAATGTATTGACTAACTGGACTGAGCCTGTTTACATGCAGCCCTGTTAGTAGTGCTGTAATATTCTAAGTTAAGAATCACACAACACCGGTTATAGTCCATCAGGTTTAATTGGAAGCAAACTAGCTTTCGGAGCACCGCTCCTTCATCAGGTGAGTGTGGAGGGCACAATTCTAAGGCACAGCATTTATAGCAAAAATTTATAGTGTGACGTAACTGAAATTGTCCATTGAAAAATACCTTGGTTGTATGTTGAGTCTTTCATCTGTTCGAATACCATGATAGTTTCACTTCTTTCATGTGTAAATCACAAAACCTTTCTTTCAAAAGTTGCATTCCTGACAGTGGCCCATCAAATCACTCATTGTATTAGTCACTGCACAGTCTCAACAAAGGAATGAAACTGGATGGACCACATTACATCTACCAATGCACTGGAAAATACAACAACACAATCAGCCCTCTTGACCCTACAACCTCTGTCTCACTGTGGGCCAACAGCAGTACCAGAACTGTACCCCAGCCCAATTTTGTAATCTAATGGCCTGGTATATCCCCCACTCAACCATTAACATCAAGCCAGGGGAATCAACACTACTTCAATGGAGAGTTCCGCAGGGCATGCCAGGAGCAATACCAGACATACCTGAAAATGTGGTGCCAACCTGGTGAAGGTACAGTGCAAGCAACACCAAATAGAACTATGTGATCCAACAACCAGTGGATCAGATCTGAGCTCTGCAATTTTGTCACACCTAGTCAGGAATGGTGATGGGCAATTAAACAACTCACTGCAGGAAGCATCACAGATATCCCCACCCTGAATGATGGAGGGGCCTCACACATTCATACAACAGATAAGACGACAGCATTTTCAGCAATTTTCAGCCAGCAGTACCAAGTGGATGAGGCTTCTCCATTTGTCCATGACATCACAGATGTGAATCGAATTGGTTGAAAACCCATTTCAAATCAGATCAAGAAATGGACAAGTAGTGTAAAGGCTATGGGCCCTGCTAGCATTGTGGCAATATATACTGATAGCTGTGCTCCAGAACTTGCTGAAAATGTGTTGCTGGAAAAGCGCAGGCAGGTCAGGCAGCATCCAAGGGGCAGAAGAATTGACGTTTCGGGCATGAGCCTTTCTTCAGGAATGAGTTTCTGAATGCTGCCTGACCTGCTGCGTTTTTCCAGCTACACATTTTCAGCTCTGATCTCCAGCATCTGCAGTCCTCACTTTCTTCTCCAGAACTTGCTGCCCACCAAGACAAGTGCTGCTCCAGCACTGGCACCTACCGATATTGGGAAATGTTTCCCAGTGTTGTTCAACACAAAACCGCAGGACACATCCAACCCAGCCAATTTCCCTCCATCAGTCCACACTCGCTCAGCAGTGAAGTGATAGACGTTGTCATCGATAGTGCTGTCAAGCACATGCTCACAATAACCTGCTCAGTGACGCTCAGTTTGGGTTCTTGCAGGGCCAATCAGCTTCTGAGCTTGTTACAGACTTGATTCACAAACTGACAAACAGCTGAAGGTAACAGCCCGTCCCACTCCAAGACCACTATTTCGACTTCAGTGATATCATCTGACCTCACCACAGTCTCAGCTAATTTAATGAAATTCTCATTCATTCATTTTATGAACTCTAGATTTCATTATCTAAACCAACTCCTGGCCAGCATCCCACAATCATCCTCCCTATAATCTCCAGAATATTGAAAACTCTACTGCCCAAGTGTTCACTTGTACCAGAACTTGCTGATCCATCAAAAGGCTCCCATTTATAAGCAACAGCAATTTACTTTCACACCCTTGACTTAATTCCTGGCTGTAATCATTCCTATCTCCATGCACCAGACACACTTTCACATCTCAATAACTCATTTCAGTTTAGACTCCCAATGATATGTTTATTTTTGAGTTCAGCTGTGTGACTGTTTCTACAGATTCCAAGGCAACACGGTCTGGAATTCCCACCCTCTAAGATCTGCTTTCTTCCTTTAAGTCATTCCTGAAAAATTGCTTATTTCGCAAAGGTTTGGTCACCGGACATAATATTCTCCATCTGTAGCCTTATGTCAAAAGTTCTCAATATTTTGTGAAATTAAAAATGTGTTGATTTATACAGATATCTTCTACTCTTCACTATCTCTGAGTGCATAATCTGTAATGTCTCCTACCCAACCACGTTGTGGGAGCACCTTCACCATACCAACTGCAGCAGTACAAGGAAGTCAAACATCACCTTCTCAACAGGCAACAGAGCTTTGGCCTTGATCACTGGTATCTGTGGAAGGAGAAATACACATCATGTTTCAGGGAGTGCAATATGATTTATGGGGGAATGAAAATGGTGCAGAATTTGACTGTCAGAAATGGAAGGAAAATCCACTCACTTATTGGAAAAAAAAAGAACTCTTGACCGTCAAAGATATTGTGGAAAAAATAACCTGATAATAGAGTATATGGTCAGGAGCCAGGCAGCAGTGGACAATTCATTTACAAAGAGGACTGTGAACGTAATAGTAAAATACTACACAGAGCAAAAATACACACGAGAGACTGAGAAAGCTAGATAACAAACAAGTGGACATCAAGGAGCCCAGAGATGAATCAGAGCAATGTTCACTTTTATGATCCCACAGTCAGATGTCTCGCACAGAAACAGACTTTTCGGTCCAACCCATCTATGCAAACCAGATATTCTAACCTAATCTATTCCCATTTGCCAGCACATAGCCAACATCCCTCTGAACCCTTCCTATTCAAATGCCTTTGAAATGTTACAATTTCAGTTGCCCTTTAGGCTCCTTTTGAATTCTTCCCCCCGCCCCCCCACCCTAAACCTATATCGTCTAGTTCTGGGCTCCACCAACCCTTGTCTACTTACGCTATCAATGTCCCTCACGATTTTTATAAGCCTCTATAACATCACACCTCAGCCTATGACACTGCAGGGAAAATGGCCCCAGCCTATTATGCCTCTCCCGCAACTCATATCCTCCAACACTGGCAACATCCTTGAAAATCAATTCTCAAACCTTTCAAGTTTCAGTGCCTCCTTCTGATAGGAGGGAGACCAGAACTACACACAATATTCCAAAAGTGACCTAACCAATGACCTGTCCAGCTCCTTTACCCAATGCTCTGACCAATAAGGGGAAGCATACCAAATGCCTTCTTCACTGACGTATCTACCTGCAACTCTACTTTCAAGGAAATATGAACCTACATTCCAAGGTCTCTTTGTTCACAAGATTTTCCAAGATCTTACAATTCAGTGTGTGAGTCCTGCTCTGTTTTGCTTTTCTAAAATGCAGCACCTCACATTTATCTAAATTAAACCCTATCTGCCACTCCCCAGCCCATTGTTCCATTCGATCAATATCCCATTGTACTTTGAGATATCCTTTATCACTGTCCACAATACCTCCAATTTTGGTGTCACCTGCAAACTTACTAACTGTACCGCCTCTATTCACATCCAAATCATTTAAATGAAAAAACAAATCCAGAAAAAAAAATCCATTTCTCTGGGTGTGAATATGCTCTGTGCAAATCCTGCCCTGTGATTCCCTACCAGAGAGGGCTGCACATGCGTCCCGCTGAACTTTGCCCCCTACAAAGCTGGCGGCTGCACGGGTCCAGTGAATCGTTGCCCCGAATAAAGATGGTGGTGCTTACTCGAATCAATCGCTGGATGAGGCATTTTCCCGTTTACTGCAAAAACGGGACTGAGTTTCAAATTTGTATTTTCGATGTGCACCAAATGTCTGTAAACCCTCTCAACCCATACCGACACCATTTCCCTCCCGCTTTCTGCTGTTTCTTTCTATCTTTACCAACAGCTCTCCATCCACACATCCCGAACAGACCGCGAGGATGATCAAGTGGTCTAGTCTAGTCCCGCCCCTCATTCACCCTGATTGGTCGGAGGACCAACTGTGCGCCAGGTCCTCCAGCTCTGTCCCTGCCTTTCCATTGGTCCGCCGCTGACATCAATCACCCGGGGCGCATTGTTGGCTGGAGCATGCGGATTGCTTCGTGGCTTTTGTTGCTGTTCATGAGTTACAAAAATGACAACAGCATCTCAAAACCCCCTGATGAAGAAGCAGCAAACCTAGTGCTTCCAAATAATCCTGTTGACCAATAGCCTGGTGTTCTGTGAATTTTACTTTTATCCATCCCAATCCAACACCAACACCTCCAAGTCACGAATGAGCGGGGGATGTATAACCTAAGATCTAGGAACAGTAGAAGGCCGTCCTGCCCTTCGAGCCTGCTCTGCCATTCAATAAGATCATGGCTGATCATTTCGTGGACACAGAACCATTTACCCACGTTCTCACCGTGTTCATTAATTAATTACATTTTTAAAAATCTAACCTAGTTTTAAAAACGTTTTCTGAACGAGCACCAACTACTTCCCTGGGCAGTGAATTCCATAGAGGTCAAGAAGTTCCTTGTCAATTCAGTCTTAAATTTGCTGCCTCTAGTCTTGCGGTGATGTCCTCTTGTCCTAGCTTCACCTGCCAATGGAAACAGCTCTCTACTTCTATTTTATCTATTCCATTCATTATTTTATATGTTTTCATTCTTCTGAATTCCAATGAATATAATCCCAATCTACTCAGTCTCTGTTAAGTCGAACCTCTCAACTCTGGAATCAACCCAGTTAACCTCCTCTGCACCCCCTCTAGTGCCAGTACATCCTTTCTCAAGTAAGGAGACAAAAACTACATGCAGTACGCCAGGTGTGGCCTCACCAACACCCAAATACAGCTGAAACAAAACCTCTGCTTTTAAACATAATCCCTTCAGCAATGAAGGACAAAATTCCATTTGCTTTCTGAACTGATTATTGTATCTGGTGACCAACCTTCATGTAGAAGGATGCTTAGGTCACTCTGTAGAGCAAATAATGCAACTTTTTAACATTCAAGTGATTTTTTTAAAAAATGTTACTACAACCAAAGAGTATAAACTTTATATTTACAAACATTCTATTTCATTTTACAGACCATTACCCACTCACTCCATGTATCTATGTTCCTCTGCAAAGTTTCACAGTCCTCCGCTCACTTTGTTCCGCTAATCATCTTAGTGTCACATGCAAACGTTGACACCCTACATGTGGTTCCAACTCCAAATCATCTGTATCAGTTGTAAATAATTGCAGTCACAACACCGATCCCTGAGGCACACTAATTGTCAATGATTGCCAGCCAGAATAATGCTCATTTATCCCCACACTTTGCTTCCTATTAGTCAACCAATCTTCTATCCATGCTAATACTCTGCCGGTAACGCCATGCACCCTTATATTATGCAACAGCCTCTTGCACAGCACCTTGTTGATGGTCTTTTGGAAATCCAGGTACACCGCATCCACTGGGTCCCCGTTGTCTACCTTACTTGAAAAGTCTTCATAGAATTCAAAAAGATTGGTCAAGCATGACCTGCCCCTCATGCTGTGTCTGTACAATGGGACAATTTCTATCGAGATTCTCTATTATTTCTTCCTTGATAATAGACCCAAGCATCTTTTCCACTACAGAGAATAAAGTAACTGGTACATAATTCCCCACTTTTTGTCTACCTCCTTTTAAAAACATTGGTGTCACTTTTGCTGTTTTGCAGTCTGCTGGGACTGCCACAGGCTCCAGTGAATTTTGGAAAATTACTGCCAGTGAATTTGCTATTTTTCCTAGCATCTCTTTTAGTACGCTGGGATGCATTCCATCAAGGTGAGGAGACTATTCTATCGTTAGCTCAATTACCTCAAAACAGTCTAAAGCTAGCTGTTCTGTAATAATGATAGTTTCCAAATCCTCACCTACCTTTGTCTCTTTGCTAGTTACTGGAAAGATATTAGTATCCTCCACTGTGATATCCCATAACTAAATGCTTCTTCTCATTTTCCAAAGGACCAACATTTACTTTAGCCATTCTTTTCTTGTTATATATATTTATATAAACTTTTCCTTTCTGTCTTTGTAATCTGTGCTAGTTTATTTTTCTCATGTTCTATATTACTTTTCTTTATAGCTCCTGTGGCTTTCGGTTGACCTTTAACATTTTCCCAGTTCTAGTTTCATGCTGTTTTTGGCCACTTTGTCCGACTTCTTTTTCAACTTGATTTTCCAGAACAGCAACCCAATTCTCCAAGCATTTCACATACTATTTCTTCTTGCGATGGTACTCTCGAGCTGCTTCCCTGTTTCTCATGAGGCAGACCTCACGTTTACGAGTGGTTTCTTCAGCATTCTGGGGCTGGCTTTGCAGGACTGGTGAAGATGCCATAACCATTCCCTGGTCAGCAGTAGAGTTAGGAGTTGCACGGATCTGATAGGTTTGGACATCTCCAGCAGCAACTTGAACAAGCATTTGGCTGCCCGGCACAAAGATTTGTGGTCCATCAGAGCTCTGTGCATACTGTATAATGGCTGCTCCAACCTTGGCTGTCGCTATATTGGTCATTGTTCATGTGTGGAGTCCTTGCATTTAATCTGTACCATTGTTGGCCAGCTGAATTGCTTCCCCCTGTGTCATAGCAATGTATTGTCCACTGCTAACCTGATAGATGGGTGTCTGCATCATTGTTGTAGTAATGGTTGAGACAGTCTCTTCTTCTGATTTCTCCTCATCGATTTCTTGGTACACTGGGGGGATCAGAAGAAAGTTCATTCAGGATTTTCCTGTATGAAGGCTGTCTCGATAGAATTTCTCTAGGTTTCTGAGAGTCAGTCGTGCTATCCACCGATTCCTGGGAGTCTTCATTTTAAAGTATAGTAGAAATCTGAGCAGTCTGAACTTGAGGGGACTGCGTGACTGAGGACTGAGCTGCTTGGATAACGACTTGGACTTGAACAGTCTGCCCATTCGGCAATTGCACTAAAGTTACTGCTGGACTTGTTGTTCATTGGATCCCAGGCATGGTTTCCTGCATGTTCACATGATATATTAATGATCTGGATGAAGGGATGGGGGCATTCCAACGAAGTTTGCTGATGATACAAAGTTAGGTGGACAGGCAAGTAGTACTAAGGAAGTGGGGAGGCTGCAGAAGGATCTAGACAGTTTGGGAGAGTGGTCCAGGAAATGGCTGATGGAATTCAACGTGAGCAAATGCGAGGTCTTGCACTTTGGAAAAATGAATACAAACATGGACTACTTTCTAAACGGTGAGAAAATTCATAAAGCCAAAGTACAAAGGGATCTGGGAGTGCTAGTCGAGGATTCTCTAAAGGTAAACATGCAGATTGAATCTGTGATTAAGAAAGCGAATGCGATGTTGTCATTTATCTCAAGAGGGTTGGAAGAGAAAAACAGCGATGTGCTACTGGGACTTTAAAAAGCTCTGGTTAGGACCCATTTGGAGTACTGTGTCCAGTTTTGATCCCCACACCTCAGGAAGGGCATACTGGCACTAGAGCGTGTCCAGCGGAGATTCACACGGATGATCCCTGGAATGGTAGGTCTAACATATGAGGAATAGCTGAGGATCCTGGGATTGTATTCATTGGAGTTTAGAAGGTTAAGGGAGATCTATTAGAAACTTACAAGATAATACATGGCTTGGAAAGGGTGGACACTCGGAAATTGTTTCTGTTAGGTGAGGAGACTAGGACCGGTGGGCACTGCCTTAGAATTAGAGGGGATAAATTCAGAACAGAAATGCGGAAACATTTTTTCAGCCAGAGCGTGGGGCCTGTGGAATTCATTGCCATGGAGTGCAGTGGAGGCTGGGACGCTAAATGTCTTCAAGGCAGAGATTGATAAATTCTTGATGTCACAAGGAATTAAGAGCTACGGGGAGAATGTGGGTAAGTGAACTTGAAATGTCCATCAGCCATAATTAAATGGCGGAGTTGACTTGATGGGCCGAATGGCCTTACTTCCACTCCTATGTTTTATGGTCTTATGGTCTAATTTGATCACTTTCCTCAGATACCCATTGCTGAGTATGCCTTTTCATACAGTCCTTCCATTTCACTGGAATAGACCTTTGTAAAATGTCTTTGAAACTCTTCCACTGCTCATCAACTTCCCACCATAAAATTTTTGTTTCCAGTCTACTTTATCCAGATTCTCTCTTATTCCCTTGTCCCTTAATGTTTCTGTTGCTTAGCTGCTGAGTCGCGCCACAATCAACACTGCAATTGGGAGGAAGGGGCGGAACTGGAGGACAGAGCAGCGTCCGGTCCTCCAAACAGAGTGAGTGAGGAGCGGGACCAATGCATTCTCGGGAGTGAACGCTTCAGCATTGGTCAGAAAGTAAACTGTTTTGCAGGATTGATCATTCTCACGACATAGTGGAGTATTATCCCCTCTCATAAAACAATGTGAGGTTTTAAAGAAATCGTTAAGATGTAAATCTGACAACATAGTTAAGATGTAAATATGACAATGTACATATTTCCAATCGATTTACACAACTCGAGTAACAAACTTATTTTCAAATTCCCAGAATGATTGGAAATTTATATACCTGGCCGGTATGATTAAGTTGGATGGAAAAATCTATTTGGATATGAACCATCTCAATGACTGTAACTCGACAGAGCAATTGTTAATGTCTAATATTTCTCCCGTGATTCTATGCAGTTATGAATATTCTCTATAAACCCACTGATAATCTTCGATGCACGCGCAGTTTGGTTTCTATGAAGGGCATGCGCAGTGTCACATTAACCAGGACACGGCGAGACATAGAGCAGCTTTCTCCGGGTGCGGCTACGCTCGGCTTCAGAGAGTGGCGTGTGGGAGACTCACTGGGAGAAAGGAGCGGAGAGAATTCACAAGACGCGGATATAGGTGAAAAAACCCGAAAAAGACCCTCCAGGCCCTGATAAGGAGATGGTGGTCTCTGTCGGGAAAGCGGCCCAGGGTGACGGCCGCCATTTGTTTGAGGGAAGAGGGAGCGCGGGCCTCAGAGCCGCCATCTTGAGAAGGTCAATGTGCAGGTGGGCGGGGCTATTGGGGTCGAGGACAATTGGAGGAAAGACCCACCTTAGATTACTTCACTAAAGACATGAATGCACCCGGTGGATTTTTCTTAACATTAGCAATTGTTTAATACTCACTCACAGGTTTTTAGTTACATCTTTTTTGAAGCATTTAATTCACATTCAATCATTTGCAATGGTGGGATTTGAACCTGTGTCCAGAGCACACTTGCTGAGTTTCTGGATAAATTGTTCCACAATAATGCCAATAGGCCATCACTTCGCCTGCTCACAAGTTGTGCATCCCAGTGCAACAAGAATCAAAACCCTTTCTTCTTGCACAATTGTTTGATCTTGCACTCTGGTGATATTACTTAGTAACTCTCCATGTGGTATCCCTCACTGTGTGGGTCGAATTGTTGCCTCTGTCAGTGTCCCTCGCTCTTGCAGCTACTCCAGATCCTGAGCAAACAGAATTCTCCACTCCAGATAGACGATGGAGACTGGGGTGTTCCAGATTTCTGTCGGACTCAGTGCCATTTGACATGTGTAGCCATCACTGCATCATTCTAATTTCCAATTCTGTTTATCTGTCTGTAGGTACTCAGGAAGGTCCTGACCTAATAGACTTCCCAGCTGCTGGGTGTCTCATCCATCCCTCATTGAAGATGGTTTGTCAGCCAGAGAGACACAGGGCAGGGAGATCTGGAGCCTTCAATAAATCCTGCAGTGAGGTAAGATCACTCACAGTGCAGAGAGCAATGAGAGGGCTCCAAACATCAGTTAACAGGACATGACATAGCTATAGTGCTGGAAGGGGAGCACAATACAGACACACCCCAGGTTCGGTCACCGCCTTTACTGCAAGTTTTGTTGTACTAAGACAACATCGGGAGTGTCACAGTTATCAATCCAAGCCTGTGCTGTCTTCGTGAGCATCAGTACAAAAGAGGGGAAAGCAGGCCTTCCATGAGACGGTGGGAATGCTGTCTGGGAATGTTCCATTCTGTGTTCCCTCTCCCACACTGTATCTATGGCTTGTCATGTGGATCAGTTATTCTAATGCTAAAAACAGTTCCTATCTCTGTACTTTCCTCCCCTCTCACCAATCACTTCATACGTTTGAACCTGCTCCAGTCCAGACGACCATCCATATCTCTGTAACTTACTTCAGTCTCGATAACATGCCTTGTCACGAGAGTCCACTCCCCCAATAACGCAAGACTTAGGATCTGTTTCTGTGCTGCATGACTCTCTGGCCGAAGTCACCAATGCTGGCCAGGTTTCCTGAACTGAATGAGTTGCATTTCCCTGCGTTTGGCCCATGGCCCTTCAAACTTTCTCCCCTCCATGTTCCTGCCCAAATGTCTTTTCCATGTTGTAATTGTTCTTGTTTCTCCCATGTGCCACTGGCAGTCCATTCTGTATATGAACCGTCCTCTGTGGAAAATGTTGCCCCTCAGCTCCCTAAGTAAATCTTTGCTCTCGGTCACTCCTCAGGCCTTACCCATTCTGCTGTGGGACACAAACCCTCCCCGGTACAGACTTCCCTCGGACATTTGTGGGTGGCATGGTGGCACAGTGGTTAGCACAGCTGCCTCACAGCGCCAGAGACCCGGGTTCAATTCCCACCTCAGGCGACTGACTGTGTGGAGTTTGCACGTTCTCCCCGTGTCTGCGTGGGTTTCCTCCGGGTGCTCCGGTTTCCTCCCACAGTCCAAAGATGTGCAGGTCAGGTGAATTGGCCATGCTAAATTGCCCGTAGTGTTAGGTAAGGGGTAAATGTAGGGGTATGGGTGGGTTGCGCTTCGGTGGGTCGGTGTGGACTTGTTGGGCCGAAGGGCCTGTTTCCACACTGTAATGTAATCTAATCTAATTACCCTTCCTGAAGTGGGACACAATCCCTCACCGGTACAGATGGCCCTCGGGCCTTACCCATTCTGCTGTGGGACTGAACTCCTCCCCGGTACAGACTCCCTTCGGGCCTTACCCATTCTGCTGTGGGACACAACACCTCCCTGATACAGACACCCCTTATGCTTTACCCATCCTGCTGTGGGACTAAATTCCTCCCTGGTAAAGTCTAATCTTGAGCCTTGCCCACCCTGCTGTTGGACACAACCCCACTTGGGTACAGTTTTCCCTCTGGCCTTACCCATTCTGCTGTGCAACACATTCCATCCCCAGTACAGACTGTCCTCAGGCCTTTCGCATCTTGCTGTGGGACCGAACTCCTCCCTGGTACAGTCTACCCTTGAGGCTTACCCATCCTAATTTGCGACGCATACCCTCCCCAGTACAGATTACTCTCTGGCCTTAACCGTCTTGCTGTGGGACACAACCCCTCCGAGGAACAGACTTCCCCTCGAGCCTTACCCATCCTGCTGTGAGACACAACCCCTCCCTGGTGCAGACTCCCCTCGGGCTTTACCCATCCTGCTGTGGGACACATCCCCTCCGAGGTACAGACTCCCCTCGGGCCTTAACCGTCTGGCTGTGGGACACAACCCCTCCCCAGTACAGTCTACCCTTGAGACTTACCTGTCCTGCTTTGGGTCGCATACCTTCCCTGGTACAGAGTACCCTCGGGCCTCACCCTTCCTGCCGTGGGACACAACCCCTTCCCGGCATAGACTCCTGACTGGCCTTACCCATCCTGCTGTGGGGCACAACCCCTGCCGGGTACAGACTCTCCTCGGGCCTTACCCATCCTGCTGTGGGACACAACCCCTGCCGGTTACAGACTCCCCTCGGGCCTTACCCATCCTGCTGTGGGGCACAACCCCTGCCGGGTACAGACTCCCCTCGAGCCTTACCCATCCTGCTGTGAGACACAACCCCTCCCTGGTGCAGACTCCCCTCGGGCTTTACCCATCCTGCTGTGGGACACATCCCCTCCGAGGTACAGACTCCCCTCGGGCCTTAACCGTCTGGCTGTGGGACACAACCCCTCCCCAGTACAGTCTACCCTTGAGCCTTATCTGTCCTACTTTGGGTCGCATACTTTCCCTGGTACAGAGTACCCTCGGGCCTCACCCTTCCTGCCGTGGGACACAACCCCTCCCCGGCATAGACTCTTGACTGGCCTTACCCATCCTGCTGTGGGGCACAACACCTGCCGGGTACAGACTCCCCTCGGGCCTTACCCATCCTGCTGTGGGACACAACCCCTGCCGGTTACAGACTCCCCTCGGGCCTTACCCATCCTGCTGTGGGACACAACCCCTGCCGGTTACAGACTCCCCTCGGGCCTTACCCATCCTGCTGTGGGACACAACCCCTCCCCAGTACAGACTCCCCTCGGGCCTTACCCATCCTGCTGTGGGACACAACCCCTCCCCAGTACAGACTCCCCTCGGGCCTTACCCATCCTGCTGTGGGACACAACCCCTCCCCAGTACAGATCCCCTCGGGCCTTACCCATCCTGCTGTGGGGCACAACCCCTGCCGGGTACAGACTCCCCTCGGGCCTTACCCATCCTGCTGTGGGACACAGCCACTCCCCGTTACAGAGTCCCCTTGGGCCTTACCCATCCAGCTGTGGGACACAACCCCTGCCGGGTACAGAGTCCCCTCGGGCCTTACCCATCCTGCTGTGGGACACAACCCCTGCCGGGTACAGACTCCCCTCGGGCCTTACCCATCCTGCTGTGGGACACAACCCCTCCCCAGTTCAGAGTCCCCTCGAGCCTTCCCCATCCTGCTGTGGGACACAACCCCTTCCCGGTACAGACCCCCCTCTGGCCTTACCCATCCTGCTGTGGGACACAACCCCTCCCCAGTTCAGACTCCCCTCGGGCCTTACCCATCCTGCTGTGGGACACAACCCCTTCCCGGTATAGAGTCCCCTCGGGCCTTACCCATCCTGCTGTGGGACACAACCCCTCCCCAGTACAGACTCCCCTCGGGCCTTTCCCATCCTGCTGTGGGACACAACCCCTGCCCGGTACAGACTCCCCTCGGGCCTTACCCACCCTGCTGTGGGACACAACCCCTCCCCAGTACAGACTCCCCTCGGGCCTTTCCCATCCTGCTGTGGGACACAACCTCTGCCCGGTACAGACTCCCTTCTGGCCTTACCCATCCTGCTGTGGGACACAACCCCTGCCCGGTACAGACTCCCCTCGGGCCTTACCCACCCTGCTGTGGGACACAACCCCTCCCCAGTTCAGAGTCCCCTCGGGCCTTACCCATCCTGCTGTGGGACAGGTTGATAATTATATTGAATAGTATCCCTCCAATGTGGAAACAGGCCCTTAGTCTAGCAAGTCCACACCGACCCGCGATACATACCCTGCTCAAAATAGCTTCAAAATACATAGAAACAGTGATCACTGAATTGGGTAAAAACTCCGCAGTTACATTGGGCAGTTTAAAAGTCTCGCTGTATTGGTGATATGTTCCTTTTCTTCAAACAGGTAACATTTTTATTAAAGCAGCAGATGTTCATTGTGAGAATGTCTCTGTTAAACTAGAATCTGTTCTGTTATCTGTGTAACAGGCTGTTGTTGTGTGCGATGGACTGTCACTAACAGTGTAATTGACCTGTGAGTCCTAGATCAGGTTTCCTTTGTCTGTAAATCTAATGATCAGTGAACTATGCATCTGCTCTTCTTGGCGAAAACAAAGAATCATTTATCAACGAAAAAACGGCACATCACAAAGCTATTTCATGGATTTCTGGCACACACCACCTACCAATGTATCTGGTAAGTCTGTTTCCTGAATAATTCTGAACTCTATCTGTAACTCTGAAAGTATCTGTATTGCTTGTCAGTTGGTTGAGAATTCAGTCTCTTTGTTCTGAGCTGTTGTGATGCAGGCGGTGGCTTCATTCTGTCTCTGCCAAGTTTGTTTTCTCCTTCTGCTGTGATTCTGGGAGATTCCTTTCTGCAGGTGAGAATATTCAGTGACTGAACTTTGAATGATTTTGACTCTAACAGAGCAGTGGCCTTGTTTTCAGCTCAGTATTCACTTTCCATTTCCTGGTTGTGTTGAATGTTACAGAAACAGACTCTGAGCAATGTTTCCGTATGAGAATCCATTCACTTGTCTTGGATTCATTGACAGCCATGTGGTCAGTCAGTTTCAGGCTGATGGATCAGTTTCTCTGTCCTATTAGATGGTGGCCACTTGCACAGTTTCCGATGGTTGACCTCAATGTCAGGCCGTCAGCTGCTGAAACCCTCCATCCAGCATTTGTTCCCTCTCACCATGACTACTCCAATACTGTCCCAGCTCGTCTCCCACATTCTACCTTCATATACTCACGATCACCTCAGATTCTACTGTCAGTATCCTTACAGCAAGTCACGTAAGTCATCCACCTCCATTTCACGCTGCTCTACATTACATTCAGTCCAAATATAATTTCAGAATTCCATTCATTGCGTTTAAAAACACCCATGATCTTGTCCTGTCCAAGCATCCAGGTTCCATCAGGTAGGTGGGTGTCCGCGTGGTTGGGTTGGAGCAAGAGCAGGAAACTGAGGATCGCACAGGGGACAAAGATGGGGTTGGATGCGGGATGTTTAAGGAGAGAGAGCTGGTGTATTGTTGGGGATAGCTTCTCAGGGGAGTAGCACAGCGGTAGCCAGGTCTATAATACTCAATGGCCTGAGTTATCGGAAGAGGTTGGACACGCTGGGACATTTTTCTTCAGAGCACAGGAGACATAAGGGAGATCTTATAGAAATGTATATGATCATGAGAGGCATGGATAGGGTGAATGCATTCAGTCTTTTTCCCAGGGTTGAAGAATTGAGGACTAGAGGGCATTAGATTAACGTTAGAGGGGAAAGAATAAAAGGGAACGTTAGCAGCAACTTTTTTACACAGATGCTGATTCTCATACGGAATGAGCTGTCAGTGGAAGTGGCTGAGGCAGGTACATTAACAACATTTAAAAGGCATTTGGACAAATACATGGATAGGAAAGGATTAGAAGGATATGGGGCATGGGTAGGGAAATGGGGTTGCCATGGATGGACATTATGGTTGCCAGGGATCAGTCTGGCCCTGAGGGCCTCTCTCTGTGCTGTAGGACTCTATGACTCTATAACTGACTCTGCTGTAGACCAAGGTCGGGCAAAATCCAAGGGAGCGAAAATGGGAGGAGAAGCACTAGTTGGGGGCATAGACAGGTGTTACTGTGGCTGCGTCTGAGACTGTTGTATCTCTGGTGCCTGAGTCAAGGACATCTCTGAGCATTTGCTTGAAATTCTGAATTGGGAGAATGGGAGGCCAGAGGTCATTGCTCCCAACGACACGAATAGAAAGAGGGATGAGATCCTGAGCAGTAAGCACAGGAAGTAGGGAACGACTGAAAAGCAGGACCTTGAGGCTAGTAATCATTGCGTTACCACCAGTCCCATGTGCTTGTGAGACAAGGAATTGAAAGATAGCAGAGATTAATGCATGGCTGAAGAGCTGGTATAGGGGGAGAGTTTCAGGATCTTGAATAATTGGGACCTGAACTAGAGGGGAACTGATATCCTCACTGGGAGGCTTGTTCCTGCTACAAGGGAAGGGTTTAACCTAGAATGGCAAGGTCCTTGGAATCACAGCAGCAGGGCAGCACGTGGGGGGTAAGGAAGGTCGGAAGATGTATACGAGTCAATCAGAAAGGAAATACAGAGAAATGAACACCATTGTACGAATAGGCTGATTGTGTTAATTTCAACACAAGGCGCAACATAGTTAAGGTAGATGAGCACAGATCCGATATTGTGGCCATTCCAGAGATTTGGTTCGGAGAAGGATAGGACTGGCTGCTCAATATTCCAGGGTTTTATTGTTTCAGATGAGATGGAGAGGAGGGTAAAAGAGGTGGAGGAGTTGCATTACCAATCGGGTGAATGTTATGTCTGCACTCAGGACATATTGGAGGGGCTCGCCCACTGAGGCAATGTGGATAAGAAGGATGCAGTTAATGGGATTATGCTATAGGACCCTCAATCTGCCAACGATACCTCGAGGTACAAATATCTTGGCAGAATATCTCGGCAGAGGCAATAACAACAGAGTTCTCAAAGTGTCTTTAACTTCCCCACCATTTGCTGGCACTACTTTAGAACAAGAGGCTGAGACAGCGCAGAGTTTATTAAGTGTATCCAAGAGGGTTTCTTGAAATGGTAGTGTAAAGGAGGGGTTGGGGCCATAGTGGACCTTATATTGCTGAATGAGCCTGGCCAGGTGACTGACCTTTCAGTGGGAGACCATTTTGGAAACAGTGATCACAACTTAAGATTTTTTTAAGGCAGCTACGAATAAATGGGATATTTCTAAATTGTGGGATTGCAAATGATGTTAGTATTAGGCAGGCTCTAGGGAGTGTTAATTGGGAGGAGCTGTCATCAGACAATGCCATATTGGGCACGTGGGAGTTAGTTAAAGGCTTGCTGATTGGAGTTCACGACCAGCATGTTCCAGTAAGGAGGAGGGATAAGGCTGGTAATGTAAGGGCCCCTTGGATAACAAGGGAGGCTGGGAATTTAGTCAAAAGGGGAAAAAACAAGCCTATGCAAGGTTTGGGAAGCTAGAATCGGGCATGGCATGTGAGGAACGTAAAAAAACAAAAGCTGGAAGGAACCTGAACAGGGAATGAGCAGAGCAAGGAGGGGCATGCCCTTCGCAAGGAAGGTTAAAGAGCATCCCAAATCGTTCTGGAGATAATTACCCACAAGAGGATGTGAACATGGATCGTTACAGCGCAGTACAGGCCTTTTGGCCCTCAATGTTGCACCGCCCTGGGAAAATAATCTGATGCCTATCTAACCAACACCCTTCCTATATTACCCATATGTATGTCCAATGCCTTTTTAAATGTCCTTTGCGTCGGCGATTCTACTACTGTTGCAGGCAATTAAGTCACCTCTCGACCTTCTTCTTTCCAACTAAAACAGCCTCCATTTCCTCAGCCTTTCCTTGTAAGACCTTCCTTTCATTCCAGGCAATATCCTAGTAAATCTACTCTGCACTCTTTCCACAGCTTCCACATAACTTGGAAAGAAGTCGGGCCAGTCAAGACTAAAGGAAGGAACTTGTGCTTGAAGTCAGTGGAAGTGGACGAGATCCTAAATAATTACTTTGTATCGGCATTCACCCAGGAAAAGGATATTGGGGATAATGAGATTTGTGTGGAGTATGCTAATGTACTCGGGCATTTTTGAGGTCGAGAAAGAAGCATTAGATTTCTTGAACAGCATTAAAGTGGATTAATCCTGAGGGCCCGACGGTAGATACCCCAGGTTATTGAGAAAGGCAAGACAGGAGATTTTTGGGGTCTTGGACATGATTTTTGAGTCCTCACTTGCCAGTGTAATGGTCGCAGAGGACTGGTGAGTAGCTTATGGTGTTCCTCTCTTCAAGAAGGGAAATAGGGACAATCCAGGAAGTTATAGCCTGGTGAGTCTCACCTCAGTGGTTGGGAAGCTTTGGACAGAATTTTTACGGATAGGATTTATGTGCATTTGGTAAAGAATGACCTAATTAGGGACAGTCAGCGCAGCGCCATGAGATGCACAAGGTTGCTGGTCAAAATGTTTTACCCAGAGTTGAAATATCTTTACTAGAGAATGTGCATTTAAGGTGAGAGGAGGAGAGCTCAAAGGAGATGTGAGGGGTAATATGTTTTCCACAGAGAGTGGTCGGAATCTGGAACATGTTGCCAGGGATGGTGGAGGAGGCAGAAATGAGAGGGTTGTTTAAGGGGTTTTTGGGTGACCATGTGAATATGCAAGGATATGGAACAAAGATAGGAAGAAACAATGAATTTAATTTGGTGTCACATTCAGCACAACATTCTGGACTGAAGGGCCCGCTCCTGTGCTGTGCTGTTCTTTGTCGTGTTTCTTTTGTTACAACATGACGGTGACCCCCTCTGTTAGTTAAACCAAACACCCAGAAAAGTTCACCTCCCCACATAATCTGTTAAAGTATGAGTGACAGAAAACTCACACATTCCACTATTTAAAGAAAATAGCATTAATCTATTTTTAACTCCAAGTGAATATTAAACAACTATTCATAAATCTTAGCTCTCCCTTTCTCTTCACTGCATATTATCTGCCTCCAGCTCTATAACTATACGTTATTTCAATAAGACACTTATTAAAATTACATCAATTTAATATCTAACCCACACAGTGACTCGTGATTTTTGTGTCTTTCTGTTTCTGGCTGAGGATCTCCCTGGGTCGTCGTTGTCTTCTTTTACTCCGAGTTTGTTTCATATGAAAAGGTACCCTTTGATTGAGAGACTTTCCTAATTTATTGGTGAGCAAGATGTTGACTCTCCCAGACAGCAGTTACTCTCTGACCAATTTTTAAAATGTCCACATTTTATACGCCCCCATCAGATCATCTCATTGGCTTGATGCTGGCAAAACAATAAATTCAAACTCAATTGGGTTTTAGAATCTTGGGGTATAATTTAAACTGATAGGTTAATTTTGAATTTTGTCAAAACAGCAACCAACATAGGTCTATATTTCACAGCCAAATGTTACATTTGTTTCTTTTCCCAGTACACTTTGGCTTGCTGGCTAGTCATATACAGTACACAGTTCAGAAGAGTGTTCTCTCCCTCTTAAAGATAGAGTACACACCTTCAACTTTATAACACTTTGAGCATTACCTTATCAGAAAGTTCGTTTATTAAAGTGACAAGCAGTAGATTGTTTACATAACCTTTTTGGCTTAATATTTCAATTTCAACATAAAACAATAGCTTGTGTTTGTGAGAGGATCATGTTGATGTGTGCAACAGACTGTCACTAATAAGATTATGCTCCCAATAATGCAGATTTCCTTTGTAAATTCTGCATGAAGTGATTTAAACACCTGGAAAGGGATTTGGTTTTCCAATGTGATTTCCATCAATGCACTTATTGGAACCTCAGGCAGACAGATAGACCCGGATGGGTGCAAATTTGTTTTCCTCACTGAAGGAAGCACACGTTGCCATCAGAGTGTTTGTAACAGAGGGGCACCAACTTATTACTGGATCTGGAGATTGTTGAATAAGTGGGTGAGATTCAGATATCCTGTACTGCATGTGATAAGAGGTGTTTTCGTTGAATTGGATATTATGACCAAAGAGATTGGCAGGATTGATGTTGGCAGTTGTCTCTGCTGATAGGAATCTACGATGGGTCACAGCTCAGGACTGGAGAGCAGCCTGAGTGACTGAGATAAGGAGAAATGACTTCACTCAAACACCTGGGAATCTGTGATCATTTCCACCTCAAGAACGGAATCACTGACTACATTCCAGAGAATAATTTGCAATGTTTGCAATACTAAGTGGATCAAAAGATGTTGCAGAAACTGGGTGAGTTCTGAAAAGTTAAAGATGATGTTACTAAAATGAACACAAATGCTGTGGCTGCTAGAAATTTGAAACAGACCGTCAGCTAATGTAGAGAGAGAGAAGCAGAGTAAATGCTTTGCATTTGATTAGATTAGATTACTTACAGTGTGTAAACAGGCCCTTCGGCCCAACAAGTCCACACCGACCCGTCGAAGCGCAACCCACCCAGATCCTTTCTCCTACACCTAACACTACGGCCAATTCAGCTAACCTGCACATCTTTGTGACTGTGGGAAGAAACCCAAGCACCCAGAGGAAACCCATGCAGACACAGGGAGAATGGGTGGAGTTTGCACAGTTAGTCGCCTAAGGCGGGAAATGAACCCGGGTCTCTGGCGTTGTGAGGCAGCAGTTCTAACCACTGTGCCACCGTGCTACCTACAAACTTTTAATCAGAACAAAGAATGTTATTAAGGTCCAGTCAGGCTCCAGGGGCTAAATGGTATCGTTCTGTCTGTGTTGCTAAAGTTTTTTTTGGGAGAAACAATCCCCTCATTTGCTTGGCTGTGGCACTGTGATTGCGCTATTGAAACAGCAAGGACTCTTTCTGGGTTTCATTGATGTCTGGGTGTAAATTAGGGCCCATTGTTCATCGCTGACTCTGGAGGCAGTTCTGATATATGGGAATATTCAATTCAAAATGTTGATCTTGCAAAATAGCAAAGTTTTCTCCCAGACAGGGAATCAGACGTCCATTACTGATCCTCACTGACCATGACAGGATTCAAACCGAGAGATTTATTTTTGTGACTGACACAGTCAGATGTGGTATACAGTAGCTCTCACAGTCCTGTCCTTCCACACATCCTGGCTTCTGGACTCTGAATCAGAGGATCTCGATGGAGAAACACTTCCAGCAGTTGCGACAATTCAGGAGATACCCAATATACACATTCTCCCTCAGGGGGAATCCCTGAAAAGTGGTCTGTCAGGTTCATAATGGATATTTCTTTAATATTTACTCAGTGAATTCCTAGAACAGAGAGATTAATTGGAGGCCCAGATTGTCAGCTTGAAGAGTAGTCACTGCTTTGGTGTAGGAAATGGAAGGGTATCATTTGGATTGTTCATTTCACCCATTTGTAGAGGGAACTATTGCTTTCATTGTGAGTGGGAGCTTGAGAGAAGCTGATTGATCGTGGTTGTGGGGATGTTGACACTAACTTTCAGGAACGGATTAATACACCAGAGGAATGTGTCAGTGTTTCCCGGGGGCTCCGAGAGGGGTGGGGGGATTGTGTCAGTGTTTCGAGGGGGCTCCGAGAGGGGTGGGCGGGGGGAATGTGTCAGTGTTTCCAGGGGGCTCCGAGAGGGGTGGGCGGGGGGAATGTGTCAGTGTTTCCAGGGGGCTCCGAGTTGGGGGGGGTGAGGAGGGGGAATGTGTCAGTGGGTACAGGGGACTCTGAGGGGCTGGGTGGGATGTACCTCAATTTACAGGGGGCTCCTGTCTCCCCACCCACCCCGAACCGCGTCCAACGCTGCTCCCATCAACCACGTCTGACACCGTCCCCCCAACCCCGCCCCCCCCCAACGCCGCCCTCCCAACCCCGTCCCCCCAACCTTGTGCAACGCAGTTCCCCCTAATCCCGTGCAACGCCGTTCCCCCACAACCCCGTTCCCCCCAACCTCGTTCCCCCATCCCCGTACCCGTCCAACACCGTGCAATGCCATTCCTGCCCAAACCCGTACCCCAACACTGTGCAACGCTGTTCCCCCAACCCCGTGCAATGCTATTCCCCCCAACCCTGTGCAACCCCGTTCCCCCAACCCCATTCCCCTAACCCCGTCCCCGTCCAACCCCATGTAACGACCCCCCAACCCCGTTCTCCCAACCCTGTGCAACGCCGTCCCCGCCCAAAACCGTTCCCCACAAACCCGTTCCTCCCAACCCCGTCCCCACCCAACCCCGTCCCCCAACACTGAGCAACCCCGTTTCCCCAACCCTGTCCCCACAACACCGTGCAACGCCGTTCCACCCAACCCTGTGCAACGCTGTTCCCCCAACCCCGTGCAACGCCATTCCCCCCAACCCCGTGCAACGCCGTTCCCCCCATCTCCGTGCAACGCCGTTCCCCCAACCCTGTGCAACACCGTCCCCGCAACCCCGTGCAACGTCGTTGCCCCAAGCCTGTGCAATGCCGTTTCCCCACACACAACCCCGTTCCCCTCAACCCCGTGCAACACCACCCCCATAACCCAGTGCAACGCCGTACCCCCAATCCCGTGCAACGCTGTTTCTCCCCAAACCCGTCCCATGCCGTCCCCTTCCCCATCCCCCCAACCCCGTGCGACGCCGTTCCCCCAACCCCGTGCGACGCCGTTCCCCCCAACGCCGTTCCCCCCAACCCTGTCCCCCAACCCCGTGCAACGCTGTTCCCCCAACCCTGTCCCCCCAACCCCGCGCAACACCGTTCCCCCCAACACCGGCCTCCAACACTGAGCAACCCCGTTCCCCCCAACACCGTCCCGCCAACACTGTGCAACCCCGTTCCACCTCAACCCCGTCCCCCCAACCCCGTGAAACGCCATTCCCCCCAACCCCGTGAAACGCCGTTCCCCCACAACCCCATGCAATGCCTTTCCCCCTAACCCAGTACAACGCCGTTCCCCCAACCCCGTGCAACGCCGGTCCCCCAACACCTTCCACCAACACTGAGCAACCCCGTACCCCCCAACCCCGTCCCCCCAACACTGTGCAACCCCGTTCCCCCTCAACCCCGTCCCCCAACCCCGTGAAACGCCATTCCCCCCAACCCCGTGACACGCCGTTCTCCCCCCAACCCCATGCAATGCCTTTCCCCCTAACCCAGTACAACGCCGTTCCCCCAACCCCGTGCAACGCCGTTCACTCCAACACCGTTCTCCCAACACTGTGCAACCCCGTTCCCCCTCAACCCCGTCCCCCCAACCCCGTGAAACGCCGTTCCCCCAACCCCGTGAAACGCCGTTCCCCCCAACCCCGTGCAATGCCGTTCCCCCCAACCCTGTGCAACACCGTCCCCGCAACCCCGTGCAACGTCGTTGCCCCAAGCCTGTGCAATGCCGTTTCCCCACACACAACCCCGTTCCCCTCAACCCCATGCAACACCACCCCCATAACCCAGTGCAACGCCGTACCCCCAATCCCGTGCAACGCTGTTTCTCCCCAAACCCGTCCCATGCCGTCCCCTTCCCCATCCCCCCAACACCGTGCGACGCCGTTCCCCCCAACCCCGTGCGACGCCGTTCCCCCCAACGCCGTTCCCCCCAACCCTGTCCCCCAACCCCGTGCAACGCTGTTCCCCCAACCCTGTCCCCCCAACCCCGCGCAACACCGTTCCCCCCAACACCGGCCTCCAACACTGAGCAACCCCGTTCCCCCCAACACCGTCCCGCCAACACTGTGCAACCCCGTTCCACCTCAACCCCGTCCCCCCAACCCCGTGCAATGCCGTTCCCCCCAACCCCGTGCAAAGCCGTTCCCCCAACCCCGTGCAACGCCGTTCCCCCAACCCCGTGCAACGCCATTCACCCCCAACCCCGTGCAACCCTGCCCCCCCAACACCGTGCAGTGCCGTACCCCGCAATGCCGGTCCCCCCAACCCCATGCTCCCAACCCCGTGCAACGCCGCTCCCCCAACCCTGTGCAACGCCGTTCCCCCCAACTCCGTGCAACACCGTTTCCCCCAACCACATGCAACGCCTTTCGCCCCCCAATCCCGTGCAACGCCGTACCCCCCAATGCCGTTCCCCCCAAACCCGTGCAACGCCATTCCCCCAAACCCGGGCAACGCCGTTCTCCCAACCCCATGCAACATCCTACCCCCAAATACCATTCCCCCCAACTCCGACCCCCCAACCCCGTGAAACGCCGTTCCCCCCAACACCGTGCGATGCCATTCCCCCAACCCCGTGCGACGCCGTTCCCCCCAACCCTGTGCGACGCCGTTTCCCCCCAACCCCGTGCGACGCCGTTCCCCCCAAGCCCGTGCGACGCCGTTCCCCCCAAGCCCGTGCGACGCCGTTCCCCACAACCCTGTGCGACGCCGTTCCCCCTAACCCCGTGCGACGCCGTTCCCCCAACCGCGTGCAACACCGTTCCCCCCAACACCCTTCCCCCCAACCCCGTGCAATGCCGTTCCCCCAACGCGGTGCAACGCCGTTCGCCCAATCCCGTGCAACACCGTTCCACCCAACCCCGTGCAACACCGTTTCCCCAACGCCGTTCCCCCTAACCCCGTGCAACGTCATACCCCCACAATGCCGTTCCCCCAAACCCCCTGCATCGCATTTCCCTCCAACCACAACCCCCAACCCCGTGCAACACTGTCCCCGCAACCCCGTGCAACACCGTTCCCCCAACCCTGTGCAACGCCGTCCCCCCAAACCCGTGCAATACCGCCCCGCCCAACCCTGTGCATCGCCATTCCCCCAACCACATTCCCCATACACCTGTGCAACAACGCCCCCCAACCCCGTGCGACGCCGTTCCCCCCAACCCCGTGCGACTCCGTTCCGCCCAACCCCGTGCGACGCTGTTCACCCTCAACCCCGTGCGACGCCGTTCCCCCCAACCCTGTGTGACGCCGTTTCCCCCCAACCCCGTGCGACGCCGTTCCCCCCAACCCCGTGCGACGCCATTCCCCCCAACCCCGTGCGACGCCATTCCCCCCAAGCCCGTGCGACGCCGTTCTCCCCAACCCTGTGCGACGCCGTTCTCCCCAACCCCGTCCGACGCCTTTCCCCCAACCCCGTGCGACGGCGAACCCCCCAATACTGTGCAATGCCATTCCGCCCCCCACAACCCCGTTCCCCCGAACCCAGTTCCCCCCAACCCTGTGCATCGCCATTCCCCCATCCACATTTCCCCCCATCTCCGTGCAACACCTTCCCCCCAACCCCGTGCGACACCGTTCCCCCAACCCCGTGCGACACCGTTCCCCCAACCCCGTGCGATGCTGTTCCGCCCAACCCCGTGCGACGCCGTTTCCCCAACCCCGTGCGACGCCGTTCCCCCCAACCCCGTGCGACGCCGTTCCCCCCAACCCCGTGCGACGCCGTTCCCCCCAACCCCGTGCGACGCCGTTCCCCCCAACCCCGTGCGACGCCGTTCCCCCAACCCCGTGCGACGCCGTTACCCCCAACCCCGTGCGACGCCGTTCCCCCAACCCCGTGCGGCCCCGTTCCCCCAACCCCGTGCGACGCCGTTCCCCCCAACCCCGTGCGACGCCGTTCCCCCCAACCCCGTGCGACGCCGTTCCCCCCAACCCCGTGCGACGCCGTTCCCCCCAACCCCGTGCGACGCCGTTCCCCCCAACCCCGTGCGACGCCGTTCCCCCCAACCCCGTGCGACGCCGTTCTCCCCAACCCCGTGCGACGCCGTTTCCCCCAACCCCGTGCGACGCCGTTTCCCCCAACCCCGTGCGACGCCATTCCCCCCAACCCCATGCGACGCCGTTCCCCCAACCCCTTGCGACGCCGTTCCCCCCAACCCCGTGCGACGCTGTTCCCCCCAACCCCGTGCGATGCCGTTCCCCCCAACCCCGTGCGACACCGTTCCCCCAACCCCGTGCGACGCCGTTCCCCCAACCCCGTGCGACGTCCATCCCCCAATCCTGTGCAATGCCGTTCCTCCCAACCCCGTCCCCACAACCGCGTGCAACACAGTTCCCCCCAACCTCCTCCAATCCCGTCCCCCCAACTCCGTGTGCGACGCCATTCCCCCCAACCCCGTGCGATGCCGTTCCCCCAACCCCGTGCGGCCCCGTTCCCCCAACCCTGTGCGACGCCGTTCCCCCTAACCCCGTGCGACGCCGTTCCCCCAACCCCGTGCGACGCCGTTCCCCCCAACCCCGTGCGACGCCGTTCCCCCCAACCCCGTGCGACGCCGTTCCCCCCAACCCCGTGCGACGCCATTCCCCCCAACCTCGTGCGACGCCATTCCCCCCAACCCCGTGCGACGCCATTCCCCCCAACCCCGTGCGATGCCATTCCCCCCAACCCGGTGCGACGCCGTTCCCCCAACCCCGTGCGACGCCATTCCCCCAACCCCGTGCGACGTCCATTCCCCAATCCTGTGCAATGCCGTTCCCCCCCAACCCCGTCCCCACAACCGCGTGTAACACAGTTCCCCCCAACCTCCTCCAACACCGTTCCCCCCAACCCCTTGCAACTCCATTCCCCCCAAACCTGTCCCCCCACCCCGTGCAACCCCGCTCCCCCAACCCCATCCCGCCAACCTCGTGCAACGCTGCTCCCCCAACCCAGTCCCCCCAACCCCATGCAACACCGTTTCCACCCCAACCCCATGCAACGCCGTTCCCCCGCACCACATGTAATACTGTTCTCCTCCAACGCCGTTCGTCCCCAACCCCGTCCCCTCCACCACGTGAAACGCTTTTCCCCCCACCCCGTGCAATGCCATTCCCCCCTACCCCATCCCCCAACTCCGTGCAACGCCTTTCCCCCAACCCCGTGCAACTCCATCCCCCCCAAACCCGTCCCACGGCGTTCCCCCATCCCCATTCCCACAACATCGTGCAACGCTGTTCCCCCAACACCGTGCAACGCCGTTCCCCCAACCCCGTGCAACGCCGTTCCCCCAACCCCGTCCCTCCAACCCCGTGCTACACCGTTTCCCCCAACCCCGTGCAATGGCGTTCCCCCAATCCTGTGCAACGCCGTTCCCCCCACGCTGTGCAATGCCGTACCCCCAATGCCATTCCCCCAACCCCCTGCATCGCTGTTCCCCAACCCCGTGCAACACCGTTCCCCTCCAACCCCGTGCAATGCCGTTCCCCCAACCCTGTCCCCCCACCCCGTGCAACCGCATGCCCCCAACCCCGTCCCGCCAACACCGCGCAAGGCTGCTCCCCAAACCCTGTCCCCCCAACCCCATGCAATGCCGTTCCCTCACCACGTGCAACACTGTTCTCCCCCAATGCCGTTTACCCCCAACCCCGACCGACCCACCCTGTGCAATACCGTTCCTCCCAACCCCGTGCAACGCCGTTTCACCCACCACCCCGTGCAACGCCCTCCCCCCCCACCCTGTGCAATGCCATTCTCACCAACCCCGTCCCCCAACCCCGTGCAACGCCATTCCCCCATCTCCATCCCCCAACACTGTGCAACGACGTTCCTCCAATCCCGTCCCCCCCACCACGTGCAACGCCGTCCCCCAACCCCGTGCAACGCCGTCCCCCCAACCCCGTGCGACGCCGTTCCACCAACCCCGTGCGACGCCGTTCCCCCAACCCCGTGCGACGCCGTTCCCCCCAACCCCGTGCGACGCCGTTCCACCAACCCCGTGCGACGCCGTTCCCCCCAACCTCGTGCGACGCCGTTCCCCCAATCCCGTGCAACGCCGTTCCCCCACCCCGTGCGACGTCCATTCCCCAATCCTGTGCAATGCCGTTCCCCCCAACCACGTCCCCACAACCGCGCGCAACACAGTTCCTCCCAACCTCCTCCAACACCATTCCCCCCAACCCCGTGCAACGCCATTTCCCCCAACCCGGTCCCCCCACCCCGTGCAACCCCGCTCCCCCAACCCCATCCCGCCAACCTCGTGCAACGCTGCTCCACCCAACCCTGTCCCCGCAACCCCATGCAACGCCGTTTCCCCCAACCCCATGCAACGCCGTTCCCCCGCACCACATGTAATACTGTTCTCCTCCAACGCCGTTCGTCCCCAACCCCGTCCCCTCCACCCCGTGAAACGCAGTTCCCCCCCACCCCGTTCAATGCCGATCCCCCCCACCCCGTGCAACGCTTTTCCCCCCACCCCGTACAATGCCATTCCCCTTCACTCCATCCCCCAACTCCGTGCAACGCCTTTCCCCCAACCCCATCCCCCAGCTGCGTACAACTCCATTCTCCCCAAACCCGTGCAACGCCGTTTCCCCAACCCTGTGCAACGCCGTATCCCCAACCCCGTGCAACGCCGTATCCCCAACCCCGTGCAACGCCGTAAAACCAACCCCGTGCAACGCCGTTTCCCCAACCCCGTGCAACGCAGTTCCCCCAATCCCGTCCCCCCCACCACATGCAACGCAGTTCCCCCCCCCAAACCCCGTGCAACGCTGTTCCCCCAACACCGTGCAACCCCGACCCCCCAACACCGTGCAATGCCCTACCCCCAATGCTGTTCCACCCAACCCCGTCCCCCCAACCCCGTGCAACGCCGTTCCCCCAAATCTCGTGCAACGCTGTTCCCCCAACCTCGTGCAACGCTGTTCCCCCAACCTCGTGCAACGCCGTTCCCCAAACCCCGTGCAACGCCCTACCCCCAATGCTGTTCCACCCAACCCCGTCACCCCAACCCCGTGCAACGCCGTTCCACCCCACCCCGTGCAACGCTTCCCCCCCCCCCCACCCTGTGCAATGCAATTCCATCCTGTGGAATCCCCGAGGGTGTGTGAGAGATAGGGAATCCCCGAGGGTGTGTGAGAGATAGGGAATCCCCGAGGGTGTGTGAGAGATGGGGAATCCCCGAGGGTATGTGAGAGATGGGGAATCCCCGAGGATGTGTGAGATATGGGGAATCCCCGAGGGTGTGTGAGAGATGGGGAATCCCAGAGGGTGTGTGTGAGATGGGGAATCCCAGAGGGTGTGTGTGAGATGGGGAATCCCAGAGTGCGTGTGAGAGATGGGGAATCCCAGAGTGCGTGTGAGAGATAGGGAATCCCCGAGTGTGTGTGAGAGAGGGAATCCCAGACTGTCCCCGAGTGTGTATGAGAGATAGCGAATTCCCGAGGATGAGTGAGAGATTGGGACTCCCACAGTGTCCCCGAGTGTGTGTGAGAGAAAGGGAATCCCAGAGTGTCCCCGAGTGTGTCAGAGATAGGGAATCCCAGAGAGTCCCCGAGTGTGTGTGAGAGATAGGGAATCCCCGAGTATGTGTGAGAGTGGGAATCCCAGACTGTCCCCGAGTGTGTATGAGACATAGCGAATTCCCGAGGATGAGTGAGAGATAGGGAATCCCAGAGAGTCCCCGAGTGTGTGTGAGAGATAGGGAATCCCAGAGTGTCCCCGAGTGTGGCAGAGATAGGGAATCCCAGAGAGTCCCCGAGTGTGTGTGAGAGATAGGGAATCCCCGAGTGTGTGTGAGAGAGGGAATCCCAGACTGTCCCAGAGTGTGTGTGAGAGATAGGAAATCGCAGAGTGTCCCCGAGTGTGTGAGAGATAGGGAATCCCAGAGAGTCCCCGAGTGTGTGTGAGAGATAGGGAATCCCAGAGAGTCCCCGAGTGTGTGTGAGAGATAGGGAATCCCAGAGTGTCCCAGAGTGTGTCAGAGATAGGGAATCCCACAGAGTCCCCGAGTCTGTGTCAGAGATAGGGAATCCACGAGTGTGTGTGAGAGAGGGAATCCGAAACTGTCCCCGAGTGTGTGTGAGAGATAGGGAATCCCCGAGTGTGTGTGAGAGAGGGAATCCCAGATTGTCCCCGAGTGTGTGTGAGAGATAGGGAATCCCCGAGGATGAGTGAGAGATTGGAAATCCATGAATGTCCCCGAGTGTGTGCGAGAGATAGGGATTCCCAGAGTGTCCACAAGTGTGAGTGAGAGATAGGGAATCCCAGAGAGTCCCCGAGTGTGTGTGAGCGATAGGGAATACCAGAGAGTCCCCGAATGTGTGTGAGAGATAGGGAATCCCAGTGTGTGTGTGAGAGTGGGAATCCCAGAGTGTGTGTGAGAGATAGTGAATCCGAGAGAATCCCCGAGTGTGTGTGAGAGATATGGAATCCCAGGGAGTCCCCGAGTGTGTGTGAGAGATAGGGAATCCGAGAGAGTCCCCGAGTGTGTGTGAGAGATAGGGAATCCTAGTGTGTGTGTGAGAGTGGGAATCCCAGAGTGCGTGTTAGAGAGGGAATCCCAGAGTGTGTGTGAGAGAGGGAATCCCAGAGTGGGTGAGAACGAAGGGAATCCCAGAGTGTGAGTGAGAGAGGGAATCCCAGAATGGTGAGAGAGAAGGGAATCCCAGAGTGTGTGTGAGAGAGGGAATCCCAGAGTGTGTGTGAGAGCGGGAATCCCAGAGTGGGTGAGAGAGAGTGAGTCCCCGAGTGTGTGTGAGAGATAGGGATTCCCAGAGTGTCCCCGAGTGTCTGTGAGAGACAGGGATTCCCAGATTGTCCCCGAGTGTGTGTGAGAGATAGGGAATCCCACATAGTCCCCGAGTGTGTGTGAGAGATAGGGAATCCCAGAGAGTCCCCGAGTGTGTGTGAGAGATAGGGAATCACAGAGTCCCCGAGTGTGTGTGAGAGATAGGGAGTCCAGAGTGTGTGTGAGAGATAGGGAATCCCAGAGTCTCCCCGAGTGTGTGAGAGAGATAGGGAATCCCAGAGTGTCCCCGAGTGTGTGTGAGAGATAGGGATTCCCAGAATGTCCCCGAGTGTGTGTGAGAGATAGGGAATCCCCGAGTGTGTGTGAGAGATAGGGAATCCCAGAGCGTCCCCGAGTGTGTGTGAGAGATAGGGAATCCCAGAGAGTCCCCGAGTGTGTGTGAGAGAATCTCAGAGAGTTCCCGAGTGTGTGTGAGATATAGGGAATCCCCGAGAGTGTGTGAGAGAATCCCAGAGAGTCCCCGAGTGTGTGTGAGAGATAGGGAATCCCCGAGTGTGTGTGAGAGATACGGGATCCCAGAGTGTCCCTGACTGTGTGTGAGAGATAGGGAATCCCAGAGTGTCCCCGAGTGTGAGTGTGAGGTAGGGAATCCCAGAGAGTCCCCGAGTGTGTGTGAGAGATAGTGAATCCCAGAGAGTCCCCGAGTGTGGGTGAGAGATAGGGAATCCCAGAGTGTCCCTGAGTGTGTCAGAGATAGGGAATCCCAGAGAGTCCCCAGGAGGCAGAGGGGGTCATAGATCAGAGTTATAGGGAGGTGGTAACTCCAAAGATGGCAGATAGATGGGTGACAGTGAGGGGGACTGGGAGGAAGCAGCCAGAGCAGGGACCCCCTGCGGCCATTCCCCTCAAGAACAAGTATACCGTTTTGGATACTTGTGGGGGGGATGACTTACCAGGGGTAAGTAACGGGGCTCAGGTCTCTGGCACGGAGCCTGTCCCCGTTACTCAGAAGGGAAGGGTGAAGAAGTGCAGAGCAGTAGTAATTGGGGACTCGATAGTTAGGGGCACAGATAGGCGGTTTTGTGGGAACGAGAGAGACTCACGTTTGGTATGTTGTCTCCCAGGTGCAAGGGTACGTGATGTCTCTGATCGTGTTTTCCGGGTCCTGGAGGGGGAGGGGGAGCAGCCCGAAGTCGTGGTCCATATTGGCACCAACGACATAGGTAGGAGGAGTGCCGAGGGTGTTAGACAGGCTTTCAGGGAGCTAGGTTGGAAGCTCAGAGTTAGAACGAACAGAGTTGTTGTCTCTGGTTTGTTACCCGTGCCACGTGATAGAGATTCGAGGAATAGGGAAAGAGAACACTTAAATGCGTGGCTACAGGGATGGTGCAGGAGGGAGGGATTCCGGTTTTTGGATAACTGGGGTTCTTTCTGGGGACGGTGGGACCTCTATAAACAGGATGGTCTACACCTGAACCTGAGGGGCACCAGTATCCTTGGGGGGAGGTTTGCTAGTGCTCTTGGGGGGGGGTTTAAACTAACTCTGCAGGGGCATGGGAACCCAGATTGTAGCTTCAGGGTGCAGGGCCTGGAGTGTAGGGAGGTTAGGAACATGGCATCAATTTCCAAGGAGGGTGTCTGTAAACAGGAAAGTGGCTTGAAGTGTGTATACTTCAATGCAAGAAGTATACGAAATAAGGTAGGTGAACTTGCAGCGTGGGTTGGTACCTGGGACTTCGATGTTGTGGCTATTACGGAGACATGGCTAGAACAGGGACAGGATTGGCTGTTGCAGGTTCCAGGATTTAAATGTTTTAGTAGGGTCAGAGTTGGGGGTAAAAGAGGGGGAGGTGTGGCATTGCTTGTCAAAGATAGTATTACAGTGGTGGAAAGGACGATGGATGAGGACTTGCCATCTGAGGTAGTTTGGGATGAGGTTAGGAATAGGAAAGGTGAGGTCACCCTGTTAGGAGTCTTTTACAGGCCTCCTAATAGTCCTAGAATCATTGAAGAAAGGATAGGGAAGGTGATTCAGGAGATGAGTGACAGTAATAGGGTGGTTGTTATGGGGGACTTTAACTTTCCTGATATTGATTGGGAAAGCTATAGCTCAAGTTCGTTAGATGGGTCAGTGTTTGTTCAATGTCTGCAGGAGAGTTTCCTGACACAATATGTAGACAGGCCAACAAGAGGTGAGGCCATACTGGATTTGGTTCTGGGTAACGAACCAGGCCAGGTGTTAGAATTAGAGGTAGGTGAGCACTTTGGGGATAGTGACCATAATTCGGTGATTTTTACACTCGTGATGGAGAGGGATAAGTGTGTACTACAGGGCAAGAGTTATAGCTGGGGTCAGGGAAATTATGATGCGGTGAGGCATGACTTAGGATGTGTGGCTTGGAAAAGTAGACTCCAAGGCAAGAGTGTAAATGATATGTGGAGCTTGTTCAAGGAGCAACTATTGAGTGTCCTTGATAATTATGTACCTGTCAGGCAGGGAGGAAAGGGTTGTGCGAGGGAGCCGTGGTTTAATAAGGAATTGGAATCCCTTGTTAAATGGAAGAGGGCGGCCTATCTCAAGATGAGACGTGAAGGTTCAATTGGGGCGATTGAGAGTTATAGGGTAGCCAGGAAGGACCTGAAGAGAGAGCTAAGAGCAGCAAGGAGGGGACATGAAAGGTCCTTAGTCGGTAGGATTAGGGAAAACCCTAAGGCTTTCTATAGGTATGTTAGGAATAAAAGAATGACTAGGGTAGGAATAGGTCCAGTCAAGGATAGCAGTGGGAAGTTGCGTGTGGAGGCGGAAGAGATTGGGGAGACACTGAATGAATACTTTTCTTCAGTATTTACTCAGGAACAGGGCATTGTCGTCGATGTGAATACTGAGTCACAAATAAGTAGAATGGATGGCTTTGAGGTATGTAGAGAAGAGGTGTTGGAAATCCTGGAAAAGGTGAAAATAGATAAGTCCCCTGGGCCTGATGGCATTTATCCTAGGATTCTCTGGGAAGCAAGGGAGGAGATTGCAGAGCCATTGGCCTTGATTTTTATGTCCTCTTTGTCTACTGGAGTAGTGCCAGAAGACTGGAGGATAGCAAATGTGGTTCCCTTGTTCAAAAAGGGGACTAGGGATAACCCTAGTAACTATAGGCCGGTGAGTCTCACTTCTGTTGTGGGCAAAGTCTTAGAGAGAATTGTAAGGGATAGGATTTATGCACATCTGGATAGGAATAATGTGATCAAGGATAGTCAGCATGGTTTTGTGAAGGGCAGGTCGTGCCTCACAAACCTTATTGTATTCTTTGAAAAGGTGACGAAGGAGGTTGATGAGGGGAAAGCGGTAGATGTGGTATATATGGATTTTAGTAAGGCGTTTGATAAGGTTCCCCATGGTAGGCTACTGCAGAAAATACGGAGATATGGCATTGAGGGTGAGTTGGAGGTTTGGATTAGGAATTGGCTGGATGGAAGAAGACAGAGGGTAGTAGTTGATGGCAAAGTTTCTTCATGGAGTGCCGTCACTAGCGGTGTTCCGCAAGGATCTGTTTTGGGACCATTGCTGTTTGTCATTTTTATAAATGACCTGGAAGAGGGGTTAGAAGGTTGGGTGAGCAAGTTTGCGGATGATACGAAAGTCGGAGGGGTTGTTGACAGTGAGGAAGGATGTGGCAGGTTACAGCAGGATATAGAGAAGCTGCAGAGCTGGGCAGAAAGGTGGCAAATGGAATTCAATGTAGCTAAGTGTGAGGTGATTCACTTTGGGAAGAATAACAAAAAGATGGGGTACTGGGCTAATGGTCAGATACTTGGTAGTGTGGATGAGCAGAGGGATCTTGGTGTCCATGTACACAGATCTCTGAAAGTTGCCACCCAGGTAAATAGTGCAGTGAGGAAGGCATATGGCGTACTGGCTTTTATTGGTAGAGGAATTGAGTTCCGGAGTCCTGAGGTCATGATGCAGTTGTATAAGACTCTGGTGCGGCCGCATCTGGAATATTGTGTGCAGTTTTGGTCGCCATACTATAGGAAGGATGTGGAGGCACTGGAACGGGTGCAGAGGAGGTTTACCAGGATGTTGCCTGGTATGGAAGGAAGATCGTATGAGGAAAGATTGAGACACGTGGGGCTGTTTTCATTAGAGAAAAGAAGGTTTAGGGGTGACTTGATTGAGGTGTACAAGATGATTAGGGGGTTAGATAGGGTTGACAGTGTGAACCTTTTCCCGCGTATGGAGTCGGGTATTACAAGGGGGCATAGCTTTAAATTAAGTGGGGGTAGATATAGGACTGAAGTTAGGGGTAGGTTCTTCACTCAGCGAGTCGTAAGTTCATGGAATGCCCTGCCAGTAGCAGTGGTGGACTCTCCCTCTTTATGGGCATTTAAGCGGGCATTGGATAGGTATATGGAGGATAGTGGGTTAGTATAGGTTAGGTGGGCTTGGATCGGCGCAACATCGAGGGCCAAAGGGTCTGTACTGCGCTGTATTCTTCTATGTTCTATGTTCTATGAGTGTGTGCGAGAGATAGGGAATCCCCGACTGTCCCCGAGTGTGTGTGAGAGATAGGGAATCCCAGAGAGTCCCAGAGTGTGTGTGAGAGATAGGGAATCCCAGAGTGTCCCCGAGTGTGTCAGAGATAGGGAATCCACGAGTGTGTGTGAGAGAGGGAATCCAAAACTGTCCCCGAGTGTGTGTGAGAGATAGGGAATCCCCGAGTGTGTGTGAGAGAGGGAATCCCAGACTGTCCCCGAGTGTGTGTGAGAGATAGGGAATCGCAGAGTGTCCCCAGGTGTGAGTGAGAGGTAGGGAATCCCAGAGAGTCCCCGAATGTGTGTGTGAGATAGGGAATCCCAGAGAGTCCCCGAGTGTGTATGAGACATAGGGAATCCCCGAGTGTGTGTGAGAGAGGGAATGCCAGACTGTCCCCGAGTGTGTGTGAGAGACGGTGAATCCCAGAGAGTTCCCGAGTGTGTGTGTGAGAGAGAGAATCCCCAAGTGTGTGTGAGAGATAGTGAATCCCAGAGAATCCCCGAGTGTGTGTGAGAGCGGGAATCCCAGAGTGGGTGAGAGAGAGGGAATCCCCGAGTGTGTGTGAGAGATAGGGATTCCCAGAGTGTCCCCGAGTGTGTGTGAGAGATAGGGATACCCAGAGTGTCCCCGAGTGTGTGTGAGAGATAGGGATTCCCACATAGTCCCCGAGTGTGTGTGAGAATAGGGAATCCCAGAGAGTCCCCGAGTGTGTGTGAGAGATAGGGAATCCCAGAGTCCCCGAGTGTGTGTGAGAGATAGGGAATCCCAGAGTCCCCGAGTGTGTGTGAGAGATAGGGAATCCCAGAGTCCCCGAGTGTGTGTGAGAGATAGGGAATCCCAGAGTCCCTGAGTGTGTGTGAGAGGTAGGGAATCCCAGAGTCCCCGAGTGTGTGTGAGAGATAGGGAATCCCAGAGTCCCCGAGTGTGTGTTAGAGATAGGGAATCCCAGAGTCCCTGAGTGTGTGTGAGAGGTAGGGAATCCCAGAGTCCCCGAGTGTGTGTGAGAGGTAGGGAATCCCAGAGTCCCCGAGTGTGTGTGAGAGATAGGGATTCCCACATAGTCCCCGAGTGTGTGTGAGAGATAGGGAATACCAGAGAGTCCCCGAGTGTGTGTTAGAGATAGGGAATCCCAGAGTGTCCCCAGGTGTGAGTGAGAGGTAGGGAATCCCAGAGAGTCCCCGAATGTGTGTGTGAGATAGGGAATCCCAGAGAGTCCCCGAGTGTGTATGAGACATAGGGAATCCCCGAGTGTGTGTGAGAGAGGGAATCCCAGACTGTCCCCGAGTGTGTGTGAGAGATGGTGAATCCCAGAGAGTTCCCGAGTGTGTGTGTGAGAGAGAGAATCCCCAAGTGTGTGTGAGAGATAGTGAATCCCAGAGAATCCCCAAGTGTGTGTGAGAGCGGGAATCCCAGAGTGGGTGAGAGAGAGGGAATCCCCGAGTGTGTGTGAGAGATAGGGATTCCCAGAGTGTCCCCGAGTGTGTGTGAGAGATAGGGATACCCAGAGTGTCCCCGAGTGTGTGTGAGAGATAGGGATTCCCACATAGTCCCCGAGTGTGTGTGAGAATAGGGAATCCCAGAGAGTCCCCGAGTGTGTGTGAGAGATAGGGAATCCCAGAGTCCCCGAGTGTGTGTGAGAGATAGGGAATCCCAGAGTCCCCGAGTGTGTGTGAGAGATAGGGAATCCCAGAGTCCCCGAGTGTGTGTGAGAGATAGGGAATCCCAGAGTCCCTGAGTGTGTGTGAGAGGTAGGGAATCCCAGAGTCCCCGAGTGTGTGTGAGAGATAGGGAATCCCAGAGTCCCCGAGTGTGTGAGAGAGGTAGGGAATCCGAGAAGTCCCCAAGTGTGTGTGAGAGATAGGGAATCCCAGAGTCCCGGAGTGTGTGTGAGAGATATGGAATCCCAGAGTGTCCGCGAGTGTGTCTGAGAGATCGGGAATCCCCGAGTGTGTGTGAGAGATAGGGAATCCCACAAAGTCCCCGAGTGTTTGTGAGAGATAGGGAATCCCAGAGAGTCATCGAGTGTGTGTGAGAGATAGGGAATCCCAGAGAGTCATCGAGTGTGTGTGAGAGATAGGGAATCCCAGAGAGTCATCGAGTGTGTGTGAGAGATAGGGAATCCCAGAGAGTCCCCGAGTGTGTGTGAGAGATAGGGAATCCTGGAGTGTACCCGAGAGTGCGTGAGAGATAGGGAAGCACCGAAGGTGAGTAAGAGATTGGGAATGCCAGAATGTCGCCCCGAGTGTGTGTGAGAGATAGGGAATCCCAGAGTGTGTGTGAGAGATAGGGAATCCTGGAGTGTCCCCGAGAGTGTGTGGGAGATAGGGAATCCCGGAGTGTCCCCGAGAGTGCGTGAGAGATAGGGAATCCCCGAGGGTGAGTGAGAGATAGGGAATCCCGGAGTGTCCCCGACTGTGTGTGAGAGATTGGGAATCCCAGAGTGTCCCCGAGTGTGTGTGAGAGAGGGAATCCCAGACTGTCCCCGAGTGTGTGTGAGAGATAGGGGATCTCCGAGGGTGAGTGAGAGATTGGGAATCCCAGAGTGACCCCGAGTGTGTGTGAGAGATGGGGAATCCCCGAGGGTGTGTTAGAGATTGGGAATCCCAGAGTGTCCCCGAGTGTGTGTCAGAGATAGGGAATCCCGGAGTGTCCCCGAGTGTGTGTGAGAGATAGGGAATCCCAGAGTGTCGCCGAGTGTGTGTGAGAGAGGGAATCCCAGACTGTCCCGAAGTGTGTGTGAGAGATAGGGGATCCCCGAGGGTGAGTGAGAGATTGGGAATCCCAGAGTGTCCACGAGTGTGTGTGAGAGATGGGGAATCCCCGAGGGTGTGTGAGAGATAGGGAACCCCGAGGGTGTGTGAGAGAAAGGGAATCCCAGAGATTCCCCGAGGGTGTGTGAGAGATGGGGAATCCCCGAGGGAGTGTGAGAGATGGGGAATTCTCGAGGGTGTGTGAGAGATGGGGAATCCCAGAGTGTGTGTGAGAGATAGGGAATCCCAGAGTGTGTGTGAGAGATAGGGAATCCCAGAGTGTGTGAGAGAGATAGGGAATCCCAGAGAGTTCCCGAGTGTGTGTGTGAGATGGGGAATCCCCGAGTGTGTGAGAGAAATAGGGAATCCCCGAGTGTGTGTGAGAGAAAGGGAATCCCAAGAGTTCCCGAGTGTGTGCGAGAGATGGGGAATCCCCGAGGGTGTGTGAGAGACAGGGAATCCCCGAGGGTGTGTGAGAGATAGGGAATCCCCGAGTGTGTGTGAGAGATAGGGAATCCCCGTGGGTGTGTGAGAGATAGGGAATTCCCGAGGGTGAGTGAGAGATAGGGGATCCCAGAGAGTCCCCGAGTGTGTGTGAGAGATGGCGAATCCCCGAGTGTGTGTGAGAGATAGGGAATTCCAGAGTGTGAGTGAGAGATAGGGAATCCCAGAGTGTGTGTGAGAGATAGGGAATCCCTGAGTGTGTGTGAGAGATAGGGAATCCCAGAGTATCCCAGAGTGTGTGTGAGAGATAGGGAATGCCAGAGTGTGTGTGAGAGATAGGGAATGCCACAGTGTGTGTGAGAGATAGGGAATCCCAGAGTGTGTGTGAGAGATAGGGAATCCCTGAGTGTGTGAGAGAGATAGGGAATCCCAGAGTATCCCAGAGTGTGTGAGAGAGATAGGGAATCCCAGAGAGTCCCCGAGTGTGTGTGAGAGATAGGGAATGCCAGAGTGTGTGTGAGAGATAGGGAATGCCAGAGTGTGTGTGAGAGATAGGGAATCCCAGAGTGTGTGTGAGAGATAGGGAATCCCTGAGTGTGTGAGAGAGATAGGGAATCCCAGAGTATCCCAGAGTGTGTGAGAGAGATAGGGAATTCCAGAGAGTCCCCGAGTGTGTGTGAGAGATAGGGAATGCCAGAGTGTGTGTGAGAGATAGGGAATCCCAGAGTGTGTGTGAGAGATAGGGAATCCCTGAGTGTGTGAGAGAGATAGGGAATCCCAGAGTATCCCAGAGTGTGTGAGAGAGATAGGGAATTCCAGAGAGTCCCCGAGTGTGTGTGAGAGATAGGGAATCCCAGAGACTCCCGGAGTGTGTGTGAGAGATTGGGAATCCCAGAGGGTACCCGAGTGTGTCAGAGATAGGGAATCCCAGAGAGTCCCCGAGTGTGTGTGAGAGATAGGGAATCCCCGAGTGTGTGTGAGAGAGGGAATCCCAGACTGTCCCCGAGTGTGTATGAGAGATAGCGAATTCCGGAGGATGAGTGAGAGATTGGGAATCCCACAGTGTCCCAGAGTGTGTGTGAGAGATAGGGAATCCCAGAGTGTCCCCGAGTGTGTCAGAGATAGGGAATCCCAGAGAGTCCCCGAGTGTGTGTGAGAGATAGGGAATCCCCGAGTGTGTGTGAGAGAGGGAATCCCAGACTGTCCCCGAGTGAGTGTGAGAGATAGGGAATCCCAGAGAGTCCCCGAGTGTGTGTGAGAGATAGGGAATCCCAGAGAGTCCCCGAGTGCGTGTGAGAGATAGGGAATCCCAGTGTGTGTGAGAGTGGGAATCCCAGAGTGTGTGTGAGAGATAGTGAATCCCAGAGAATCCCAGAGTGTGTGTGAGAGATAGTGAATCCCAGAGAATCCCAGAGTGTGTGTGAGAGATAGGGATTCCCAGAGTGTCCCCGAGTGTCTGTGAGAGATAGGGATTCCCAGAGTGTCCCCGAGTGTGTGTGAGAGATAGGGATTCCCAGAGTGTCCCCGAGTGTGTGTGAGAGATAGGGAATCCCACATAGTCCCCGAGTGTGTGTGAGAGATAGGGAATCCCAGTGAGTCCCCGAGTGTGTGTGAGAGATAGGGAATCCCAGAGTGTGTGTGAGAGATAGGGAATCCCAGAGTGTGTGTGAGAGATAGGGAATCCCAGAGTGTGTGTGAGAGATAGGGAATCGCAGAGAGTGTGTGAGAGATAGGGAATCCCAGAGAGTCCTCGAGTGTGTGTGAGAGATGGGGAATCCCCGAGTGTGTGTGAGAGATGGGGAATCCCCGAGTGTGTGTGAGAGATGGGGAATCCCCGAGTTTGTGTGAGTGATAGGGAATGCCAGAGTTTGTGTGAGAGATAGGGAATCCCAGAGTGTGTGTGAGAGATAGGGAATCCCCGAGTGCGTGTGAGAGATAGGGAATCCCAGAGTGTGTGTGAGAGATGGGGAATCCCCGAGTGTTTGTGAGAGATGGGGAATCCCCGAGTTTGTGTGAGTGATAGGGAATGCCAGAGTGTGTGTGAGAGATAGGGAATCCCAGAGTGTGTGTGAGAGATAGGGAATCCCCGAGTGTGTGTGAGAGATAGGGAATCCCAGAGTGTGTGTGAGAGATGGGGAATCCCCGAGTTTGTGTGAGTGATAGGGAATGCCAGAGTGTGTGTGAGAGATAGGGAATGCCAGAGTGTGTGTGAGAGATAGGGAATCCCAGAGTGTGTGTGAGAGATAGGGAATCCCAGATAGTGTGAGAGAGATAGGGAATCCCAGAGTATCACAGAGTGTGTGTGAGAGATAGGGAATTCCAGAGAGTCCCCGAGTGTGTGTGAGAGATAGGGAATCCCAGAGACTTCCCGAGTGTGTGTGAGAGATTGGGAATCCCAGAGGGTCCCCGAGTGTTTCAGATGTGTGTTTCACACACATATACACGTTTGTTGGGTGAATTTGTACTTGCAGTTTTACATTGTACTTTGCTCAAAAACTGCATGAATCCATGTAAGACACTGTTAACTAATTTTAATTTATATTGGAATCAGTCGAAACAGTAAGGCACAGACAACAGAACACGGGGGCTAAGACCTTTTACATCTTATCTGGATGTCATCAATTGTATCAGTGAACACTTGGTCCTCTTATTCGAAGAGCTAATAACAGGATGGCAAGTTTTTAAAATGAAAAACCGAGAGCTTTAGAGGAACATGAGGAAACATTGTCTCATGTAGATAATGGAAGGGACCTGCAATGCCTTTCTCAGGAAGGTAGTTGAGGCGGGAAACATCACAGCCTTTAAAGATTACTTAAATGCGTATTTGGAGTGACATAATATTCAAGACTACAGACTAAGTGCCGTAATATGAAACTTGTGTAGCTTTTAGTGTAACTTTAAGATCTTGCATGTTGCCATCATTCAATGATTCTGAATTTAAAGTTCTGAATTGTTTTGCATGTATTTTGAGAAAACATACCTAGTAGAAGATCAAGATTTCAGCTTCACTTTCTATATTGAAGTATACATTCACACATAGAATTTCCCACACGAGTGAACTAACGACAAAAGCAGTGGGAAAAAAATAACTGTGTGCAATAGAATAGCTCTCAAGGAGCTGCACAACATGAGGTACTGAATGACAGAATAACCTCAGCTAAATGAAGGTTATCACGAAACAGAATGTCAAAAGATATTGAGAGGTTTATGGGATTGATAGCGATTTTGAAAGAATGTAGAGATTGTTGTTTAACGACAAATTGCAATTTACATTTGCTAATTAGTAGGTTTAATATTCACCAGATCTTTGGGGTATTCAATTGCAGACTTAAATCCCAATGGTGCCACATCATTAAAATAAATATGTTCTCAGAATCAGTTTATTCAAATAACGAAAAATGAAATAAACTGAAGATGGAATCATAGTTTCCCTTTGGGCATACAACACAACTTAAAATAATGTCCCTTGCACGGTGTCATCAGAAATTTCAAGGCAATGTTCCACTTCATACAGATTTCAGGAAGAGAGAGGTTGTCTGTCAAGCAACAAAATGCGTCGTCTTGTGGAAAGGGTCGAAAAGGTTTACGAGACTGTCCTTGCAGTTGTTGGTACTCCTGGTAGGCGTTGTAAAAATTGAACATGTATAAATCGCTGAACTGAATCATTCAAATTTAAAAAAAGTAATGACTTTATTTCCAGTTGCCAGGACAAATGCCCATGCCAAATCAATATTCTCGCTTACTAAGTTTAAAGTGATTTTCTTTTCAGTTTGGCGACTTGTCATGTCACGTGCAGCATTGTTTGTTTCTCTATTCTGTGTGGAAAGGCTTTGGACTGTGGCCACGTTGATGGAATTTGGAAAAGCACCGGTATTTTGTTGGTAGATCTGTTTCAGGCAGCTTGGTGTAAATGGGAGTCCACATGCACCACGGGCAAAGCTGGGTTCAGCAGGTCGTTCTGGAGTGAGAAGTAATGGTCAGCAGAGAAGGTGTTGACCAACATATGTATTTTCCATCAGTGGATATTTGGGTGCGCAATATTTATGATGCCAGATCATTGGCAGAGGTGTAGAGAACAGGATTTCAATTATGATGTGTATCGTTGAATTATGTGCTTCCTAAAGGACGTGTGAGTTTTGCCGTTTGTCAAAATATGCGCAATGTCGTGGCGCAGAGTCTAATAGGACAAGCATTGAGATCCATAGTGTTGTCGCAGCAGCTTTTCCACAGAGAATCCAGCAACTACGTCAAACATGATTTTTCACGCGCTGCCCTTTGTTATGCTATCCCTTCGTGTTCCCCAAATAACAATGTCCTCCCACGGCCCTTCGTTTGGCATTTTTCGTTTGTCTCTATTTATCAAAGATAAATTTATAGTGCAATTCTTATAAGCTCCGTGGAGAATGCTCGTTAAAATATTGGGATTTCTAGCTTGTGAAAACACAATATCTGAGAAGGGGAATTTTGTTCACGAAGACAAATTGTCAGAGATAATCTTAGTAGTGTAAGCCTGAACATCGGGGAGGAAGCTTTGTTAATCCCAGATGAGATGCTTGATTTCTAAACTGAATATTTGCAATGCTTCAATGATTCAGAGTTTTTGCGTGGGGATTCTGGTGTCGAGTCTTGGACAGTTGGGAGCTACCCGTATTAAATGATAAAGTTTTTCGAATTGTGTTGGGTATCAAACCTGGGACATCGAGCATGGATTCTTGGCGTCATACATTCGTGGTTCACATTGTCAGGAAGTTCGGATGTTTGCACGAGAATTGGGCGCAATGCCTGATCATTTATTTATCCAAAGTTTGGAGGACATTCATTCCTAGATACTGTAGAGAGATTCAGTGCTCTGTACTGTCATTCATTCAGTGAGTTTTACAATTCTGGAGGAAATCAGAGCTGTGGTGACTCCAAAACAGAATACAGACTTTTTAAAAATCAATGTCCATTGCAGATGCCTCCCATTCCGTGTTTTATTGATCCCAGGTGTCTTTTTATGGATGTTGTGATATATGGGAAACTTCAGCCAGTCAGATTAATCTATAAATTAGGTGAAATCAATCGCTGACGATCCCTCCCCCAACAAAGATTGGGTAATTACTGTATTTCCGTGAGCAATCTGCTGCCTATACTCTCCCCTAGGTCTTTTAAAGGTGCAAGCCAGTCATTGAGAAAGATTGTGTATCTGTGGCTCAGATTATGGAATAACAATTATCATCGTGCCATTGCTTACAGTCGAGGCTCAGGTCGAGGGAATTTTTGATCAGTAACATCAAGTCTCTTTTATCCTTTCTCTCTCCTACAGTTAGTCTCGTGGCGATTGTAATCCTAGCCCGGGGTAAATGTGGTATTTCTGCATGCAGCACGTGCTATCTGGTGGCGATGGCAGCATCTGATCTACTGTTCATTATTTGTTACATGATCCTTTGGCGATTTCGACATTATTATTATCCACATTGTTTCCTGCGTATCACTCCGGTTTGTGCTGTTCTCACTGTTCTGAGCCACTTGAGTGTTGATTGCTCTGTCTGGTTCACGGTTGCTTTTTCATTTGACCGATTTGTCACTATTTGTGTTCATCAGATGAAATCTCAGTATTGCACAGTAAGAACTGCTGTGGGGGTTCTTTCAACAATTTGCATTTTCTTTTCTTTAAAGAACATTCCCAACTACTTTTACTTAAAACCTGGAATTATCATCAACGGTGTTCCAATGTACTGCTCTCCCACTTGTAGTTATCGGACTGACCGTCGGTGGGAAAGTTTTAGATATTTTGAGACTTTTTTAACACCAATGTTCCCATTAACTTTTATTACATTTGTCAACATTCTGACTGTCAGATATATCTTTGAGGCCATGAAGTTGCGTAAGGGACTAAAGAATCAAAGAGAAAAAGAGATTGACCAAGAGATAGAGAGCAGACGCAATTCTGTGATTTTACTCTTTGCCATATCTGCAAGTTTCATACTTCTCTGGTTGCTGTATGTTTTAAATTTATTCAATGTCGTTTATACCTTGGATTATAATGCTTCAGATCTCTTTGAAAAAGCTGCCTATGCGCTGCGGCACCTAAGTTGCTATACAAATGCATCTATTTATGTGGTGACACAGAAAAAATTCAGACACCAGATAATGTATGCGGTGAAATGTCCAATTATAAAAGTAATTCAATTGATAAATATCTCTACGAAAATGAAAAACAATGTAAGAAGCAGCCGATAAAGGAATGAGGATTCCAAGTGAGGAATGGACTGAACAAGAAAGACGAGTGTCAACGTCATAATTCTGTCTTTACTAATGGATAGTGAATGACAATGAATGAAGCTGGTTAAAGTGCTGTTAGCAATGAGCAACAGGCTAAAAATCTGAAGAACAAAATAAAACTGAAAGAGGAATTGTGCATAAAATATACATTCATTCCAAGTAATCATTCTCAGTGAGTGAAGTGGATAAAAACAATGAGCGAGCAAAAGGATCGCTGTTCATTGCAGGCGATAATGTGAACTGCAACTACAGACTCCTGTCCACTCTTCCTCATGGAATTCTAGGATTAACGTGTCTGTGCAAAAGTTAACAGAATTAGGTTTCAATTATAAAATTCTAATACTACCCTGTGAATGTTACGTGTCTCCTGATTGCAAATTTATTTCCAATAATAATTTATTTTGTTTCCATTCAGTTAACCGATATCATTCAATTTCTTTATTAGTTCTTTCAATTAACCCAGGCCAAACCAGACGAACGTTTGGACTCCATTCCCGAATCCTGCCAACGACCTAGCTCCCTCTCCTATTTAAGATGAACCATAAAAACTAACACATAATATAATTCATTATCATCCTGACATGACATCAACAGCGGTGAATCTACATTAATTCTACTAAATTTGTCATGATAAAGACATTTTTAATTATGTTTGGGGTTTGTTTTATGTACAGTATACAGGAGAGTGATGGTGGTATTGTAGTGAGCATAACTACTTTCCGAGCAGATCACCTGTGTTTATTCTTGGCAATCATAATTTGAAACTATTTCATTGATCAATAGGAAAACGCAAAGACAAAAGAAATTTGATCAGCTTGAAATTAAATGTGACATTCATTCCAACACAGCAATATGAAGAGCAGAAGTAGACAGAGTTAACCTCAACTAAACTATTTCCCTGCTGCTTTCTCCCAACATCCTAACTCGCTCCCTCCCACCTCGAAACCCACAGAGATGACTCTGGCTCTGCTGCATTCCAGGACCATTCCATAGCCCACTTCCCTTTCACTGTGTGAACTAAGCGGGCGAAGTTTCTGTCTGTCTCTGTGTCTGAGGCTGTGGTTAGTGTTTGAATTTCAATCCCAGTTTTGATCAATTAAACTCACCCTCTCCCTGACCGAGCCGTTCTTAAAGCCATGCCTTGGAGAAGGGTCTGTCCCTAATGTGACAGACGGAATGTGAGACCAACGAGAGAGCCGAAACCAACTGGAAAAAAAAATAAGTATTAACTCTTTAACCTTGTCATGAATTTCTTTAAGCCCAATTTGTGACCGTGTGATATTTCCTCGTTTTGCTCTCTGTCTCTTCCTCTTTCTCTCCCTTACTGGCAGCCTCCACTTTCTAACTGTCTTTGTCCCTCAATCTCTCACACACTCTATTTCTTTCTCATTCTCTCCCTTACTGACATCCTCCACTTGCGTCTTTTGTTCACTCTGAACTGTCCTTCCTTCATTTTTGTCTATTCGTTCCCACTCTCTTGCTTTTGTTCTTCTTCTCACATTTCGCTCTTTCCCTATTTGAGTCTTTGAATCCTAAAACTGTCCCCTCATCCAGTTTTGCACATGCCTACCCCTTTAGGATTTGCTGCCTTCAAAATTCAGCATCTTGCCAGTCAATGACTCCTGCCTAATTGCCCTCCACTATGTAGCTTCACCCCCCCTAAACTGCCGACTCTATGGTTCCACCATTTCATACACACTGTACACAAAACCCACTCTGTATCTTCAACTGTCCACAATAAACTTCCCGCTCACCATGCACCAACCCGGGAATAGGGGACAAAGTGTACTTGTGCAGAGACTAACCTCTCTTTTGACAGACTACCACGATGTCATATTATTGTCAAGTTATAGACACGCAACACAAAAACAGTGTCTTGTGTCCAACCAGTCTATGTTCCAAAACTAAAAGTCCCTCCTGCCGTACTTGACCCATATCTGTCCTAAACGTTCCTATTCCCGAAGTAAACGGAATGACTTTTAAACGTTACAACTACACCGGCATTCTCTACATTCTCTGATTAGTTCCAGATATGAAGCCACTCTGTGTTACAAAAGTTGTCCCTTATGTCATTTTTAACTCTTTGGCCTCTCACTGTAAAATATATATCCTCTGGTTTTGAACTCCCTCACCACAGAAAAAAAGATCATTTTACTCCACCTTATCTGTGTCCCTCATGATTTTATGAAACACAAAACTGCTACCCCTCAACCAATGGAAAGATTTGATTTTTTCAACCCTGTTTTTCCAACACAATTTTGTTTCTCAAAATTTCCATTCTAGGTAACATACTGTTTAAAGCTTTTCTGAAACATCTGCAGTTTAAAATTATTTTTCCGATGATAGAGCAGAAGTAGACAGAGTTAACCTCAACTAAACTATTTCCCTGCTGCTTTCTCCCAATTACACAGGAGAGGCATCATCAATGTCATGTATAGCTTCAGCATGACGCTCCTTCTGAATCCCATATGACATAACGGCGCGAATTTGTCAACCACGTGGAAGTTTGTTAAAGGTTTTCCTGAAGTCCAAGTAAACAACCGCCTACTACTCTGTTTCCATCAATCTTTTTGATGATTTCATTAAAAAGTCAAGTTCCTGAGACACAATTTTCTTCGCACAAAACCATGTTGACTATTCCGAATAAATGTTTGCATCGCCAAATGCATGTAAGTCCCATACTTCAGAACCACCTCCAACAATTTGCGTATTGCAGATTTCAGACCTACATTTCTATAGTTCCCTTGATCCTCCTTTCAGATTTTAATCCAAGATTGAGGACGGGAATATGGCTGGATGTAAAATGGTGCTTGTGTTTTGAGGAAGTTTAGGTCTTGGAAAAGATTTCCTCGAATTCCAGGAGCAGCAGTTATTGTTTTATATGCGTTGCATTATTTTGGAACTTTGGGAAAAATAAGTCAAAACAACGGCACTTTTAAAAGTGGGAGGAACACTCAAAGGCAGCACATAGTCTGAGCATGAGACAGAGAGCGAGAGAGAGAGAGACAGAGAGGAAACTACATTTATAAATGACGTAGCAGTAAATCTGCGCCACTACTGCCTTTTCTGTTGAATCCATGTGTCGATGGACATCGAAGTGCATGTGGGAAAATTAAGAAACAGTTAACTTCACAAATGATTTTGGTGGAACCTGCTTGGGAGGTCACAACACAGAAAAAGATAATTTTAAGTGTGGCCTTGGGGACTTACAGCAAGGATGTACCAGTCAATAGCGTGAGTTCATTCGTGATTATATGTGTTATTGAGATATGTCTCTTGGAATAAACTTGAAAATATGTGTCATAACTATTAAGTTAGCCTGGAGAAGTAATTTGGAGAGGAAAAAGACCGTGCTCATTTCTGTATCATATTGAAAGAAGCAAAAATACCCCTTAGGAGAGTGACATGTTCTTCTTCTTCGATGAGGGAGTTTCAGGAGAGTTGACGGGTTATTGAGAACTTAATCTACAATATATGCCGTTTGTTGTGAATCCTATCAGATCGAATTGAACGATTGGTGTGACAGTTTGGGGTAATGAGGAACGTAGAAATAGAAGCGGCTGTGATGCATGGCTGTTGCAGGAAGGGAGGAATGTCGCAGTTGCCGTCACAGAAATGGAGTAACTCCAGGTAGGTAGAGAGGAACGCAGGTAGTGCAGGAGTGTACTGTGGCTCTCCACATTCCAAACAAGCATGCTGATTTGGAAAAAAATGTTTGATGTGATAGATTCTCAGGGGAATGTAGCACCAATATCCAAGTTTCTGCTATCGAGAATGGCTTTAACTTAATGAGGTGTACGTCTACTTCCAAGAGTAGACGAGGTATTTCGAGGCACAGACAGACGTTTCTGATGCAAGCAAGGAAAGATCAGAACGTTGTGTTGCTTCCCTGGAGCCAGGATCAAAGACGTCTCAGAGAGGGTGCAAAATGTTCTGAAAGGAGAACGGGAAGAGCTGGAGGTCATTGTACATATTGGAAAAACAAAGGAAGCGAAAAGGATGGACGATGCAGAGAGTTAGGCAGGAATTGAAAAAGGTCATCTTTGTGAGTTGCAACACCTGGATTATTCCGTGTCGTGAGCTCATGACGGTGGAAATAGGAAGATAGGGCAGATGAATGCATGATTGAGGAGATGGTGTATGGGAAAATTATTCACACTTTTGAATCATTGAAATGTCTTCTGGGTATACATGAATCTAACAAGAAAAATGGAGTGCACCTGGATTGGAAGGGCACTAATATAATGGCAGGAATATTTGTTGCAGGTGAGCTGGAGGATTTAAACTGGCAAGCTTGGGGAGGTATCCAGGAAGATACTGAGTAAAGATATCAATCTTTACATCAATCTGGTACAGTTGAGAGAAGGAGTCAGTCAAACAGTCAGGGTAGGCCGTGACAAAGCAGAATACAACATAGGACTAAAAAATTAAACTGTATTTATTTGCAAGTGGCCTAACAGGAAAGACAGGTGCACTCAGGGAATATAGTTTTGCGATATCATAGCAATAACATAAACATGGCTCATGGATGGAAATCACTGTCATCTTAATGATCCACAATACAATTGCTATGATAAGGATAGGAAGGTTGGCAAGAGAGGAGGGGAGTGTCATTTTTGATAAGAAATAGCATTACAACATTACTGACCCGGAAAGAAATCCTGGCAAGTTATTTGGGTGAAACTGAGAAATACGAAAGGAAGCATTTCCGTATTGGGATTGCATTGTAGCACCTTAATATTAACTGGAAAATTGAGAAACAAATTTGTAAGAGTTGGTGAAAACGTAACATTATTTGCATGGAATCCATTTTCCTGATTCGGCTGAGAGTTCCATTTTGTGTCCTCAGCCAGAACTTTGCTGGCTCTACATTCCTTACTGCGAGCTAATGTGAAAGGTTATGAGGAAGCATGTGGCAGGTTACAGCAGGATATAGAGAAGCTGCAGAGCTGGGCAGAAAGGTGGCAGATGGAATTCAATGTAGCTAAGTGCGAGGTGATTCACTTTGGGAAGAATAACAAAAAGATGGGGTACTGGGCTAATGGTCGGATACTTGGTAGTGTGGATGAGCAGAGGGATCTTGGTGTCCATGTACACAGATCTCTGAAAGTTGCCACCCAGGTAAATAGTGCGGTGAGGAAGGCATATGGCGTACTGGCTTTTATTGGTAGAGGAATTGAGTTCCGGAGTCCTGAGGTCATGATGCAGTTGTATAAGACTCTGGTACGGCCGCATCTGGAATATTGTGTGCAGTTTTGGTCGCCATACTATAGGAAGGATGTGGAGGCATTGGAACGGGTGCAGAGGAGGTTTACCAGGATGTTGCCTGGTATGGAAGGAAAATCGTATGAGGAAAGACTGAGGCACTTGGGGCTGTTTTCACTAGAGAAAAGAAGGTTTAGGGGTGACTTGATTGAGGTGTACAAGATGATTAGGGGGTTAGATAGGGTCGACAGTATGAACCTTTTCCCGCGTATTGAGTCGGGTATTACAAGGGGGCATAGCTTTAAATTAAGGGGGGGTAGATATAGGACTGATGTTAGGGGTAGGTTCTTCACTCAGCGAGTCGTTAGTTCATGGAATGCCCTGCCAGTAACAGTGGTGGACTCTCCCTCTTTATGGGCATTTAAGCGGGCATTGGATAGGTATATGGAGGATAGTGGGTTAGTGTAGTTTAGGTGGGCTTGGATCGGCGCAACATCGAGGGCCCAAGGGCCTGTACTGCGCTGTATTCTTCTATGTTCTATGTTCTATGTTCTATGTTATCCTTATCTTCCTTCTCAAGATACTGTCTCCTTCTTCAACGTTTCGTTTAGTCAGTTCGGCCTCTAATTTACGAGGTTAGCCGGGCCAGCACTTTCATTTACTGTGGGGTTTGTTTTCTCATAGACAGTGCTTTAATTTGTGTTCAGTTGGCTGTTAGAGTGTGAAGAGCCATCGAAATTACTTTTATTGGCCACACTCGTGCTCCTGCCCTGAGCCTTGCAGGATGATTGATGAGATGGAAATGTGTTGCTGGAAAAGCGCAGCAGGTCAGGCAGCATCTAGGGAACAGGAGAATCGACGTTTCGGGCATTAGCCCTTCTTCAGGAAGGGCTAATGCCCGATGAAGGGCTAATGCCCGAAACGTCGATTCTCCTGTTCCCTAGATGCTGCCTGACCTGCTGCGCTTTTCCAGCAACACATTTCCATCTCTGATCTCCAGCATCTGCAGACCTCACTTTCTCCTTGCAGGATGATTCCCTGAGGGCAGGACAGAATAAGGGAAAGATCGCATTAAAGGTATTTTTGTTATTAACCTGACCTGAACTCGCGGGTTGATCCCCCGGGGCGAGTCGGAAGACGATCGTGGCTCCGAACACTGCTTCTGTAAGGACTTGAGGAGTATTTACAGCGCTTCTTTCGTACTGATAAGTCGTTTGTCTTTGTGTGTTTTGGTTATTTTGTTTCTTTGTTTACAGGTGTTTTTTTGCGATTCCGTGGTGTGGCGATGGGTTTGCGAGTATCTATGGGACTGATTGAAGCTCTGGCCTCCGGGGCAGGTCAATGCTGTTCTGCCGTCCAGGCCGGACCCCGTCCTTTTTCCCCCTCGAGGACTATCTTAAAGCAGAGAAAGTGAGGGCTGCAGTTGCTGGAGATCAGAGCTTTTTTAAAAACTGTTCAACCTCCTCGTGGGAGCACGAGGCAGCGCCGATACAAACATCGATATAGCGGAGGAAAAGGTGGGGGTGGTGCCAGTGTAATTGCGGAAGATGGACTATTCCACATATCCTACATAGAGGCAGGCAAAGCTGGGGCCCATGCGGGTAGCCATGGCTACTCCTTTAGTTTGGAGGAAGTGGGAGGATTGGAAAGAGAAGTTGTTCAGGGTGAGGACCAGTTCAGTCAGTCGAAGGAGGGTGTCAGTGGAAGGGTACTGGTTGGTACGGCGGGAAAGGAAGAAGCGGAGGGCTTTAAGTCCTTCGTGATGGGGGATGGAGGTGAACAGGGACTGGATGTCCTTGGTGAAGATAAGGCGTTGGGGACCGGGGAAGCTAAAATCATGGAGGAGGTGGAGGGCGTGGGTGGTGACCCAAACGTAGGTGGGGAGTTCTTGGACTAAGGGGGAACAGGACCGTGTCGAGGTATGTAGAGATGAGTTCGGTGGGGCAGGAGCAGGCTGAGACAATGGGTCGGCCGGGGCAGTCAGGTTTGTGGATTTTGGGCAGGAGGTAGAAAAGATTCCTGAAGAAGGGCTTATGCCCGGAAACGTCGATTCTCCTGTTCCTTGGATGCTGCCTGACCTGCTGCGCTTTGCCAGCAACACATTTTCAGCAGCGACTATCTTAAAGCGCCATGGTAAATATTTTCGATGCAAGAGTAGGGTAGGAAACCCTCTTTTTCCTCCGGGCTCGCCAGCTGACACCGTCTGGAAGGAGACTGGTGACAGCCGGTATGTTAGCCGTTTCACCTCCGATCTATACGGATGGTCCCATGACAATTGGCATTACGGCGGCTCTTACCAGTTGAATAAAATTGATTACTGGCATACGAATATTGAGAGTGCTTACTGGGATCCCTCCTGGGACACGGGGTACATGCTCGGCTGTCTGGATAAGTTTAAGGAAGTTGGAAAAGGCCATCAGCCCCCCAAGACTAAAAACCACTCTCAGCGTTCCACTGAAGCTGCCGCCCTTCCACTCCTGCAGATAGCCCATCCTCCGCCTCTCCACCTTATTCCATACAGTATCCGAAACATTCCATCCTTACCTCAGACTCGGACTCTCAGGTTGATGAAATTGCTGCTCTTGTGGCCTCCAGGCTGCACGGACGGGATGCTGCTCAAGGTGCTGTGGCTGTTTGTTTTCCACACCTAACCGATACCTCACTTGCTTCACAGTGTCCTAATGCTCAGTCTGCTCGTTCTGATGCTACTGTCCCTTCTAGCTGGGAGGCTACTTTCTTCTACTCCACTGATGGTGCCGCTCCTGGGCAGAGTAGCCATTTCGGCATGAATGTCCGCTTCCAGGATGCGGTGAAGTTCTCCCGGGATATTAGCCAGAATCAGCGCAGGTCGTGTGGGAACATTGGACACTGGGCACGGGACTCCCGTACTTCACAGCCACAGCGATTTCCTCAGCCTAACCAGTTTTCCTGGAACAGCGGCAGCCTTTGCCGCCCAGCTACTCATTTGGCGACCCCATCCCACATGCCCCACAAGCCTAGAGCTGCCCCATGAGGGAGTTTTCGCAGGCCCCTTCCATACGGCTCTTCCTCTTCCCATCCGAGAATCCCATGATAGACGTTGAGATGGGGCTCCGTATGGTGGACTCCGGGGCCACACATTCCTCTGCACCTCCCTCAGCGGCTCTTCTTGTCAGCTCTGATCCTGTTAGCTCTGTGGGTGTCTCTGGAGTACCCCACGAGAAATCACAGATTCTATCCTTATTGGTGTTGGTCCAGGCACGGCGCCTGACTGAGCTATAATTTCCCCTTCCAACCCAATCGACCTTTTGGGGCGCCAAGCGCCATGCAAATTTAATGCCTCTATTCACGGTTCCCCTCAGTGGCTTACACCAGAGCTTCCTGGCTCCAGTCTGCCCCTGCTGCATGCTGCTATGGTTAATCTGTCCTCCTCGCCTAATCCACTCTCTCCCTTTATGTTTGGGCGTCCCCCAACAACCCTGTGCGTGCCTCTTTTCTCTCCTCTCTCCCATCTTTACTGCATGCTCTGCCATTCCCCACATTTTACTTCCTTCACTGGATACTACAGACATGTCATTTTCTACGTGACTTCTACTGCGCTGCGGCGTACTTCATCTACCCTGAGCCATTCTACCGTGCCCTTGCGGGACCCTGCCTTGATCTGCCGTCTTCCCTCCACTTCACTGGGCTTTATTATGTTGTGTAGCCAGGCTTGGCACGGGGGTCCTATTTGATGCCGACCAGCAGCCACTGTTCCGCTTTGACCCAGTCTCCTTCCCCTACATCCCGGTTGCGGTTAAAGCTCCGTCACTCCCGCAGGACTTGGGGCTAATGGTGTTTGTGCTGGGAATTGCCTCGGAACTTTGGCCCCTAGACACATCCGACCATGAGTCCCTTCCAGCAACACATTTCCAGCTCTGATCTCCAGCATCTGCTGACCTCACTTTCTCCTCAAGGACCGGAGGAGTTTTGCATTCTTTGTCGTCACTTCTCGGTTCCTGTGGTTTTTGTCCTGCGGATACCACCGCCCAATCCGACCTGCCCTATGCTGCTTGAGGCTCTCCCTCTGTCATTGTGGGTACGACGTCCCAATGAGGCGATCCTAGTGTTTTCAGCTCCACCTCTCACGGTCACTGTCAAACTAGCGTCCACCTTGCCGTCTATAAGGCAGTACCATCTGTCACCGACTGCAGGCAAGGCGATTAAAATAATTATTCACTCCCTCCTGCAACAAGACATCCTGGTCCCTACTGTGAACCGCTGCAACACACCGCTACTCCCAAGCCCCAAACCAGGTAACCCAGGCCGATGGAGTTTTGTGCAGGACCTGAGAGTGATTAACGCCATCATTATTCCCTGCTCTTCAGTGGTTCCGAATGCAAATGCAATCCTTACTAGCCTTCCTTCTAACGCTACCTGTTTTTCAATTATAGACATCTGCTCAACCTTTTTCTCCATTAAATTGTCCCCTGAAAGTCAGTACATTTTTGCCTTTACTTACGGCGGTCGCCAATATACATGGACATGGCTTACACAAGGGTACACTGAGAGCCCCACTGTGTATGCCTCTGCAGTGCACCGGACCCTGAAGTACCTCTGCCTGCCACGTCACAATACCTTGATCCAGTATGCCAATGATTTGCCTGTGGCCTCAGACTTGCCTGCGGCTTGCATGGTGGACACTGTAGCACTGCTCCACTGGCTGGCTCAGGATGAGCAGAAAGTCTCACTGGAGAAAATGCAGCTCTGCCAGATGAAAATGCAGCACCTAGAATACGAACTTACTCACGGTCTCAGAGGTTTATCTCCAGATCGCTTTGCAGCCAGTGTCAAACTCTATCCTCCTGCTTTGCGTACTAAGCAGCCGTCTTTCCTGGGCATGCTGAGTTATTGCAGACACTGGATCCCAGAATATCGTATTGTTTATGCGCCTCTCCATCAGGCTTCCTCACCAAAGCAGCCGAGCCGGGTGACATAGACACCTGAGATGTCACGGGCCTTTGACACACTTAAATAATGCCTGGTGTCGGCTCCTGCTCTGGGCATACATAATTATAGGCTGCCGTTTCAGCTTTATGTACACAAAAAAGAGTGGTATGCGTCCGGTATTTTGACACAGATGCATGGGAATCTCCAGCACCCTGTAGCCATTTATTCTGTGCAGTTTACCATCTGTTGTAATGGGAATTTCTGCCTATTTGCGTGCTGTGGCGGTTGCCGCTGTAATAGTCAAAAAGTCCACTCCAACTGTGATGGATTATCCGTGCACTGTTTTTCTGACTCATTCGGTGTCCCTGCTGCTAAATTCAGCAGCAAACCAACATCTTACAGCATCACGGAGAACTGGCTACGAGGTTATCTTACCATCCAGTACCAACCTTACATTGCAACATGCACCTGCGCTGAATCAAGCCACACTTCTCCCAAACACCCATGTTCCACCTGAGGTGGACCATAATTGCTTGAATGTAGTCCAAAAAGATGTCACCCCGCGCCCTGATCTCTCTGAGACCCGATTAGGCAACCCAGGCATGATTCTCTTCACTGTTGCTTCCTCTTTCCGGCCCTCGGACCATCAAATCCTGGCCGGATATGCGATCTGCACACCTTTTGATATCATCGAAGCAGCTGTATTGCTAGAAGGGACTTCTGTGCAAGCAGCCGAATTGTTTACCCTCAGCAGAGCCGGTATTCGAGGTGACAGAAAGTCTGTTAATATTTACACGGACTCCAGGTATGCCTTTGGAGTGGTACATGATTTTGGAGCCCTATGGAAACATAGAGGATTTATTCGTTCCTTTGGGGAACCCTGCAACATGCCCTGTTCGTCAACAACCTTCTGCAGGATATAATGCTTCCCTCTGCTCTGGCTGTGATTAAGTGTGCGGCCAATACTGCTGCAGACGATCCAATATCCCGAGGGAATGCACGTCCTGACCAAGCTGCCAAACAAGCAGCTTTAACCCCCCACTGTAGATGTTTATCAAACTCTCAAGACGGGGAAGTCAAAAGATGCTTTAGACCTAGCGGCGAATGGGATACTGGCCACTCAGCGAGACGCCCCTCAGTCCGAGAAAGATGGTTGGGCACGTATAGGGGCTGAGGAATCGGGCAGCTTAGGACTAGTACAACACCCGAATGGTAGAACCGTCTTCCACGATCACTACTGCTTGTTTTGGCACTGGCTGTCCATGGAGTTGGTTGCGCAGGAATACATGTATTAAGGCAAAGCTGGTATTCTCCCGGCTTTGCTGCGACAACACAAGCGCTAGGGTCCTGCTGCCTGATATACCGACAGAATAATATTGTTAAACCACTGGCCAAGTATGATCACTTGCCTGTCTCCGATGGACACTTTCATCATTTGCAGATTGACTTTGCCCATATGACAAATAGGGTTATAAATACCTGCTGGTCACAGTGAGTATGTTTTTTGAAATGGGTGGAAGCTTTCCCTACACGTAAGGATAATGCTGGAACAGTGGTTAAGTTTCTCATGGAGGATGTGATTACTCGGTTTGATGTCCCGAATACTGATAACAGTGACAAGCAGTCGCATGTTACTCCTGAGTTTTAAAAACGGGTTCCTAAAATTTTAGATATTACATGAAAACACCACAATCTGTATCAGCCCCAGTCGTTGGGGATGGTGGAAGCGATTAGTGGCGCCCTTTAAACTACTTTAACCAATGTCACCCAGGACACACGTTTGCCCTGGTCATTGGCATTGCAACTAGCCATTTAAACTCTCCGGAAACAAATAAATTGAAATACGGGCTAACTCCCTTTGAGGTACTCATGGGCCGCCCAATGCCCACGAGGCTCCGACCCTCCAAACTTCCCACAAATGTGGCACTGCTTCTCATTCATCATTGGCTTAATCCCTTCTGGATTAAGCCAAATCATTGTGCCAGGTCAGCACCCACAACCATGAGTTGGTCAAGGAGTCTCTTCCCACGCTGTGAAATGGCCCCCTGTATCCGTTCCACCAAGGAGAATATGTGATGATAAAATCCTTTGAAAATAATTCTCTTTCTCCTCGGTGGAAAGACCCATATCTCATCCTCCAAGGGAACTGAACGGCTGACAAGGTCGAAGGAGTACCTGAGTGGACATACGCCATCCGTTGCAAAGGAGCACCTTCACCCAATAACCTGACCAGAAAACCCCTGAACAACAGACACCGGAAAAGCCAGCATGTCCGCCGGTTGTGCAATCTGGGTAGTGACTGTCTGCCTCTTCTCTGTCTCCCTCCTAGCTCTGTACACCCTGGTGGGGTTTGAATGGGACCAAGGGAACAGAGCAGGGCATTTTATCATTCGCAAAATATATGCTAATACCTTTCTGCACATGACTTATACCTGTGCGAAAGAGATTAATGGTTCCCTCTGCTGGGTATGTGCTCACATTCCCGTTCATTCTCAGGGAAGAATCCCCCTCCAACCCATCCCATTCAAAGAATCTGACTCCACTGAATGGTGATTAGAACGGGATCCGTCCTCCAAGGTGGCCACGATGCGACTTCCGAGTGCGTTCGAGAGATTGGGCCTTGCCCAGATCAATAATATTCGTCGTGGCTGGAAATCAGCGGGTTATACCTTGGACAAGTAGAAAGGCTGTTTCCAGCCCCGGTACAACCCCTCTCGTACACCCCCTACCCTGGTCCTTACGAATGCCACGGGTCTTGGTGGACATCTGGGATTTTTTTTTAAGAGCGACTCTCCAGGTGGATGCGTTGCTGGATACAGCAGTTGCAACTATTCCCTGCTCCTTACCTCAAAGTCTATCAGGTCTACTATAACAAGCAGTATACTTAACCTGAAGTCCCCCAGTAAGACTTCGGGTAACTCCATTTTTAGAACGTTTTGGACTGGTACCCAGATGGACCGTCTAGGTAGCTATAATGGCACCTACTTCATTTGCGACCATAAAGCCTACCCTTGGCTGCAATTCTCCTGGGTTGGTAGCTGCTATGTTGGGTATGTAGACCCCTTCATCTATCATTTCCAGTCATTCCCATTCGAGCATCTCAGGACTCATTCCAAAAGAGCTTTATCTGAATTTGAGCAGTTCCTAGCTGTATTCGCCCCTTTCTACGGGACCGCCGAGCTGACCATTGTAGCCAGGGACCTGGCATCCCTCATAGAGAAGGTGGCCAATAACTCAGCCTCAGCCTTTAAAGAGATAAATGTGGACATGGTTCCCCTTCTGAATAGTTGCCCTTCAGAATCGGATGTCTCTGGATTACCTACTGGCCCAGAAGGGGAGCATATGTGCCTCATTGGCTCTTCCCGTTGCACCTATATCCCTGCTGCCAATGAAAATATTACCAATCTTGCTGACCACATCCGAGAGGCGGCCACTAGGCTTCACATTGCCAACTCCCAAGGATATGCCAGTTAGTCTGATCTTCGAGTAGGATCAAAGTTCGGTAGGACGTTAAGGGTCGAAGGGTCTGCAGTGTGCTGTACTGTTCTGTGTTTTATGTTTCACCCAGCCTGTGCATTCTTATCAGTTGTTGAATGTGAGGGAGTGATGTATGTGAGATCAGGAAGCTAGGGAGGGCCGTTAGCCCAGATCTTCAAGTTATGTTGTTCATTGTTACATTCACGTGAATGCTATTACAGTATATGTAGTGTCCGACACCAGGCAGGCTCCGCCAAGTTCAGTTATTAACGTGATTCTTGACTTGTCATTTGCTGCTATTTTCTTCAGGTACAATCTGTTGGGTGACCCATATATTGATTAGATGTTTGCTAAGTTGCATGAATTGGGTAAAAAAATAAGACATCAACTATGATTATTCAACTGAACTATAATCTCTGAAAACAATCAGGTCGATTCTATATTTATGGAACTATAATATAAACTCCTGTCAAGATTTTCCAACTCAGAAATAAAGCATGCACATTTTATTTTCTATCGAACAAAGAACATGGATGTAACTCTTTTCACGATCAGAATTACAAACACAATGTCAGGATTCAAAACAGTGCATTGTCACTCCAACATTTTGAAAATGGTTGGCTTCTGAATGAATACATGTTCAGGGTGAGCAAACAATTGAACAATCAAATTGAATTAGCGTTCTTATACATTTATAAATGACCAATCAGTTTAATTTCTCACTGAAATGTATAAGCTTCAGCTATTTGTCAGCGAATTAAAAATGGCTATAGTTCAACATGCTCTGTGAATATTAAACTAAATAAATGATTTGTGCTATCAAATTTTAGTGAACAATAATTTGAAAACGTTTAACTTTTAGAAAGAATTTTATTTAATTTGAAATGCAGACAGTGAACCAAAAGTATGAATATATTAATGTGTGAGTGAAAAATCAAACCTTTTCAAGGAGATTTGTGCCAAAACAATGACAGATTTGTTTGAGTAATTGGAATACAACATTTAAAATATTCATATTCTGAGCAATACTTAAACTATATAGTGAAGCTGGCCTTGCAATACTTGCATTTTAAATGCTTATGCTGCACTAAACAATCAGATATTCGCGAGCATTTACAATGGGAAATAATCGGATACTGACTTTTATTCACATCAGACACATGATAGAGTGCAAAACTTTAAAGTACAGGAGGAGGCCATTGGCCACTGTGTGTGCATCAGCTCCAGCAATGTCTCCCAAACCCCTCCCATTTGCCAGCCCTATCTCTGCAGCCTGTTAAATTCATATTTCCAAATATATATCCAGTTCTTTTGTTTAATGTTCATCTACAACTCTCCCAGGCAGTTCCATTCCAAATCCTAACAACTCTCTCAATAAAGAAGTTTTTCCTTATCTCATTCCTGGCTCTTTTGCTAGCAAGTTTGAAATTAGAACTCCTTGATGCTGTAATGCCAACTAACGGAAACAGAGTATTCCTGTTTACTCTATAATTTTTTTTCATACGTTTGAGCACCGCAATTAGTTCACATCTTTGTCTGTTCTGCACAAGGAAGAATAAGCCTTGCAAGAACTGTAACAAGCACTACATCGGAAAAACAGTCAGAAAACTAGCCACCTGGATACATGAACAACAATTAACCAGAAAAAAAAAGACATGACCCACTATCACTATCCTTACATACACATGAGGAAGTATAAGATTTAGACTGGTCAAAGTTTGTGAGACGATTTGTAGCTCGGGTGCTCGTTGTTGTGGTTCTGTTCGCCGAGCTGGCAATTTGTGTTGCAGACGTTTCGTCCCCGTCTAGGTGACATCCTCAGTGCTTGGGAGACTCCTGTGAAGCGCTTCTGTGATGTTTCCTCTGGCATTTATAGTGGTTTTAATCTGCCGCTTCCGGTTGTCAGTTCCAGCTGCCCGTTGCAGTGATAGGTATATTGGGTCCAGGTCGATGTGCTTATTGATTGAATCTGTGGATGAGTGCCATGCCTCTTGGAATTCCCTGGCTGTTCTCAGTTTGGCTATAATAGTAGTGTTCTCCCAGTCGAATTCATGTTGCTTATCATCTACGTGTGTGGATACTAAGGATAGCTAGTCGTGTCCTTTCGTCGCTAGAAGGTGTTCATGGATGTGGATCGTTAGCTGTCTCCCTCTTTGTCCTATGTAGTGTTTTGTGAGGTCCTTGCATGGGATTTTGTACACTACTTTGGTTTTACTCATGCTGGGTATCAGGTACTTCGTTCTGGTGAGTTGTTGTCTGAGAGTGGCTGTTGGTTTGTGTGCTGTTATGAGTCCTAGTGGTCTCAGTAGTCTGGGTGTCAGTTCGGAAATGCTCTTGATGTATGGTCGTGTGGCTAGTCCTTTGGGTTGCAGCATGTCCTCATTCAATTGTCTTTCCCTTAGGCATTTGTTGATGAAATTGCGCTGGTATCCGTTTTTGGTGAATACATTGTATAGGTGTTCTTCTTCAACTTTTTGCAGTTCTGGTGTACTGAAGTGTGTTGTGACCCTTTTGAGTAGTGTCTTGATGCAACTTCTTTTGTGTGTGTTGGGGTGGTTGCTTTCGTAGTTCAGCACTTGCTCTGTGTGTGTGGCTTTCCTGTATACCTTTGTGGTGAATTCTCCGTAAGGTATTCTCTGTACCATCACGTCTAGGAATGGGAATTTAGACTGGGTCTGCACATCCGTCTAGGACAAGCCATACAGGGACACGCGCGAGAATTCCTAGAAGAATAGCATTCCAATCTGAACTCTATCAACAAACACATCGATTTTGATTCCATCTAACACTCTCTGACAAAAAGCACCGGACAAAAAATCACCAATACTGGAAATTACATCACTGACTCAAAGAAACCTAAACACATAAATAGCAACCATGACATAACACTAGCACTTCACCAGAGGCTCACTGATAATGTTCCCTAGTACAGTGATGAACCATCTGAAAATGAATTCTGCAGCTCAGCGAGCAAACTGACATCCAGAAGAAGTGCAATTTCTCTCATCCTCTCTTTAACTAAATACTTCATTCCACTTGTCATTCCGATTAGTTTAAGGTTATTTGTATTCTTCTGTAAAGTAATATCATGTCTTTCTCTGTGTGTTTGAATGTATGTGTATGTGTGAGAGAGAGCGAGAGAGAGAGAGAGAATAATCCTCTGTAATCTCTGGATTACTCCCCGTGCCATGTGGAAAAGAGGGAAGGATGAGGAAGACAGTAAAGCTTAACATGTTGTTAAAAATCTAGTTCAGAGGTGAGGGTTCCAGATTGTTGGATCATTGGGATCTCTTCCAGTACAGGTGGGGACCTGTACAAAGAATATAGGTTGTATCTTAACTGGACGAGCACCAACATCCTTGTGGGGAGGTATGCTAGTGCAACTCAGATGGATTTGAATAAACCAGGAGAGTGCAAACCAAAGCAGATGATCAGGAAGTGAGCAGAATGTAGAGGTGAATAGGACATCAGGCACGGCCAGTCTAATGACCATGCCGAGAGAAGGAATCAAAACAGTGAGTTGGGAATTGGAATAAATTATCGAGATGAGGCGCAGGTTTTTCAGAGATTAACAAGTAAGGGTGAAGAGTGTGGGGGATGTGAGGGAGTGAGGTGTGTGAGATCAGGGAGACAGTGCACAAGAAAATGTTAAAGGGGAAAGAAGTTGGGCTGGGGATTTCTGTGATAAACAACTGGCAGCAAAAACGGGAAAACTTGCTGTTTGTCAAAGTGAATACCTGGGAAAGAATTGTTTATCCTTCAGATAAATGCCACCCTTATTGCTAGAGTTCTGTGTTATAATGGAGGAAAAGCTGTGTTCACATTATGGCTGTAGCTTTAATAATGGTGGCAAACAGCTAGAATGTGTCAGTGCTGTTGTTGGACAATGCTATCACTGAGCATATTAATTACACTGGATATTCCCAGAGATGGCTGGACTGCCTTTGTTTGAGTGAGTGCTGAAGTTGCATGAGATGATGTTGGTATGTAATATAGCCACTTACTGAGTACAGTCAAAGGAACAAAGCAGCAACTGCCATTGTTTATTGTTTCAGAATACACCAGAATGTTCATGGTTGCCACTGCAAAGAATCATGCAATGAAAAACAGGTCTGTCACGTCTGTGCCAGCAAGTGTATATCCGAAGACATTTTAAACCTTTGTGGGTTTACCCGCCTCAACGACACACCTAGACAACGCATTCCAGATTCATACCATCCTCTCAGTTCTAAACACATTCCGCAAATCCTCTCTTAATCCCCTGACGTTCACTTTAAAAGTGAATCCCTTTGTTTTTGATCCTTTGACTAAGGAAAACAGCTGCTGCCTGTTCGTCCTCCCCATACCCCTTTTGCTCTTGTACACCTTACCATATTCCCTCCTCAACCTTCCCTGCTGCAAAGAAAAAACGAGCAAATTTAGCCCTCCTCTTTCATACTCACTTTTGAGTACTCTCTTGTCTTGCTACTTCTGACTTGCATCTTCCCAATTTATCGGTGTTACATTTCATCAGGCCATTGATCTGGTTATTAGAATAATCTGTTTCTATCCTTCTGTAGCCTAACACTTTCCTCCTGACTATGACCCAACCAGCTCATTGGTCATCATCTCACTGCTCCCCACCTTCCACATTCTCGCAATCGTCATTTCTGAATATCACAACAAACCGTGATTTCCTTCCTGTTCTCCAGATGTTAGTCAGAGGATGACTTGACAATTCCAGTCTCTTGATTTTCCTATTTTGGTGAATTTGAGTGATGTAGTTAACACATTTTATGAGGGAGCCCCAAATTGCATTTTCGACACAGAGTTGAATTCACCTTTTACACTCTGCCTCTCTGCATGTTTTATTTTTTGGCATTGTAAATAATTTAGGATAAACTAGTATTTGGCACCTTGCAATAGAACATTAGCATTTTGCATGGCACTGTTCTTTGTAACATTCCCTGCAATAGCTGGAGCTGAATAAATTTTTAATCTGCAGGATGGACATGGACAAATATTCATTGCTCGTTTAAATCAGCGAATGTGATGAGGATAAATATTCCATGAAGTTCTATGTTAGGGGCAAACTGCAGAAGATCAAATCATATTCTCATATCCACCTTGAATTGGAAGCAAATATATACTTTAAACAAATCAAAAATATTGAATCACCACAGTAGGGGAGAAAGAAACATGTCGTCTGGACTTGATGGTGATATAGAAATATATAGTACATGTCCAACTTGAACAAGAATCAAGTGGTAGAAGAGAAAGTACAAGGAATCCTTTCTACATTTTAAATGGAATCCAGATCCCGATTTCTTGTAGTTTTCTCATCCAATCTCACTTCCTCAAAAACAAGTTTTTCCCTATCACTCTAACATCATCTGCCATTCTTCATCTTCCGTCCTACTCTTTTCTTACATTCCTACTCCCCTTGCACTACCCCTTCTGCTGCTACATTCTCTTCCACTGATGATCTCCCTTCACACTCTTCTTCTGCCACTCCCACTGTACGTTACACCAATTCCCCAGTTACTCCCACTTTCACTTTCCATCCCTTCCCCTTTTTGCTTTCCAACTGGGATGATGGGAGCCGCTGGCTTCTGGGCTGCTATTTGTCATCAATCAATGATGAGATTGAGATGATCAATGTCCAATAGGAACAGACAATAGTGTGTTTCTGTCATTGTCTGATGCACCGTGAACAGGCTGGTTTTGTTCCTCATGGTACAGAGTGGAGTGTCTTTCTGTCTCTCTGTCACAGCATTTAACCAAAAAGCCTCATCACAAATAGGACAAACCTCTCCTCAGAAACAGAAATCCATGCATCAGTTTTCCATTAAACATTGTGAGGAGAGTGAGTACATTGTGCAAACAGGCCGTGAACTATCCTTTTGTTCTTTATTCATTTAACTGATTTTCCAATGTCAGTTGAGGTGAGGTCAGAGTAACCTGCGTTGCATCAAAGTAGTATTTGACTCATGTGACATCAGGGATCCTGAGTAAACTGTAGTCAATGGGAATCACAGGAAAATCTGCGCTGCTTATTTCCTCACTGAACAATGACACTTTCCCCAGAGCTATTGGGAATGACTCTGCCCTTGCTAGTGCCTTCGAAAACCATGGATACATTTGTCCTGTTAATAACATCAAGGTATATTATGTTTTCAGATTGGTCTAAAGTCTCCAAAAAGTAAGACCTTGCTGCTTGAGTGTCAATGCAGTGAAATCAGGACGTTGCAATAAGATTACCTTCCCAATTATTTTCAGTCAGTTGCTTTCTGAGGACTGATCGTGCGATATCAGTACCACTGAGATCAACGTTTTCTCTGTCCAGAAGCATCGTATCATATTGTCTCAAAGCTGCACCACTCCACAATTCTAATTTAATCACGGGCTTATTCGTCGTGCTAACCAGATGTACTGGGCACACAATTTGCAACAACGTGGAGATGCCCTTGACCCTCTGGAACCTTCCTCCCCTCCCATACCTGCCCTCTGACTCTCTGCCCTCCCCAACCACCACCTTCTGTCGTTTATTCACAACCCCTCCTTAACTTCCACTCTCTGATGCTGAATGTTCTGTACTTAGCAAATATCTGAACTTTGCCTATCTATGCCCCCACTTTAATGAATTTTAGGCATGACATTCAGTTGAGCTCTTCTGCTGTCTTCGCCTCAGTGCCCATTTCGTTCGGCAAGATTCCTCTCCCTGTCCCATATACCCGTTACCCAGCTGCAACACTCTCCCTCCACCTGGACCCCTCCCTCTGGCCTTTACATGAACTAAATCGGTTCAATGAGAAATCTCCACATGGCATTGGTTTTCTTAATTTCTCTGCACTCTCCTCACCAAATCCAACCTGTCACTGTCCGAACAGCCTCCACTGCATGTGCTTAACTACAACCCTGACTGTGTTACTCAACCTGTCCCGATAAGTCTGGTGGACTGATTTCGAAATTGCAGAGGTTGAACGCCCACTCTCAGATAACTCCTCTAATCTCCCCCTGCACCATGATCCTACCATGGCACATCAGGCCATTGTATCAACTATGATAACTGACCATATTTCATCTGGAGATTCCTGCCCCACTCATCCCTCCCCCCAACTGCCCCAAGTTGATGTTCCTCTGATAACAGATCTCGCTTCTATCTCCCCAGCAAAACAAAATTCACAAACAGAACTGCCTGGGCAGACCCATTGATTTCATCCTGCTCCTGCCACACAGAGGAAGTGCATAGATACACACTTGGGCTCCAGTTATGCCTGTTTCTTCTTGGGATACGTTGGCCATTCCCTGTTCCAGTTCTCCTCCAGCACCCATCCACAACTCTTTGTCCGATACATAGATGATATAATCGCTGATGCATCTCTCTCTTGTCCGGAATTGGAAAAGTTCATCGATTTCGCTTGGAATTTGAACCCCTCCATCACTTTCACCTGGTCGATCTCTGGCTCCTTCCTTACTTTCCTCAACAGGGTCCTCAATCGAGTCTGACCCATCTCCTGCACTTCTAGCCTACCCCTCCCCTTCCCTCTAGCAACGGAGTTTCCCTTGTCCTTGTCTACTATCCCAGCAGCATTAACATGCAGAGGATCAGCAGCTCGCATTTCCCCCACATCCAGCGAGATGTCCCCACCTGCACATATTCACCTCTCTTCCCTTGTCCACCTTCTAGAGGGAGTATTCCCTACTCTTTATTCACTTCCACCACAGGTCCACTTCACTTTCCCCTGCCGGAGGAGTGACACATTCCCATTTACCTCCCTCCTCATCAGTATCGAAGGGTCCAACTACACCTTCGAGGGGAAGCAGCACCTTACCAACAATTCCCACAATCCGGTTTACTACATGCACTGCTCACAATGTGGTCTCCTCTACATTGGGGAAATGAAGGGTAGACTGGGTGACCGCTTCACAGAACATCCAAGTTGGACCGCTGCAAATGACTCGGAATCACTCAATGAAGTGAATCTCCGATCTGTCCCCCTAACAATCGAATCACCTATACCTCAGACCATGTTTACCTTTATCCTTTCCTGCTGCTCCCCAGAGCCAATCAAAGTGCAACCAACCTTGCTACTGCTGCTTTCCCCTGAACGGTCATTTCCTGACACCCATCCCCCATCTCCCAACACAAACAAAATCAGTATCCAAAATGTTATACTTGTTTTCGAGAGGAAGGGCCACAGGGGATTCCTGCACTCCCTGCCTACTCCCTTCGCCATTCCTGGTGTTCGCCCAGCTACTCTCTGCCTGGAACACGACAGGAAACAAGGAACGCCTGTTGGATTAAATTGCGTTTATTTAAATGAAACGGGGCTGACAGGTAAGGCTGATGAACTCAGCGCGTGGAGCTTTACATGGGACTGGGATATTATAGTCTTAACAGAAACTTGGCGAAGGAAGGTACTTAGGTGTGGCCACCTTGCGAAAGCTCTTTTCTATGAAGTGCTCTGTATCTGGGTGATCCGGAAAGCAGCCAGGTCCACGTCCCGAACATGGTCCCCCAGGAGCTACAAATGGTTGTACTGCCCATACGTGTAGTGATCAGGGACGGTGGAATTCTCCCTGAGCTTCCACATTCTGCAGGAGGAATGTGCAACTGCCCTAACAGCCAGCTCAACTGTTGCCAGACTAGCGTTAAAAGGACTTTACCTGAGCTTACCTGTACTTTGTGGTGAGTTGCTGCTCAATGAACCATAAGACCATAAGACCATAAGACATAGGAGCGGAAGTAAGGCCATTCGGCCCATCGAGTCTCCTCTGCCATTCAATCATGGCTGATGGGCATTTCAACTCCACTTACCCGCATTCTCCCCGTAGCCCTTAATTCCTTGTGACATCAATAATTTATCAGTTTCTGCTTTGAAGACATTTAGCGTCCCAGCCTCCACTGCACTCTGTGGCAATGAATTCCACAGGCCCACCACTCTCTGGCTGGAGAAATGTCTCCGCATTTCTGATCTGAATTTGCTCCCTCTAATTCTAAGGCTGTGTCCACGGGTCCTAGTCTCCTCGCCTAACAGAAACAAATTCCTAGCGTCCACCCTCTACAAGCCATATATTATCTTGTAAGTTTCTATTAGATCTCCCCTTAATCTTCTAAACTCCAATGAATACAATCCCATGATCCTCAGCCATTCCTCAATGTTAGACCTACCATACCGGGGATCATCCGTGTGAATCTCCGCTGGACACGCTCCAGTGCCAGTATGTCCTTCCTGAGGTGTGGGGACCAAAACTGGACATAGTACTCTAAATGGGGCCTAACCAGAGCTTTATAAAGTCTCAGTAGCACAACGGTGCTTTTATATTCCAACCCTCTTGAGATAATTGACAACATTGCATTCGCTTTCTTAATCACGGACTTAACCTGCATGTTTACCTTTAGAGAATCTTCAACTAGCACTCCCAGATCCCTTTGTACTTTGGCTTTACGAATTAGCTCACCGTTTAGAAAGTAGTCCGTGCTTGTATTCTTTTTTCCAAAGTGCAAGACCTCGCATTTGCTCACACTGAATTCCATCAGCCATTTCCTGGACCACTCTTCCAAACTGTCTAGATCCTTCTGCAGCCTTCCCACTTCCTCAGTACTACCCTGCCTGTCCACCTAACTTTGTATCATTGGCAAACTTCCCTAGAATGCTCCGAGTCCCTTCATCAAGATCATTAATATATAACGTGAACAGCTGCGGCCCCAACACTGAACCCTGCGGGACACCGCTTGTCACCGGCTGCCATGTCAAAAAAGAACCTTTTATCCCAACTCTCTTCCTTCTGTCAGACAGCCAATCCTCAATCCATACCAGTAGCTCACCCCGAACACCATGGGCCCTCACCTTGCTCAGCAGCCTCCCGTGTGGCACCTTATCAAAGGCCTTTTGGAACTCTAGGTCGACCACATCCACTGGGTTTCTCCGGTCTAACCTACTTTTCACCTTTTCAAAGAACTCCAACAGGTTTTTCAGGCACGAACTCCCCTTACTAAATCCATGTTGACTTGTTCTAATCTGACCCTGCTCCTCCAAGCATTTAGAAACCCCATCCTTAATGATGGATTCTAGAATTTTACCAACAACCGAGATTAGGCTAATTGGCCTATAATTTTCCATCTTTTGTATTGATCCTTTCTTGAACAAGAGGGTTACAACAGCGATCTTCCAATCATCCGGGACTTTCCCTGACTCCAGTGACTTTTGAAAGATCTCAACCAACGTCTCCGCTATTTCATCAGCCACCTCCCTCAGAACTCTAGGATGTAGCCCATCGGGGCCAGCAGATTTATCAATTTTAAGACCTTTTAGCTTTTCTAGCAATTTCTCTTTTGTAATGAACCCTCTCGGACCAAACCATTACTACCTACTCACCCACTAACAGCACGTCAATAGACCAGTCCACGTTTAGTTTGGGTGAGAGAAGGAGGGAGACACTAGACTGATGTAACATTTGGGCCTTATGCACTCTTTGACATTAGGCCCATACTTGGACTTGGGGGGTGTTTTGCTGAGGTCTTCCTTCCAGTAGTGGTGACTGCGCTGATGCAAATATTCGCCCCGACAGCTCATCCACGTTGTCGCAGTCCTTTGGTCTTTTCTGTCTATTAGTACTGCATTTATGAATTCCTTGAATCCATCGATTGCATTCCAAACTGTGTCTCACTCCGGAGGGAGAGAGGTTGATTGTCCAGTGAACACAAGCTATTACAAAAAGTTTGCCATTAGACATATTGGCGACAGCATATCCATCCGCTCGCTGAGACTGCTTTTCCTTTCAGTTCACGTATATATATTCTGATAACCTTCCATTCCATTTTCCTGCATTTACCACATAACTATTGTTTAAAAATCTGTCCATCTCAGCCTTAAAGATATTTAGTGATCCAACCTCAAAAACCTTCACAATTTTCTCCAGTTGTTCCCTCCCACTGATGTGAGACTTGGTGGTCTTTAATCCCATGGCTTTTTTTTTTCTAGCACTCTGTGTGGAAGTTGAACCTACATTAGATGTTCGATTCCGTTCGATCACACCACCTCTTTGGCCAGAGACAAAACAATAAACAATACTAAGCTTAAGTGCCTGTAATCTTCTCCCTCATCTTCCACATACAGTTCATCCAGATCGAGGGATTTGCCCACTTTTTATCCTGCATCAACATTCAATCCTTCCTCAGCTTCTGTGTCAATTTGCTTCAGTTCACTCTGGCAGGAACAGACAGCGAATCCAGGAACTGCTTCTCCAAATTGAAGACCAATATATAGTACGCGTTTGACATATTATCTGGCTCTATGCACAGGTTGCATCCTCGATCCCTAATACTCTCTATTCTTTCTGATGTTACCTTCTTACCCTTAATAAACCGATAAAATGTCTTTGGATTCTTGAAAATATCGCCCACTAATGCTTTTATCAAGCCCCCTCCCCGCTTTTTGCACTTCTACTTACTTTCTTGAGTTTTGCCCTACATGGTCAACTACTCTTCTGGGACCTCCATTGACCTGCTCACTATATTTCTCCTTTAAGCTTCTCTTTCATTGTTAATTCCGTTCTGAATATTTGTAGACATCCAAGCTTCACTGGGCTGGTTATCCTACACCTTTGGTGTAACATGTTGCGGTGACATTCTCATCAATTCCATTTTGAGCATGTGACACCCCCCACCCCACCCCCACCCCCACGCTGTTTTGCTACAGTTTCACCCAGAAGTAACTGTCCTGTGGCCAGATCCTGTCTTTTTTTGATAAAATCTGCCTCCTTCATCCAAATTTTTCTTATTTTTCAAACATTTTCCTTTTGGTCTTTTCTTTAACAAGCTAAAGTGCATGAGTCACGGTCACTAATCCTAATTCTGCTTGCAACACCTGACTGGCTTTGTTCCCCACAGTGAGGCCCGGCACAGCCCCGCCAATTGTATCTGTTACATGTTGATATTAGAGGCTCTCTGGAATAAATATCAAGACATCTGCCCCATCTTTAAAAATTATCACTGCCCGAATGAATGTTTGGAATTGAAATGCCTGAATACAATAATCCTATGATTGTTGTTGTGGTTCTGTTCGCCGAGCTGGAAGTTTTTGTTGCAAACGTTTCGTCCCCTGGCTCGGCGACATCATCAGTGCTTGGGAGCCTCCTGCGAAGCGCTTCTTTGATGTTTCCTCCCTTGTTTATAGTGGTCTGTCCCTGCCGCTTCCGGTTGTCAGTTTCAGCAGTCCGCTGTAGTGGTTGGTATATTGGGTCCAGGTCGATGTGTTTGTTGATGGAGTTTGTGGATGAATGCCATGCCTCTAGGAATTCCCTGGCTGTTCTCTGTCTGGCTTGCCCCACGATAGTAGTGTTGTCCCAGTCGAATTCATGTTGCTTGTTGTCTGCGTGTGTGGATACTTAGGATAGCTGGTCGTGTCGTTTCGTGGCTAGAGGCATGGCATTCATCAAAGAAGCGCTTCGCAGGAGGCTCCCAAGCACTGATGATGTCGCCGAGCCAGGGGACGAAATGTTTGCAACAAAAACTTCCAGATCGGCGAACAGAACCACAACAACGAGCACCCGAGCTACAAATCTTCGCACAAACTTTGAATCCTATTATTGTATTTACACACATCAGTGAATTGGTTATATATCTGCTCCTGTATTTTCTTTTATCTGGGGGTCTATAATATCTCCGCAGCAGTGTGTCTGCCATTGTTTTGATCCTAACCTCAACCCAGAAGGCTTCATTTGAATACCCTTCCAAGATATCATCCGTCCTTACTGCACTCATTGACTCCATAACTAACAATGCAACACCACCTTCTCTTTTACCCCTCTCCTGTGCTGCCTATTGTTCTTGTACCACAGAATATTGAGTTGTCAGCCCTGACCTCCCTCAAACACATCTATGTGATGGCAAAAATGTCCACTTCTCTATGTCACCATTTTCACATCAGTCGGTCCGATAATATTCCCTGCATTACGGTAAAGGACATCCAGTCTGGAATATCGCACTGGAATTCTCTGTACCCCCGAGTTGTTCTGTCATTTACTGTTTGTTATCGAGCTGAATTTCCATGATCGAGAACTGTAACTCTGGGACTGAATGAATAATTGTTGAGTTGTAATTTCTTTTTTAATTAATCAAATTCAATGTTCCAGAACTGAACAGTTAGCTCCACATACAATGAACTTCTGCTGATTAATTCCCTGCTCAGTGTCCAGAGGAGTCAGCCCTCAGTAATGGTGAAAGTGAGGACTGCAGATGCTTGAGACTAGAGTCGAAAAGTGTGGTGCTGGTAGGTCACAACGGGTCAGGCAGCATCCGAGGAGTGGGAGAATGAAAGCTTTGAACATAATCCCTTCATCAGTAAGACATTGGTGTGGTCACATTTCTTTTCCATTCCATGATTCGCAGGGTATTTGGAGCTGTGTTTGCTCAAGAAGGCAGCAGTGTATATAGCCCTAAAATGGAAAGCAGTCAATCAGTTGTTTGGACAGGGAGTAGACAAAGTTAAGTGAAGTACAGACTGATTGAAGTACAAACATAAGGATAGATAAGTCCCCTGGACCAGACTGGAAGCACTCGAGGTTGCCAGAGGAAGTGAGGGTCGAGATTGCTGCGCCTTTGTAGATGATCTTTGCGTCCCCACTGTCCAATGAAGTATTGCCTGATGATTGCAGGGTTGCAAAAGTTATTCCCTTGTTCAGGAAAGGCAATAGGGATAATTCTGCGAAATACAGGCCAGTCAGTCTCACGTCTGTCTTGAGCAAAGTATTGGAAAGGATTCTGAGAGACAGCATTTATGATTACGTGGAAAATCATAGTTTGATGAGAGATAGTCAGCATGACTTTTGAGGGGCAAGTCATGCCACACACATCTTATTGAATTCTTTCAGGATGGGATCAAACACATCGATGAAGGTAGAGCAGTGGATGTGATGTGTATGGATTTTAGCAAGGTGGTTGATGAATTACCCTAAGATCGGCTCATTCAGAAAATAAGGCGGTGTGGGATGTAGGGAAACAGGGAAATCTGTCTATGTGGATACAGAATTGTCTGACCCATAGAAGACTGATGGTGGTAGAACATGGAAAGTATTCAGCCTGGAGCTCGGTGACCATTGGCGTTCTGCAAGAATCGGTTCTGGGACTGCTGTTCTTTGTGATTTTTTAAATGACTTGGATGATAAAGTGAAAGGGTGCTTTAATAAGTTACACAATGTAACAAAGATTGTTGGAGTTATACGTGGTGTGGAGGGCTGTTGTAAGTTGCAATTGGACATTGACAGGATGCAGAACTGGGCTGGTATATGACAGATGGAGTTCAACCTGGATACGTGTGAAGTGATTCATTTTGGAAGGTCGAATTTGAATGCAGAATGCAGGGTTAAAGTGAGGATTATTGGCAGTGTGGAGGACCATAGGGGTCGTGTGGTCTATGTCATAGGACGCTCAAAGTTGTCACCCAAGTTGATAAGGTTATTAAGATGTATGGTGTTTTCATTAGCCTGAGATTGAGTTTAAGAGCCGCAAGGTTATGCTGCAGCGCCAAAAAGCTCTGATGGGACGACACTTAGAATATTGTATTCTGTTCTAGTCGCCTCATTACTGGAAAGACGTTGAAGCTTCGAAGAGGATGCTGAGGAGATTTACCAAGATGCTGCCTAAACTGGAGGGGATGTCTTACAAAGTAAAGTTGAGAGAGCGAGGGCTTTTCTCCTTGGAACAATGAAGAATGGGACGTGACTTGATAGAGGTGTACAAGATGATGGGAGGCATGGATAGAATGGGTAGTCAGAGACTTTCTCGGATGGTGGAAGTGGCTATCTCGAGCGGGCATAATTTTAAGGTGATTGGAAGAAGGTTTGGGGAGATGTCAGAGGTAGGTTCTTTTCTCAGAGTGGTGGGTGCTTGGAATGCACTGCCAGCGGTAGTAGAGTTAGCTGCATTAGGGATATTTAAGTGACCATTGGATAGGCGCATGAATGAAAGTACAATGAAGTGGGTGTATAAGAGAATGAGAGGCATGAGCCGAGTGAACAGACAACAGCTGTTCCCCTTCGTCAAAGTGTTAAAAACAAGGAGGAAGACGTTTAAAATGAAAGACAAGACATTACGAGATGTATGTTTGTCCATGCTATTCAAGTTCCAATGTAGTCAACTCTTATTCTCTCACCGTGCTACAAATTAACATCCAATTCCTTCACACTCTCCTCATGCTACCATCATCCCAGTGATTATTCTGATAAAACTCCTTTCCATTGTCTCTGTGACAGGGAGGTCGTGGATTTATATAAGAAAGAATGTCTGTCCATAATAGCCCAAATACTGTCTCAACAATACTCCACAACTGTCTTTACTCCTAAACATGATTCATTTTGTAATGAAGGCTGGCATTTCATTTCCTGTCCTGATTAACGGATGCCCTGCATGAATTCTGTTCCTGGCTTATGACCAAGGGCATTCCGGTCCTTTTTGCCAAAAGTACTTCCCAACCGCTCACCTTCTAATAAATCCAACATGAAAAAGGTTGTATATATTGTTCACTTTCAAATCATTTCTCTGCATTACAAATAGCGGTGTTCCAAGCACTGATACAAGTGATACACAATCAGTCGTGGCATTCTGTCCAAAGGAGGACGCTCGTCTCAGTGTTCTCTCTATTACCCAATTCTCAATCCATGTAGGATATCTCCCCCTTACCCAAGGTCTGTAATTTTCTTCACTTACCTGTGTGCAACCGTGTCAACCTTCTTCTGACAATTTAAATGCACTAGTCTCACTCGTCGATGTCACAAACAACATCCTCCATAAAATACAGTTTTACTGTCCGGAATCTAGATTGACTCTGCTCAATTATATCATTGTTCTCCAATGATCTATTTCTGAGTATTTACAAAAATTGCTCATAGTTTCCTCACAACTGACATGAACTTATCCCCCAGTTGGTTTTCTATTTTCACCCTCCATCTTGTTGTAAGTATGTGTGGTCATAATACCTGCTTTCCAGTCTCAAGGATCGTTTACAGAATCTATAGACTTTTGACCTCCCTCATAGAATTAAGAAAAAGGCAGGAGAGAAGGAGGCCACTGATCTATCGTGTCTGCACCAGCTCTGAAAAGAGTTATCCAGCGAGCTCAATTCTCCAACCCTATCTCTGTAGCCCTCTAAATCCATCACTCATCTGGTCCATCAGCTTACCAACCTTCAACACAATATTTTTTCCAGTACCTCGACTTTACTAATTCTAAATTTCGTAACTTCCTCACTTTTGTCAGTCACCCTGTTCTCTAACATTTCCAAACAGAATTTCTGTTGCTCCTTCTGTTTGGACAGAACCAATGTATTCACCTCACTGGACAGAGATGGCCTCTGTCACCTCGTGAATACGTGAGAAGATGGGACTCTGGCATGATTGATATGTCCCCCACTTCTGTCTGTCAAGTTCCAGAATCAAAATGGTTGATGGGCAATTTTGAGTACATCTTCTCCCTGAAGTGAGAATGCACAACTCTGTGACCTCTTCATTGTTGAAATAAACTAGCTTCATTCTTTGCACCTGGGAAAGTATGCTATTGGCAAATATTTGTCAATGCCCTGTGCAGTCACTGCAGACCCAGATACACTGTAAAATCTACCCCCATACCTTGCACAGAGTAAGAATACTAGGCCCTCTGGTCTCCCTGAATCAATGCAGCAGCTGACAACACAAATTCAAGAAAACCATCCACAGAACCTCCACTGACTTTCCAATGTCAGAAGCAAATCAATGTTTGTATATATGGCAGACCCACTCAGTGTTGAAAATGCCTACCTCTCCTATGTTTCTATTTCTGGCTGATAAACTGTTATATTTCTGTGCAGTCCCTGAAATATGAATAGTTCTGCTCTCCATGGAAAGCGTTGTCAATGAAACTGCACAATTTCCTGCACCTCAGTCACGATAGCAGTAAAACTGCTATTGATGGTGGAGATACTGGGGAGGTGATGGTTTAGCGGTACTTTCTCTAGACTAAAAATTCTGAGATTTCCACAAACATTTCCCAATGGTATATCTTTCCCAGGTAATGACCCAAACCCAGACATTAATCCCGCCACAGCAGATGGTGGAATCTGAATTCATTAAATATTTGGAATTAACAATTTAATGAAATATTGCTGGTTGTCAAAGCTAAGAACATCTGGCTCACTAGTATCCTTCAGGGAAGGAAATTTGCTATCTTCACTGGTCTGGATTACATGTGATTCCAGACCATCAGCAGTGGTAGACTTTCAGATGCCCTTTGAAATGGTCAAGCCAGCCATTCAGTTATAACACTATAAGGTCTCAAAGAAGTGAAACCAGACAGACTGAAGCAATGTCGGCCTACAGCACATCGAAGTGCAGTGTTCAGAAAGGCAGTTCCCCAGCACCTTCCCAAAAACAACTCGGAAAGAGAAGTAAATACTGGCCCAGACAACAACAGCCCTGTCCCATTAATGAAGAAAAGAAGATGACCAAACCCAGGATAGAGAGATAGGGACTTGGATATATACCTACATGGGCATGTTACTCAGGAATATGGGAAAAAGTGAAAAATAAATGAAAATGGTCTCACAATTTATTTCCATATCAACGGATTACCCACAGTCCCTTTATTTATTTTTTTCTATATCTCTACTTCTCCATATATTCAACTCACTCTACCAACGCATATTACACTATATCTCAGCTGTTGTCACATCTGATGCATGGTGAGTTTTTCAAAATGCTGACTCTACTTTTCTCTCGACAGAGGCTGCCAAACCTGCTCCGTTTCTCCAGCACTCCTGTTCCCTTTTGCTTCAGAATCCCAGTATCTATTTTTGAATTAACCTTTTTTTTATTTTATGGAAAATTGTCCCGTCGAGTACACACAGGCCCCCTGTAGAGCATTGCACCCAGACCCACCTCATACCCCATTCCTGCATTTCCCATGACTAGCCCGTCCCCTACCATCTCCCTGCGTCTCCCATAGCTAACAAACCTAGCTGCACATGATGGGTAATTTAGCATGGTCTCTCTACTGAACCTGTGTGCACTGTGGGAGGAAACTGAACCTAACAGAGTTCCCATGTCTAATATAGGGATCAGCAGTCCCGGTGTATAATATAGAGAACAACAGATCCTGTGTACAATATAGAGAAAAGCTGTCCCTGTGTATAATATAGAGAACAGCAGTTCCCAATTGTTATATAGAACAGCTGTCCCTGTGTATAACACAGAGAACATCAGTTCCTATGACTAATATAGAGAACAGCTGTCCCATTGTATAATATAGAGAACAGCAGTTCCCATGTAAAATATACAGAAAAGCAGTTCCTGTGCATAATTTCGAGAACAGCAGTCCTCATGACTAATAAAGAGAACAGCAGTCCCTGTGTATAATATAGAGAAAAGCAGTTCCCATGTCTAATATAGAGAACAGCTGTCAATGTGTACAATATAGAGAAGAGCAGTTCCTATGTCTAATATAAGAGAACAGCAGTCCCTGTGTATAATAGAGAAAACAGCAGTTCCTGTGTATCATTTAGAAAACAGCAGTTCCCATGTAAAATATAGTGAACAGCAGTTCCTGTGCATAATATCGAGAATGGCAGTTCCCATGGCTAATATAGAGAACAGCAGACCCTGTGTACAATATAGAGAACAGCAGTTCCTTTGTATAATATAGAGAACAGCAGTTCCCATGTCTAATATAGGGATCAGCAGTCCCAGTGTATAATTTAGAGAACAGCAGTTCCTGTGTATAATATAGAGAACAGCAGTCCCCGTGTCTAACATAGAGAACAGCGGTCCTTGTGCATAATAGAGAGAACAGCAGTTCCCATGTCTAATATAGAGAACAGCAGTACCTGTGTATAATATATAGAATAACAGTACCCATGTCTAATATAAGAGAACACCAGTACCTGTGTATAATAGAGAGAACAGCAGTTCCCATGTCTAAAATAGAGAACAGCAATTCCCATGTCTAATACAGAGAACAGCAGTCTCTGTGTATAGCATAGATAACAGCAGTTCCCATGTCTAATATAGAGAACAGCAGTACCTATGTATAATATATAGAATAGCAGTTCCCATGTCTAATATAAGAGAACACCAGTACCTGTGTATAATAGAGAGAACAGCAGTTCCCATGTCTAAAATAGAGAACAGCAATTCCCATGTCTAATATAGAGAACAGCAGTCTCTGTGTATAGTATAGATAACAGCAGTTCCCATGTCAAATATAGAGAACAGATGACCCATTGTATAATATAGAGAACAGCTGTCCCTGTATAAAATATACAGAACTGCAGTTCCCATGTATAATATAGAGAACAGCAGTCCCTGTGTATAAGATAGAGAACAGCAGTCCCTGTGTCTAATATAGAGAACAGCAGTACCTGTGTATAATATATAGAATAGCAGTTCCCATGTCTAATATATGAGAACACCAGTCCCTGTATATAATATAGAGAACAACAGTTTCCATGTCTTATATAGAGAACAGCAGTTCCCATGTCTAATATAGAGAACAGCAGTATCTGTGTATAATACAGGGAACAGCCGTTCCGATGTATAATATAGAGAACAGCTGTCCCTATGTATAATATAGAGAAAAGCAGTCCCTGTGTCTAATATAGAGAACAGCAGTCCCTGTGCACAATACAAAGGGACTGCTGATCCCATGTCTAATATAGCGAACAGCAGTACCTGTGTATAATATAGAGAACAGCAGTTCCCATGTCTAATATAGAGAACAGCTGTCAATGTGTACAATATAGAGAAGAGCAGTTCCTATGTCTAATATAAGAGAACAGCAGTCCCTGTGTATAATAGAGAAAACAGCAGTTCCTGTGTATCATTTCGAAAACAACAGTTTCCATGTAAAATATAGAGAACAGAAGTTCCTGTGCATAATATCGTGAACTGCAGTTCCCATGGCTAATATAGAGAACAGCAGTCCCTGTGTACAATATAGAGAACAGCAGTTCCTTTGTATAATATAGAGAACAGCAGTTCCCATGTCTAATATAGGGATCAGCAGTCCCAGTGTATAATTTAGAGAACAGCAGTTCCTGTGTATAATAGAGAGAACAGCAGTCCCTGTGTCTAACATAGAGAACAGCGGTCCTTGTGCATAATAGAGAGAACAGCAGTTCCCATGTCTAATATAGAGAACAGCAGATCCTGTGTATAATATAGAGAACAGCAGTTCCCATGTCTAATATAAGAGAACACCAGTACCTGTGTATAATAGAGAGAACAGCAGTTCCCATGTCTAAAATAGAGAACAGCAATTCCCATGTCTAATATAGAGAACAGCAGTCGCTGTGTATAGTATAGATAACAGCAGTTCCCATGTATAATATAGAGAACAGCAGTCCCTGTGTATAATAAAGAGAACAGCAGTTCCTTTGTATAATAGAGAGAACAGCAGTCCCTGTGTATAATATACAGTACAGCAGTTCCCATATCTAATATAGAGAACTGCAGTCCCGGTGTATAATATAGAGAACAGCAGTTGCCATGTCAAATATAGAGAACAGAAGTTCCTTTGAAAAATATATAGAACAGCAGTTCCCATGTCTAATATAGGGAACAGCAGGTCCCATGTATAATATAGAGAACAGCAGTCCCTATGTATAATAAAGAGAACAGCAGTTCCTTTGTATAATATAGAGAACAGCAGTCCCTGTGTATAATATACAGAACAGCAGTTCCCATATCTAATATAGAGAACTGCAGTCCCTGTGTATAATATAGAGAACAGCAGTTCCCATGTCTAATATAGAGATCAGCAGTCCCTGTGTGTAACATAGAGAACAGCACTTCCCATGTCTAATATAGGGATCAGCAGTCCCTGTGTATAACATAGAGAAAAGTAGTACCTGTGTAAAATATAGATAACAGCAGTCCCCGTGTCTAATATAGAGAACAGCGGTCCTTGTGCATACTACAGAGAACAGCAGTTCCCATGTCTAATATAGAGAACAGCAGTACCTATGTATAATATATAGAATAGCAGTTCCCATGTCTAATATAAGAGAACACCAGTACCTGTGTATAATAGAGAGAACAGCAGTTCCCATGTCTAAAATAGAGAACAGCAATTCCCATGTCTAATATAGAGAACAGCAGTCTCTGTGTATAGTATAGATAACAGCAGTTCCCATGTCAAATATAGAGAACAGATGACCCATTGTATAATATAGAGAACAGCTGTCCCTGTATAAAATATACAGAACTGCAGTTCCCATGTATAATTTCGAGAACAGCAGTCCCTGTGTATAATATAGAGAACAGCAGTCCCTGTGTCTAATATAGAGAACAGCAGTACCTGTGTATAATATATAGAATAGCAGTTCCCATGTCTAATATAAGAGAACACCAGTACCTGTGTATAATAGAGAGAACAGCAGTTCCCATGTCTAAAATAGAGAACAGCAATTCCCATGTCTAATATGGAGAACAGCAGTCTCTGTGTATAGTATAGATAACAGCAGTTCCCATGTCAAATATAGAGAACAGATGACCCATTGTATAATATAGAGAACAGCTGTCCCTGTATAAAATATACAGAACTGCAGTTCCCATGTATAATATAGAGAACAGCAGTCCCTGTGTACAATATAGAGAACAGATGACCCATTGTATAATAAAGAGAACAGCTGTCCCTGTGTAAACTATACAGAACAGCAGTTCCCATGTCTAATATAGAGAACACCATTACCTGTGTCTAATATAGAGAACAGCAGTCACTGTGTATAATATAGAGAACAGCAGTTCCTGTGTATAATATGGAGAACAGCAGTTCCCATGTCTAATATAGAGAACAGTAGTACCTGTGTATAATATAGAGAACAGCAGTTCCCATGTCTAATATAGAAAACAGCAGTTCCCATGTCTAATATAGAGAACAGCAGTCGCTGTGTATAATATGCAGAACAGCAGTTCCCATAAATGATTTCGAGAGCAGCTATTCCTGTGCAAAATATAGACAACAGCAGTCCCTGTGTATAATATAGAGAAAAGCTGTTCCCATGTCTAATTTAGAGAACAGCTGTCAATGTGTACAATATAGAGAAGAGCAGTTCCTATGTCTAATAAAAGAGAACAGCAGTCCCTGTGTATAATAGAGATAACAGCAGTTCCTATGTATCATATAGAAAACAGCAGTTCCCATGTAAAATATAGAGAACAGCAAGCCCTGTGCATAATATCGAGAACTGCAGTTCCCATGACTAATATAGAAAACAGCAAGCCCTGTGAATAATATCGAGAACAGCAGTTCCCATGTCTAGTATAGGGATCAGCAGTCCCAGTGTATAATTTAGAGAACAGCAGTTCCTGTGTATAATATAGAGAACAGCAGTCCCTGTGTCTAACATAGAGAACAGCGGTCCCTGTGCATAATCCAAAGAAAAGCAGTTCCCATGTCTAATATAGAGAACAGAAGTACCTGTGTATAATATAGAGAATAGCTGTTCCCATGTCTAATATAAGAGAACATCAGTACCTGTGTATAATAGAGAGAACAGCAGTTCCCATGTCTAAAATAGAGAACAGCAATTCCCATGTCTAATATCGAGAACAGCAGTCTCTGTGTATAGTATAGATAACAGCAGTTCCCATGTATAATAGAGTGAACAGCGGTCCCTGTGTATAATAAAGAGAACAGCAGTTCCTTTGTATAATACAGAGAACAGCAGTCCCTGTGGAAAATATACAGAACAGCAGTTCTCATATCTAATATAGAGAACTGCAGTCCCTTTGTATAATATAGAGAACAGCAGTTCCCATGTCAAATATAGAGAACAGTAGTTACTTTGTATAATATATAGAACAGCAGTTCCCATGTCTAATATAGGGAACAGCAGGTCCCATGTATAATATAGAGAATAGCAGTCCCTATGTATAATAAAGAGAACAGCAGTTCCTTTGTATAATATAGAGAACAGCAGTCCCTGTGTATAATATACAGAACAGCAGTTCCCATATCTAATATAGAGAACTGCAGTCCCTGTGTATAATATAGAGAATAGCAGTTCCCATGTCTAATATAAGAGAACACCAGTACCTGTGTATAATATACAGAACAGCAGTTCCCATGTCTAATATAGAGAAGAGCTGTCCCTGTGTATAATATAGAGGACAGCAGTTACCATGTCTAGGAAAGAGAACAGCATTTCCTGTGTATAATATAGAGAATTGCAGTTCCCATGTCTAATATAGAGAACACCAGTCCCTGTGTACAATATAGAGAACAGCAGTTCCCATGTCTAATATAGAGAACAGCAGTTCCCATGTGTAATATAGAGAACAGCTGTCCCTGTGTATAACATAGAGAACAGCAGTTCCCATGTCTAATGAGGAGAATAGCAGTTCCTGTGTCTAATATAGAAAACAACAGTCCCTGCGTATAATATACAGAACAGCAGTTCCCATGTCTAATATAGAGAACAGCTGTCCCTGTGTATAACATAGAGAACATCAGTTCCCATGACTAATAAAGAGAACAGCAGTCTCTGTGTGTAATATGAAGAACAGCAGTTCCCATGTCTAATATAGAGAACAGCAGTATCTGTGTATAATAAAGAGAACAGCAGTTCCTGTGGAGAAAATAGACAACAACAGTCCCTGTGTATAATATACAGAACAGCAGTTCCCATATCTAATATAGAGAACAGCAGTCTCTTTGTATAATATAGAGAACAGCAGTTCCCATGTCTAATATAGGGATCAGCAGTCCCTGTGTATAATATAGAGAACAGCAGTTCCCATTTGTTATATGGAACAGCTGTCCATGTGTATAACATAGAGAACATCAGTTCTTAAGACTAATATAGAGAACAGCAGACCCAGTGTATAATATAGAGAACAGCAGTTCCCATGTAAAATATAGAGAAAAGCAGTTCTTGTGCATAATTTCGAGAACAGCAGTTCCCATGACTAATGTAGAGAACAGAAGTGCCTGTGTATAATATAGAGAACAGCAGTTCCCATGTGTAATATAGAGAACCGCAGTCCCTGTGTATAAAAAAGAGAACAGCAGTTCCCATGTATAATATAGAGAACAGCAGTCGCTGTGTATAATATGGAGAACAGCAGTTCCCATGTCTGATATAGAGAACAGCTGTTCCCGTGTATAATGTCTAGAACAGCAGTTCCCATGTCTAACATAGAGAACTTCAGTCTCTGTGTGTAATATGAAGAACATCAGTCGCCATGTCGAATATAGAGAACAACAGTGTCTGTGTATAATACAGGGAACAGCCGTTCCCATGTATAATATAGAGAACAGCTGTCCCTATGTATAATATAGAGAACAGCAGTCCCTGTGTCTAATATAGAGAACAGCAGTCCCTGTGCACAATACAGAGAACAGCAGTTCCCATGTCTAATATAGCGAACAGCAGTACCTGTGTATAATATAGAGAATAGCAGTTCCCATGTCTAATCTCAGAGAACACCAGTCCCTGTGTATAATACAGAGAACAACAGTTTCCATGTCTAATATAGAGAACAGCAGTTCCCATGTCTAATATAGAGAACAGCAGTATCTGTGCATAATACAGGGAACAGCCGTTCCGATGTATAATATAGAGAAGAGCAGTCCCGATGTATAATATAGAGAACAGCCGTTCCTGTGTATAATATAGAGAACAGCAGTCGCTGTGTAAAATATGCAGAACAGCAGTTCCCATAACTGATTTCGAGAGCAGCTGTTCCTGTGCAAAATATAGACAACAGCAGTCCTTGTGTATAATATCGAGAAAAGCAGTTCCCATGTCTAATAGAGAGAACAGCTGTCAATGTGTACAATATAGAGAAGAGCAGTTCCTATGTCTAATATAAGAGAACAGCAGTCCCTGTGTATAATAGAGAAAACAGCAGTTCCTGTGTATCATATAGAAAACAGCAGTTCCCATGTAAAATATAGAGAACAGCAGTTCCTGTGCATAATATCGAGAACTGCAGTTCCCATGACTAATGTAGAGAACAGCAGTCCCTGTGTATAGTATAGAGAACAGCAGTTCCTTTGTATAATAGTGAGAACACCAGTTCCCATGTCTAATATAGGGATCAGCAGTCCCAGTGTATAATTTAGAGAACAGCAGTTCCTGTGTATAATATAGAGAACAGAAGTCCCTGTCTCTAACATAGAGAACAGCGGTCCTTGTGCATAATACAGGGAACAGCAGTTCCCATGTCTAATATAGAGAACAGCAGTACCTGTGTATAATATAGAGAATAGCAGTTCCCATGTCTAATATAAGAGAACACCAGTACCTGTGTATAATAGAGAGAACAGCAGTTCCCATGTCTAAAATAGAGAACAGCAATTCCCATGTCTAATATAGAGAACAGCAGTCTCTGTGTATAGTATAGATAACAGCAGTTCCCATGTATAATATAGAGAACAGCAGTCCCTATGTATAATAAAGAGAACAGCAGTTCCTTTGTATAATATAGAGAACAGCAGTGCCTGTGTATAATATACAGAACAGCAGTTCCCATATCTAATATAGAGAACTGCAGTCCCTGTGTATAATATAGAGAACAACAGTTCCCATGTCGAATATAGAAAACAGATGACTCATTGTATAATATAGAGAACAGCTGTCCCTGTATAAAATATACAGAACTTGCAGTTCCCATGTATAATATAGAGAACAGCCGTCCCTGTGTACAATATAGAGAACAGATGACCCATTGTATAATATAGAGAACAGCTGTCCCTGTGTAAACTATACAGAACAGCAGTTCCCATGTCTAATATAGAGAACACCATTACCTGTGTCTAATATAGAGAACAGCAGTCACTGTATATAATATAGAGAACAGCAGACCCTGTGTATAATATAGAGAACAGCAGTTCCCATGTCTAATAAAGAGAACAGCTGTCCCTGTGTATAATATAAAGAACAGCAGTTCCCATGTCAAATATAGAGAACAGCAGTTCCTTTGTATAATATAGAAAACGGCAGTTCCCATGTCAAATACAGAGAACAGCAGTACCTGTCAATGATATAAAGTACAGCAGTTCCCATGTCTAATATAGAGAACTGCTGTCCCTGTGTATAATATAGAGAACAGCAGTTACCATGAATAAGAAAGAGAACAGCAGTATCTGTGGAAAATATAGAGAATCGCAGTTCTCATGTCTCATATAGAGAACACCAGTCCCTGTGTATAATATAGACAACAGCAGTTCCCATGTCGAATATAGAGAACAGCAGTCTCTGTGTGTAATATGAAGAACAGCAGTTCCCATGTCCAATATTGAGAACAGCAGTGTCTGTGTATAATACAGGGAACAGCAGTTCCCATGTATAGTAGAGAGAACTGCAGTCCCTATGTATAATAAAGAGGACAGCAGTTCCCATGTCTAATATAGGGATCAGCAGTCCCTGTGTATAATATAGAGAACAGCAGTTCCCATGTCTAAGATAGAGAACAGCAGTACCTGTATGTAATATAGAGAACAGCAGTTTCTATGTGTTATATAGAGAACAGCCGTCCCTGTGTATAACATAGAGAACATCAGTTCCCATGACTAATACAGAAAACAGCAGTCCCTCTGTATAATATAGGGAACAGCAGTTCCCATGTGTAATATAGAGAACAACAGTCCCTGTGTATAATATACAGAACAGCAGTTCACATGTCTAATATAGAGGACAGCAGTTACTGTGTATAATATAGAGAACAGCAGTTCCATTATCTAATACAGAGAACGGCTGTCCCTGTGTAAAATATAGAGAACAGCAGTCCCTGTGTCTAATAAAGAGAACAGCTGTCCCTGTGTATATTATAGAGAATAGCAGTTCCCATGTCTAATATAAGAGAACACCAGTACCTGTGTATAATATACAGAACAGCAGTTCCCATGTCTAATATAGAGAAGAGCTGTCCCTGTGTATAATATAGAGAACAGCAGTTACCATGTCTAGGAAAGAGAACAACAGTTCCTGAGTCTAATATAGAGAACAGCAGTTCCCATGTCTAATATAGAGAACACCAGTTCCAGTGCATAATATAGAGAATTGCAGTTCCCATGTCTAATATAGAGAACACCAGTCCCTGTGTACAATATAGAGAACAGCAGTTCCCATGTCTAATATAGAGAACAGCAGTCTCTGTGTGTCATATGAAGAACAGCAGTTCCCATGTCTAATATAGAGAACAGCAGCATCTGTGTATAATAAAGAGAACAGCAGTTCCTGTGTATAATATAGAGAACAGCAGTCCCTGTGAATAATATACAGAACAGCAGTTCCCATATCTAATATAGAGAACAGCAGTCCCTGTGTATAATATAGAGAACAGCAGTTCCCATGTCAAATATAGGGATCAGCAGTCCCGGTGTATAACATAGGGAACAGCAGTTCCCATGTCTAATATAGGGATCAGCAGTCCCTGTGTATAATATAGAGAACAGCAGATCCTGTGTATAATATAGAGAACAGCAGTTCCCATGTCTAATATAGAGAACAGCAGATCCTGTGTATAATATAGAGAACAGCAGTTCCTTTGTATAATATAGAGAACAGCAGTTCCCATGTCAAATATAGGGATCAGCAGTCCCTGTGTATAACATAGGGAACAGCAGTTCCCATGTCTAATATAGGGATCAGCAATCCCTGTGTATAATATAGAGAACAGCAGATCTTGTGTATAATATAGAGAACAGCAGTTCCCATGTCTAATATAGAGAACAGCAGATCCTGTGTATAATATATAGAGAACAGCAGTTCCCATTTGTTATGTGGAACAGCTGTCCCTGTGTGTAACATAGAGAACAGCAGTGTAATATAGAGAACCGCAGTCCCTGTGTATAAAAAAGAGAACAGCAGTTCCCATGTATATTATAGAGAACAGCAGTCGCTGTGTATAATATAGAGAACAGCAGTTCCCACGTCTGATATAGAGAACAGCTGTTCCTGTGTATAATGTCGAGAACAGCAGTTCCCATGTCTAACATAGAGAACAGCAGTCTCTGTGTGTAATATGAAGAACATCAGTCGCCATGTCGAATATAGAGAACAGCAGTGTCTGTGTATAATACAGGGAACAGCTGTTCCCATGTATAATATAAAAAACAGCAGTCCCTGTGTCTAATATAGAGACCAGCAGTCCCTGTGCACAATACAGAGAACAGCAGTTCCCATGTCTGATATAGCGAACCGCAGTACCTGTGTATAACATAGAGAATAGCAGTTCCCATGTCTAATATAAGAGAACACCAGTCCCTGTTTATAATATAGAGAACAACAGTTTCCATGTCTAATATAGAGAACAGCAGTTCCCATGTCTAATATAGAGAATAGCAGTATCTGTGTATAATACAGGGAACAGCCGTTCCCATGTATAATATAGAGAACAGCAGTTACCATGTCTAAGAAAGAGAACAGCAGTTCCTGTGTATAATATAGAGAATCGCAATTCCCATGTCTCATATAGAGAACACCAGTCCCTGTGTATAATATAGAGAACAGCAGATCCTGTGTATAATATAGAGAACAGCAGTTCCCATGTCTAATATAGAGAACAGCAGATCCTGTGTAGAAGATACAGAACAGCAGTTCCCATATCTAACATAGAGAACAGCAGTCCCTGTGAATAATATAGAGAACAGCAGTTCCCATGTCAAATATATAGAACAGCAGTTCCTTTGTATAATATAGAGAACAGCAGTTCCCATGTCTAATATAGGGATCAGCAGTCCCGGTGTATAATATAGGGAACAGCAGTTCCCATGTCTAATATAGGGATCAGCAATCCCTGTGTATAATATAGAGAACAGCAGATCTTGTGTATAATATAGAGAACAGCAGTTCCCATGTCTAATATAGAGAACAGCAGATCCTGTGTATAATATATAGAGAACAGCAGTTCCCATTTGTTATGTGGAACAGCTGTCCCTGTGTATAACATAGAGAACAGCAGTGTAATATAGAGAACCGCAGTCCCTGTGTATAAAAAAGAGAACAGCAGTTCCCATGTATATTATAGAGAACAGCAGTCGCTGTGTATAATACAGAGAACAGCAGTTCCCACGTCTGATATAGAGAACAGCTGTTCCTGTGTATAATGTCGAGAACAGCAGTTCCCATGTCTAACATAGAGAACAGCAGTCTCTGTGTGTAATATGAAGAACATCAGTCGCCATGTCGAATATAGAGAACAGCAGTGTCTGTGTATAATACAGGGAACAGCTGTTCCCATGTATAATATAAAAAACAGCAGTCCCTGTGTCTAATATAGAGACCAGCAGTCCCTGTGCACAATACAGAGAACAGCAGTTCCCATGTCTGATATAGCGAACCGCAGTACCTGTGTATAACATAGAGAATAGCAGTTCCCATGTCTAATATAAGAGAACACCAGTCCCTGTTTATAATATAGAGAACAACAGTTTCCATGTCTAATATAGAGAACAGCAGTTCCCATGTCTAATATAGAGAATAGCAGTATCTGTGTATAATACAGGGAACAGCCGTTCCCATGTATAATATAGAGAACAGCAGTTACCATGTCTAAGAAAGAGAACAGCAGTTCCTGTGTATAATATAGAGAATCGCAATTCCCATGTCTCATATAGAGAACACCAGTCCCTGTGTATAATATAGAGAACAGCAGATCCTGTGTATAATATAGAGAACAGCAGTTCCCATGTCTAATATAGAGAACAGCAGATCCTGTGTATAATATAGAGAACAGCAGTCCCTGTCTATAATATACAGAACAGCAGTTCCCATTTGTTATATGGAACAGCTGTCCATGTGTATAACATAGAGAACATCAGTTCTTATGACTAATACAGAGAACAGCAGTCCCAGTGTATAATATAGTGAACAGCAATTCCCATGTAAAATATAGAGAAAAGCAGTTCCTGTGCATAATTTCGAGAACAGCAGTTCCCATGACTAATGTAGAGAACAGAAGTACCTGTGTATAATATAGAGAACAGCAGTTCCCATGTGTAATATAGAGAACCGCAGTCCCTGTGTATAAAAAAGAGAACAGCAGTTCCCATGTCTCATAAAGAGAACAGCAGTCACTGTGTATAAAAAAGAGAACAGCAGTTCCCATGTCTCATAAAGAGAACAGCAGTCCCTGTGTATAATATAGAGAACAGCAGTTCCCATGTCTCATAAAGAGAACAGCAGTCCCTGTGTATAATATAGAGAACGGCAGTTCCCATGTAAAATATAGAGAACAGCAGTACCTGTGTCCAATATAAAGTACAGCAGTTCCCATGTCTAATATAGAGAACAGCTGTTCCTGTGTATAATATAGAGAACAGCAGTTACCATGTCTAAGAAAGAGAACAGCAGTTCCTGTGTATAATATAGAGAATCGCAGTTCCCATGTCTCATATAGAGAACACCAGTCCCTGTGTATAATATAGAGAACAGCAGTTCCCATGTCTAATATAGAGAACAGCAGTCTCTGTGTGAATTATGAAGAACAGCAGTTCCCATGTCTAATATTGAGAACAGCAGTGTCTGTGTATAATACAGAGAACAGCAGTTCCCCTGTCCAATATAGGGATCAGCAGTCCCTGTGTATAATATAGAGAACAGCAGTTCCCATGTCTAATATAGTGATCAGCAGGCGCTGTGTATAATATAGAGAACAGCAGTTCCCATGTCTAATATAGAGAACAGCAGTACCTTTACATAATATAGATAACAGCAGTTTCTATGTGTTATATAGGGAACAGCTATCCCTGTGTATAACATAGAGAACATCAGTTCCCATGACAAAAAAGAGAACAGCAGTCCCTCTGTATAATATAGGGAACAGCAGTTCCCATGTCTAATATAGAGAACAGCAGTTCCCATGTCTAATATAGAGAAGAGCTGTCCCTGTGTATAATATAGAGAACAGCAGTTACCATGTCTAGGAAAGAGAACAGCGGTTCCTGAGTCGAATACAGACAACAGCAGTTCCCATGTCTAATATAGGGAACACCAGTTCCTGTGTATAATATAGAGAACAGCAGTTCCATGTCTAATATAGAGAACAGCAGTCTCTGTGTGTAATATGAATAACAGCAGTTACCATGTCTAATATAGAGAACAGCAGATCCTGTGTATAATATATAGAGAACAGCAGATCTTGTGTATAATATAGAGAACAGCAGTTCCCATGTCTAATATAGAGAACAGCAGATCCTGTGTATAATATATAGAGAACAGCAGTTCCCATTTGTTATGTGGAACAGCTGTCCCTGTGTGTAACATAGAGAACAGCAGTGTAATATAGAGAACCGCAGTCCCTGTGTATAAAAAAGAGAACAGCAGTTCCCATGTATATTATAGAGAACAGCAGTCGCTGTGTATAATATAGAGAACAGCAGTTCCCACGTCTGATATAGAGAACAGCTGTTCCTGTGTATAATGTCGAGAACAGCAGTTCCCATGTCTAACATAGAGAACAGCAGTCTCTGTGTGTAATATGAAGAACATCAGTCGCCATGTCGAATATAGAGAACAGCAGTGTCTGTGTATAATACAGGGAACAGCCGTTCCCATGTATAATATAGAGAAATGCAGTCCCTATGTATAATATAGAGAACAGCAGTCCCTGTGTCTAATATAGAGAACAGCAGTCCCTGTGTATAATACAGAGAACAGCAGTTCCCATGTCTAATGTATAGAACAGCAGTTCATGTGTATAATATAGAGAACACCAGTTCCTGGGTAGAATATAGAGAACAGCATTCCCTGTGTATAATATACAGAACAGCAGTTCCTATGTCTAATATAGAGAACAGCAGTACATGTGTATAATATAGAGACCAGCAGTCCCTGTGCACAATACAGAGAACAGCAGTTCCCATGTCTGATATAGCGAACCGCAGTACCTGTGTATAACATAGAGAATAGCAGTTCCCATGTCTAATATAAGAGAACACCAGTCCCTGTTTATAATATAGAGAACAACAGTTTCCATGTCTAATATAGAGAACAGCAGTTCCCATGTCTAATATAGAGAATAGCAGTATCTGTGTATAATACAGGGAACAGCCGTTCCCATGTATAATATAGAGAACAGCAGTTACCATGTCTAAGAAAGAGAACAGCAGTTCCTGTGTATAATATAGAGAATCGCAATTCCCATGTCTCATATAGAGAACACCAGTCCCTGTGTATAATATAGAGAACAGCAGTTCCCATGTCTAATATAGAGAACAGCAGTCTCTGTGTGAATTATGAAGAACAGCAGTTCCCATGTCTAATATTGAGAACAGCAGTGTCTGTGTATAATACAGAGAACAGCAGTTCCCCTGTCCATAATAGGGATCAGCAGTCCCTGTGTATAATATAGAGAACAGCAGTTCCCATGTCTAATATAGTGATCAGCAGTCCCTGTGTATAATATAGAGAACAACAGTTCCCATGTCTAATATAGAGAACAGCAGTACCTTTATATAATATAGATAACAGCAGTTTCTATGTGTTATATGGGGAACAGCTATCCCTGTGTATAACATAGAGAACATCAGTTCCCATGAAAAATAAGAGAACAGCAGTCCCTCTGTATAATATAGGGAACAGCAGTTCCCATGTCTAATATAGAGAACAGCAGTTCCCATGTCTAATATAGAGAAGAGCTGTCCCTGTGTATAATATAGAGAACAGCAGTTACCATGTCTAGGAAAGAGAACAGCAGTTCCTGAGTCTAATATAGACAACAGCAGTTCCCATGTCTAATATAGGGAACACCAGTTCCTGTGTATAATATAGAGAATTGCAGTTCCCATGTCTAATATAGAGAACACCAGTCCCTGTGTACAATATAGAGAACAGCAGTTCCCATGTCTAATATAGAGAACAGCAGTCTCTGTGTATAATAAAGGGAACAGCAGTTCCCATGTATAATAGAGAGAACAGCAGTCCCTATGTATAACAAAGAGAACAGCAGTTCCTGTGTATAATATAGAGAACAGCAGTCCCTGTGTATAATATACAGAACAGCAGTTCCCATATCTAATATAGAGAACAGCAGTCCCTGTGAATAATATAGAGAACAGCAGTTCCCATGTCAAATATATAGAACAGCAGTTCCTTTGTATAATATAGAGAACAGCAGTTCCCATGTCTAATATAGGGATCAGCAGTCCCGGTGTATAATATAGGGAACAGCAGTTCCCATGTCTAATATAGGGATCAGCAGTCCCTGTGTATAATATAGAGAACAGCAGATCCTGTGTATAATATAGAGAACAGCAGTTCCCATGTCTAATATAGAGAACAGCAGATCCTGTGTATAATATAGAGAACAGCAGTTCCCATTTGTTATGTGGAACAGCTGTCCCTGTGTATAACATAGAGAACATCAGTTCTTATGACTAATATAGAGAACAGCAGTCCCAGTGTATAATATAGAGAACAGCAGTTCCCATGTAAAATATAGAGAAAAGCAGTTCCTGTGCATAATTTCGAGAACAGCAGTTCCCTTGTGTAATACAGAGAACCGCAGTCCCTGTGTATAAAAAAGAGAACAGCAGTTCCCATGTATATTAGAGAGAACAGCAGTCGCTGTGTATAATATAGAGAACAACAGTTTCCATGTCTTATATAGAGAACAACAGTTCCCATGTCTAATATAAGAGAACACCAGTACCTGTGTATAATATACAGAACAGAGTTCCCATGTCTAACGTAGAGAAGAGCTGTCCCTGTGTATAATATAGAGAACAGCAGATACCATATCTAGGAAAGAGAACAGCAGTTCCTGTGTATAATATAGAGAACAGCAGTTCCCATGTCTAATATAGAGAACAGCAGTCTCTGTGTGTAATATGAAGAACAGCAGTTCCCGTGTCTAATATAGAGAACAGCAGTATCTGTGTATAATACAGGGAACAGCAGTTCCCATGTATAATAGAGAGAACAGCAGTCCCTATATAAAATAAAGAGAACAGCAGTCCCTGTGTATAATATACAGAACAGCAGCTCCCATGTCAAATATATAGAACTGCAGTTCCTTAATATAATATAGAGAACAGCAGTTCCCATGTCTAATATAGGGATTAGCAGTCCCGGTGTATAATATAGGGAACAGCAGTTCTCATGTCTAATATGGGGATCAGCAGTCGCTGTGTATAATATACAGAACAGCAGATCCTGTGTATAATATAAAGAACAGCAGCTCCCATGTCAAATATAGAGAACAGCAGATCCTGTGTATTATATAGAGAACAGCAGTTCCCATGTCTAATATAGGGATCAGCAGTCCCTGTGTATGATATAGAGAACAGCAGTTCCCATGTCTAATATAGAGAACAGCAGTACCTGTATATAATATAGAGAACAGTAGATCCCATGTATAATATAGAGAACAGCTGTCCCTGTGTATAATATAGAGAACAGCAGTTCCCATGTATAATATAGGGATCAGCAGTCCCTGTGTATAATATAGAGAACAGCAGATCCTGTGTATAATATAGAGAACAGCAGTTCCCATGTCTAATATAGAGAACAGCAGATCCTGTGTATAAAAAAGAGAACAGCAGTTCCCATGTCTAATATAGGGATCAGCAGTCCCTGTGTATGATATAGAGAACAGCAGTTCCCATGTCTAATATAGAGAACAGCAGTACCTGTATATAATATAGAGAACAGTAGATCCCATGTATAATATAGAGAACAGCTGTCCCTGTGTATAATATAGAGAACAGCAGTTCCCATGTCTAATGAGGAGAACAGCAGTTCCTGTGTATAATATAGAGAACAGCAGTTCTCATGTCTAATATACAGCGACACAGTTTCTATGTGTTCTATAGAGAACAGCTGTCCCTGTGTATAACATAGAGGACATCAGTTCCCATGATTAATAAAGTGAACAGCAGTCCCTCTATGTAATATAGGGAACAGCAGTTCCCATGTCTAATATAGAGAACAGCAGTTCCCATGTGTAATATAGAGGACAGCTGTCCCTGTGTATAACATAGAGAACAGCAGTCCCTGTGTCTAATATAGAGAACAACAGTCCCTGTGTATAATATACAGAACAGCAGTTCCCATGTCTAATATAGAGAACAGCAGTACATGTGTATAATATAGAGAACAGCAGTTCCCATGTCTAATGAGGAGAACAGCAGTTCCTGTGTTTAATATAGAGAACAGCTGTTCCCATGTCTAATATAGAGAACAGCAGTCCCTGTGTCTAATATAGAGAACAGCAGTACCTGTGTATAATACAGAGAACAGTAGATCCCATGTATAATATAGAGAACAGCAATCCCTTTGTCTAATATAGAGGACAGCTGTTACTGTGTATAATATAGAGAACAGCAGTTCCATTATCTAATACAGAGAAAGGCTTTCCCTGTGTATAATATAGAGAACAGCAGTCCCTGTGTCTAATAAAGAGAACAGCTGTCCCTGTGTATAATATAGAGAACAGCAGTTCCCATGTCTAATATAAGAGAACACCAGTACCTGTGTATACTATACAGAAGAGCAGTTCCCATGTCTAATATAGAGAAGAGCTGTCCCTGTGTATAATATAGAGAACAGCAGTTACCATGTCTAGGAAAGAGAACAGCAGTTCCTGAGTCTAATATAGAGAACAGCAGTTCCCATGTCTAATATAGAGAACACCAGTTCCTGTGTATAATATAGAGAATTGCAGATCCCATGTCTAATATAGAGAATACCAGTCCCTGTGTACAATATAGAGAACAGCAGTTCCCATGTCTAATATAGAGAACAGCAGTCTCTGTGTGTAATATGAAGAACAGCAGTTCCCATGTCTAATATAGAGAAAAGCAGTATCTGTGTATAATACAGGGAACAGCAGTTCCCATGTATAATAGAGAGAACAGCAGTCCCTATGTATAATAAAGAGAACAGCAGTTCCTGTGTATAATATAGAGAACAGCAGTTCCCATATCTAATATAGAGAACAGCAGTCCCTGTGTACAATATAGAGAACAGCAGTTCCCATGTCAAATATAGGGATCAGCAGTCCCTGTGTATAATATAGAGAACAGCAGATCCTGTGTATAATATAGAGAACAGCAGTTCCCATGTCTAATATAGAGAACAGCAGATCCTGTGTATTATATAAAGAACAGCAGTTCCCATGTCTAATATAGGGATCAGCAGTCCCTGTGTATGATATAGAGAGCAGCAGTTCCCATGTCTAATATAGAGAACAGTAGATCCCATGTATAATATAGAGAACAGCTGTCCCTGTGTATAATATAGAGAAAAGCAGTTCCCATGTCTAATGAGGAGAACAGCAGTTCCTGTGTATAATATAGAGAACAGCAGTTCTCATGTCTAATATACAGCGACACAGGATCTGCTGTAGAGAAAAGCAGTTCCCATGTCTAATGAGGAGAACAGCAGTTCCTGTGTATAATATAGAGAACAGCAGTTCTCATGTCTAATATACAGCGACACAGTTTCTATGTGTTATATAGAGAACAGCTGTCCCTGTGTATAACATAGAGAACATCAGTTCCCATGATTAATAAAGTGAACAGCAGTCCCGGTGTCTAATATAGGGAACAACAGTTCCCATGTATAATATAGGGATCAGCAGTCCCTGTGTTGAATATAGAGGACAGCTGTACCTGTATATAACATAGAGAACAGCAGTCCCTGTGTCTAATATAGAGAACAACAGTCCCTGTGTATAATATACAGAACAGCAGTTCCCATGTCTAATATAGAGAACAGCTGTCCCAGTGTATAATATAGAGAACAGCAGTTCCCATGTCTAATGAGGAGAACAGCAGTTCCTGTGTTTAATATAGAGAACAGCAGTTCCCATGTCTAATATAGAGAACAGCAGTCCCTGTGTCTAATATAGAGAACAGCAGTACCTGTGTATAATACAGAGAACAGTAGATCCCATGTATAATATAGAGAACAGCAATCCCTTTGTCTAATATAGAGGACAGCTGTTACTGTGTATAATATAGAGAACAGCAGTTCCATTATCTAATACAGAGAAAGGCTTTCCCTGTGTATAATATAGAGAACAGCAGTCCCTGTGTCTAATAAAGAGAACAGCTGTCCCTGTGTATAATATAGAGAACAGCAGTTCCCATGTCTAATATAAGAGAACACCAGTACCTGTGTATACTATACAGAAGAGCAGTTCCCATGTCTAATATAGAGAAGAGCTGTCCCTGTGTATAATATAGAGAACAGCAGTTTCCATGTCTAGGAAAGAGAACAGCAGTTCCTGAGTCTAATATAGAGAACAGCAGTTCCCATGTCTAATATAGAGAACACCAGTTCCTGTGCATAATATAGAGAATTGCAGATCCCATGTCCAATATAGAGAATACCAGTCCCTGTGTACAATATAGAGAACAGCAGTTCCCATGTCTAATATAGAGAACAGCAGTCTCTGTGTGTAATATGAAGAACAGCAGTTCCCATGTCTAATATAGAGAAAAGCAGTATCTGTGTATAATACAGGGAACAGCAGTTCCCATGTATAATAGAGAGAACAGCAGTCCCTATGTATAATAAAGAGAACAGCAGTTCCTGTGTATAATATAGAGAACAGCAGTCCCTGTGTATAATATACAGAAAAGCAGTTCCCATATCTAATATCGAGAACAGCAGTCCCTGTGTACAATATAGAGAACAGCAGTTCCCATGTCAAATATAGGGATCAGCAGTCCCGGTGTCTAATATAGGGAACAACAGTTCCCATGTATAATATAGGGATCAGCAGTCCCTGTGTATAATATAGAGAACAGGAGATCCTGTGTATAATATAGAGAACAGCAGTTCCCATGTCTAATATAGAGAACAGCAGATCCTGTGTATAAAAAAGAGAACAGCAGTTCCCATGTATATTATAGAGAACAGCAGTCGCTGTGTATAATATAGAGAACAGCAGTTTCCATGTCTAATATAGAGAACAGCAGTTCCCATGTCTAATATAGAGAATAGCAGTATCTGTGTATAATACAGGGAACAGCCGTTCCCATGTATAATATAGAGAACAGCAGTTCCCATGTCTAATATTGAGAACACCAGTTCCTGTGTATAATATAGAGATGCGCAGATCCCATGTCTTATATAGAGAACACCAGTCCCTGTGTATAATAAAGAGAACAGCAGTCCCTGTGTATAATATAGAGTGCAGCAGTTCCCATCTCTAATATAGAGAACAGCAGTCTCGGTGTGTACTATGAAGACCAGCAGTTCTCATGTCCAATATAGAGAACAGCAGTCCCGATATATAATATAGAGATCAGCAGTTCCCGTGTATAATATAGAGAACAGCAGTCCCTGTGTATAATATACAGAACAGCAGTTTCCATGTCTAATATAGAGAACTGCAGTTCCAATGTCTAATATAGAAAACAGCAGTTCCTATGTATATTATAGAGAACAGCAGTCCCTGTGTAAAATATTGAGAACAGCTGTTGCCATGTCAAAAAAAGATAACAGCTGTCCCTGTGCAAAATATAGAGAACAACAGTCCCTGTGTCTAATATAGAGAACAGCAGTCCCTGTGTATAATATAGAGAGCAGCAGTTCCCATGTCTAACGTAGAGAACAGCAGTCCTTGTGTAAAATATAGAGAAGAGCAGTTCCCATGTCTAATATAGAGAACACCAGTCCCTGTGTACAATATAGAGAACAGATGACCCATTGTATAATATAGAGAACAGCTGTCCCTGTGTATAATATAGACAACAGCAGTCCCTGTGTATAAATTGAGAAAAGCAGTTCCCATGTCTAATACAGAGAACAGCTGTCAATGTGTACAATATAAGAGAACAGCAGTCCTTGTGTATAATATTGAAAACAGCAGTCCCTGTGTATAATATAGAGAACAGCAGTTCCCATGTCAAATATAGAGAACAGCAGTTCCTTTGTATAATATAGAGAACAGCAGTTCCCATGTCTCATATCGAGAATAGCAATGCCCATGTCTAATATAGACAACAGCAGGTCCCATGTCTAATATGGAGAACAGCAGTCCCTATGTATAATAAAGAGAACAGCAGTTCCTTTGTATAATATGGAGAACAGCAGTCCCTGTGTATAATATATGGAACAGCAGTTCCCATATCTAATGTAGAGAACTGCAGTCCGTGTGTATAATATAGAGAACGGCAGTTCCCATGTCAAATATAGAGAACAGATGACCCATTGTATAACATAGAGAACAGCTGTCCCTGTATACAATATACAGAACAGCAGTTCCCATGTCTAATATAGAGAACAGCAGTCCCTGTGTACAATATAGAGAACAGATGACCCATTGTATAATATAGAGAACAGCTGTCCCTGTGTAAACTATACAGAACAGCAGTTCCCATGTCTAATATAGAGAACACCATTACCTGTGTCTAATATAGAGAACAGCAATCCCTGTGTATAATGCAGAGAACAGCAGTTCCCATGTCTAATAAAGAGAACAGCAGTCACTGTGTATAATATAGAGAACAGCAGTTCCCATGTCAAATATAGAGAACAACAGTACCTGTGTACAATATAAAGTACAGCAGGTCCCATGTCTAATATAGAGAACAGCTGTCCCTGTGTATAATATAGAGAACAGCAGTTACCATGTCTAAGAAAGAGAACAGCAGTTCCTGTGTATAATATAGAGAATCGCAGTTCCCATGTCTAATATAGAGAACAGCAGTCCCAATGTATAATAAAGAGAACAGCAGTTCCTTTGTGTAATATAGAGAACAGCAGTCCCAGTGTATAATATACAGAACGGCAGTTCCCACGTCTAATATAGAGAACTGCAGTCCCCGTGTATAATATAGAGAACAGCACTTCCCATGTCAAATATAGAGAACAGCAGTACCTATGTATAATACAGAGAACAACAGTTCCCATGTCTAATATAGAGAACAGCAGTCCGTGTGTCTAATATAGAGAACAGCAGTCCCTGTGTATAATACAGAGAACAGCAGTTCCTATGTCTAATGTAGAGAACAGCAGTCCCTGTGTGTAATATACAGAACAGCAGTTCCCATGTCTAATATAGAGAACAGAAGTCCCTGTGTACAATATAGAGAACAGATGACCCATTGTATAATATAGAGAACAGCAGTCCCTGTGTAAAAAATACAGAACAGCAGTTCCCATGTCTAATATAGAGAACACCATTACCTGTGTCTAATATAGCGAACAGCAGTCCCTGTGTATAATATACAGAACAGCAGTTCCCATGTCTAATATAGAGAACAGCTGTCCCTGTGTATAACATAGAGAACATCAGTTCCCATGACTAATAAAGAGAACAGCAGTCCCTCTGTATAATATAGGGAACAGCAGTTCCCATGTGTAATATAGAGAACAGCTGTCCCTGTGTATAACATAGAGAACAGCAGTTCCCATGTCTAATGAGGAGAATAGCAGTTCCTGTGTCTAATATAGAAAACAACAGTCCCTGTGTATAATATACAGAACAGCAGTTCCCATGTCTAAAACAGAGAACAGCTGTCCCTGTGTATAATATAGAGAACAGCAGTTCCCATGTCTAATGAGGAGAACAGCACTTCCTGTGTTTAATATAGAGAACAGCAATTCCATTATCTAATACAGAGAACGGCAGTCCCTGTGTATCATATAGAGAACAGCAGTCCCTGTGTCTAATAAAGATAACAGCTGTCCCTGTTTATAATTTTGAGAATAGCAGTTCCCATGTCTAATATAAGAGAACATCAGTACCTGTGTATAATATACAGAACAGCAGTTCCCATGTCTAATATAGAGAAGAGCTGTCCCTGTGTATAATATAGAGAACAGCAGTTACCATGTCTAGGAAAGAGAACAGCAGTTCCTGTGTATAATATAGAGAACAGCAGTTCCCATGTCTAATATAGAGAACGGCAGTCTCTGTGTGTAATATGAAGAACAGCAGTTCCCATGTCTAATATAGAGAACAGCAGTATCTGTGTATAATACAGGGAACAGCAGTTCCCATGTATAATAGAGAGAACAACAGCCCCTATATATAATAAAGAGAACAGCAGTTCCTGTGTATAATATAGAGAACAGCACTTCCTATGTCTAATGTAGAGAACAGCAGTCCCTGTGTGTAATATAGAGAACAGCAGTTCCCATGTCTAATATAGAGAACAGAAGTCCCTGTGTACAATATAGAGAACAGATGACCCATTGTATAATATAGAGAACAGCAGTCCCTGTGTAAAAAATACAGAACAGCAGTTCCCATGTCTAATATATAGAACACCATTACCTGTGTCTAATATAGAGAACAGCAGTCCCTGTGTATAATATACAGAACAGCAGTTCCCATGTCTAATATAGAGAACAGCTGTCCCTGTGTATAACATAGAGAACATCAGTTCCCATGACTAATAAAGAGAACAGCAGTCCCTCTGTATAATATAGGGAACAGCAGTTCCCATGTCTAATATAGAGAACAGCAGTTCCCATGTGTAATATAGAGAACAGCTGTCCCTGTGTATAACATAGAGAACAGCAGTTCCCATGTCTAATGAGGAGAATAGCAGTTCCTGTGTCTAATATAGAAAACAACAGTCCCTGTGTATAATATACAGAACAGCAGTTCCCATGTCTAATACAGAGAACAGCTGTCCCTGTGTATAATATAGAGAACAGCAGTTCCCATGTCTAATGAGGAGAACAGCAGTTCCTGTGTTTAATATAGAGAACAGCAATTCCATTATCTAATACAGAGAACGGCTGTCCCTGTGTATAATATAGAGAACAGCAGTCCCTGTGTCTAATAAAGATAACAGCTGTCCCTGTGTATAATTTTGAGAATAGCAGTTCCCATGTCTAATATAAGAGAACATCAGTACCTGTGTATAATATACAGAACAGCAGTTCCCATGTCTAATATAGAGAAGAGCTGTCCCTGTGTATAATATAGAGAACAGCAGTTACCATGTCTAGGAAAGAGAACAGCAGTTCCTGTGTATAATATAGAGAACAGCAGTTCCCATGTCTAATATAGAGAACGGCAGTCTCTGTGTGTAATATGAAGAACAGCAGTTCCCATGTCTAATATAGAGAACAGCAGTATCTGTGTATAATACAGGGAACAGCAGTTCCCATGTATATTAGAGAGAACAGCAGCCCCTATATATAATAAAGAGAACAGCAGTTCCTGTGTATAATATAGAGAACAGCAGTCCCTGTGTATAATATACAGAACAGCAGTTCCATAGAACATAGAACATAGAAGAATACAGCGCAGTACAGGCCCTTGGGCCCTCGATGTTGCGCCGATCCAAGCCCACCTAAACTACACTAACCCACTATCCTCCATATACCTATCCAATGCCCTCTTAAATGCCCATAAAGAGGGAGAGTCCACCACTGTTACTGGCAGGGCATTCCATGAACTAACGACTCGCTGAGTGAAGAACCTACCCCTAACATCTGTCCTATATCTACCCCCCCTTAATTTAAAGCTATGCCCCCTTGTAATACCCGACTCAATACGCGGGAAAAGGTTCATACTGTCGACCCTATCTAACCCCCTAATCATCTTGTACACCTCAATCAAGTCACCCCTAAACCTTCTTTTCTCTAGTGAAAACAGCCCCAAGTGCCTCAGTCTTTCCTCATACGATTTTCCTTCCATACCAGGCAACATCCTGGTAAACCTCCTCTGCACCCGTTCCAATGCCTCCACATCCTTCCTATAGTATGGCGACCAAAACTGCACACAATATTCCAGATGCGGCCGTACCAGAGTCTTATACAACTGCATCATGACCTCAGGACTCCGGAACTCAATTCCTCTACCAATAAAAGCCAGTACGCCATATGCCTTCCTCACCGCACTATTTACCTGGGTGGCAACTTTCAGAGATCTGTGTACATGGACACCAAGATCCCTCTGCTCATCCACACTACCAAGTATCCGACCATTAGCCCAGTACCCCATCTTTTTGTTATTCTTCCCAAAGTGAATCACCTCGCACTTAGCTACATTGAATTCCATCTGCCACCTTTCTGCCCAGCTCTGCAGCTTCTCTATATCCTGCTGTAACCTGCCACATGCTTCCTCACTGTCAACAACTCCTCCGACTTTCGTATCATCCGCAAACTTGCTCACCCAACCTTCTAACCCCTCTTCCAGGTCATTTATAAAAATGACAAACAGCAATGGTCCCAAAACAGATCCTTGCGGAACACCGCTAGTGACGGCACTCCATGAAGAAACTTTGCCATCAACTACTACCCTCTGTCTTCTTCCATCCAGCCAATTCCTAATCCAAACCTCCAACTCACCCTCAATGCCATATCTCCGTATTTTCTGCAGTAGCCTACCATGGGGAACCTTATCAAACGCCTTACTAAAATCCATATATACCACATCTACCGCTTTCCCCTCATCAACCTCCTTCGTCACCTTTTCAAAGAATTCAATAAGGTTTGTGAGGCACGACCTGCCCTTCACAAAACCATTCCCATGTCAAATATAGAGAACAGCAGTTCCTTTGTATAATATAGAGAACAGCAGCTCCGATGTCAAATATATCGAACAGCAGTTCCTTTGTATAATATAGAGAACAGCAGTTCCCATGTTTTATATAGGGATCAGCAGTCCCGGTGTATAATATAGAGAACAGCAGTTCCCATGTCTAATATAGAGAACAGCAGTACCTGTGTATAATATAGAGAACAGCAGTTCCCATTTGTTGTATGGAACAGCTGTCCCTGTGTATAACATATAAAACATCAGTTCATATGACTAATATAGAGAACAGCAGTCCCAGTGTATAATATAGAGAACAGCAGTTCCCATGTAAAATATAGAGAAAAGCAGTTCCTGTGCATAATTTCGAGAACAGCAGTTCCTCTGACGAATATAGAGAACAGCAGTCCCTGAGTATAATATAGAGAACAGCAGTTCCCATGTCTAATATAGAGAACAGCAGTCCCTGTGTATAAAAAGAGAACAGCAGTTCCCATGTATAATATAGAGAACAGCAGTCGCTGTGGAAAATATACAGAACAGCAATTCCCATGTCTGATATAGAGAACAGCTGTTCCTGTGTATAATGTCGAGAACAGCAGTTCCCATGTCTTACACAGAGAACAGCAGTCTCTGTGTGTAATGTGAAGAACAGCAGTCGCCATGTCGAATATAGCGAACAGCAGTGTCTGTGTAGAATACAGGGAACAGCCGTTCCCATGTATAATATAGAGAAAAGCAGTCCCTATATATAATATAGAGAACAGCAGTCCCTGTGTCTAATATAGAGAACAGCAGTCCCTGTGCACAATACAGAGAACAGCAGTTCCCATGTCTAATATAGCGAACAGCAGTACCTGTGTATAATATAGAGAAAAGCAGTTTCCATGTCAAATATAAGAAAACACCACTCCCTGTGTATAATATAGAGAACAACAGTTTCCATGTCTAATATCGAGAACAGCAGTATCTGAGTATAATACAGGGAACAGCCGTTCCCATGTATAATATAGAGAACAGCAGTCCCTATGTATAATATAGAGAACAGCAGTCCCTGTGTATAATATACAGAACAGCAGTTGCCATGTCTAATATAGAGAACAGCAGTTCCTGTGTATAATATGGAGAAGCGCAGTTCCCATGTCTAATATAGAGAACACCAGTCCCTGTGTATAATATAGAGAACAGCAGTCCCTGTGTATAATATAGAGAACAGCAGTTCCCATGTAAAATATAGAGAAAAGCAGTTCCTGTGCATAATTTCGAGAACAGCAGTTCCCATGACTAATGTAGAGAACAGAAGTACCTGTGTATAATATAGAGAACAGCAATTCCCATGTGTAATATAGAGAACCGCAGTCCCTGTATATAAAAAAGAGAACAGCAGTTCCCATGTCTCATCTAGAGAACAGCAGTCTCTGTGTGGAATATGAAGAACAGCATTTCCCATGTCCAATATAGAGAACAGCAGTACCTGTGTATATTAAACGGAACAGCAGTTCGAATGTCTAATATAGAGAATAGCAGTCCCTATGTATAATGTAGAGAACAGCAGTCCCTACGTATATTGTAGAGAACAACAGTCCCTCTGTATAATATTGAGAACAGCAGTTCCCATGTCTAAAAAAGATAACAGCTGTCCCTGCGCAAAATATTGAGAACAGCAGTCCCTCTGTCTAATACAGAGAACAGCAGTCCCTGTGTATAATATAGAGAACAGCAGTTTCCATGTCTAACATAGAGAACAGCAGTCCTTGTGTAAAATATAGAGAAGAGCAGTTCCCATGTCTAATATAGAGAACACCAGTTCCTGTGTATAATATAGAGAATCGCAGTTCCCATGTCTAATATAGAGAACACCAGTCCCTGTGTATAATATAGAGAACAGCAGTTCCCATGTCCACAAAGGAGAACAGCAGTCTCTGTGAGGAATATGAAGAACAGCAGTTCCTGTGTATAATATAGAGAACAGCAGTTACCATGTCTAAGAAAGAGAACAGCAGTTCCTGTGTATAATATAGAGAATCGCAGTTCCTTTGTATAATATAGAGAACAGCAGTCCCTATGTATAATAAAGAGAACAGCAGTTCCTTTGTGTAATATAGAGAACAGCAGTCCCAGTGTATAATATACAGAACGGCAGTTCCCACTTCTAATATAGAGAACTGCAGTCCCCGTGTATAATATAGAGAACAGCACTTCCCATGTCAAATATAGAGAACAGCAGTACCTATGTATAATACAGAGAACAACAGTTCCCATGTCTAATATAGAGAACAGCAGTCCGTGTGTCTAATATAGAGAACAGCAGTCCCTGTGTATAATACAGAGAACAGCAGTTCCTATGTCTAATGTAGAGAACAGCAGTCCCTGTGTGTAATATACAGAACAGCAGTTCCCATGTCTAATATAGAGAACAGAAGTCCCTGTGTACAATATAGAGAACAGATGACCCATTGTATAATATAGAGAACAGCAGTCCCTGTGTAAAAAATACAGAACAGCAGTTCCCATGTCTAATATAGAGAACACCATTACCTGTGTCTAATATAGAGAACAGCAGTCCCTGTGTATAATATACAGAACAGCAGTTCCCATGTCTAATATAGAGAACAGCTGTCCCTGTGTATAACATAGAGAACATCAGTTCCCATGACTAATAAAGAGAACAGCAGTCCCTCTGTATAATATAGGGAACAGCAGTTCCCATGTCTAATATAGAGAACAGCAGTTCCCATGTGTAATATAGAGAACAGCTGTCCCTGTGTATAACATAGAGAACAGCAGTTCCCATGTCTAATGAGGAGAACAGCAGTTCCTGTGTTTAATATAGAGAACAGCAATTCCATTATCTAATACAGAGAACGGCTGTCCCTGTGTATAATATAGAGAACAGCAGTCCCTGTGTCTAATAAAGATAACAGCTGTCCCTGTGTATAATTTTGAGAATAGCAGTTCCCATGTCTAATATAAGAGAACATCAGTACCTGTGTATAATATACAGAACAGCAGTTCCCAGGTCTAATATAGAGAAGAGCTGTCCCTGTGTATAATATAGAGAACAGCAGTTACCATGTCTAGGAAAGAGAACAGCAGTTCCTGTGTATAATATAGAGAACAGCAGTTCCCATGTCTAATATAGAGAACGGCAGTCTCTGTGTGTAATATGAAGAACAGCAGTTCCCATGTCTAATATAGAGAACAGCAGTATCTGTGTATAATACAGGGAACAGCAGTTCCCATGTATAATAGAGAGGACAGCAGCCCCTATATATAATAAAGAGAACAGCAGTTCCTGTGTATAATATAGAGAACAGCAGTCCCTGTGTATAATATACAGAACAGCAGTTCCCATGTCAAATATAGAGAACAGCAGTTCCTTTGTATAATATAGAGAACAGCAGTTCCCATGTTTTATATAGGGATCAGCAGTCCCGGTGTATAATATAGAGAACAGCAGTTCCCATGTCTAATATAGAGAACAGCAGTACCTGTGTATAATATAGAGAACAGCAGTTCCCATTTGTTGTATGGAACAGCTGTCCCTGTGTATAACATATAAAACATCAGTTCCTATGACTAATATAGAGAACAGCAGTCCCAGTGTATAATATAGAGAACAGCAGTTCCCATGTAAAATATAGAGAAAAGCAGTTCCTGTGCATAATTTCGAGAACAGCAGTTCCTCTGACGAATATAGAGAACAGCAGTACCTGAGTATAATATAGAGAACAGCAGTTCCCATGTCTAATATAGAGAACAGCAGTCCCTGTGTATAAAAAGAGAACAGCAGTTCCCATGTATAATATAGAGAACAGCAGTCGCTGTGGAAAATATACAGAACAGCAATTCCCATGTCTGATATAGAGAACAGCTTTTCCTGTGTATAATGTCGAGAACAGCAGTTCCCATGTCTTACACAGAGAACAGCAGTCTCTGTGTGTAATGTGAAGAACAGCAGTCGCCATGTCGAATATAGAGAACAGCAGTGTCTGTGTAGAATACAGGGAACAGCCGTTCCCATGTATAATATAGAGAAAAGCAGTCCCTATATATAATATAGAGAACAGCAGTCCCTGTGTCTAATATAGAGAACAGCAGTCCCTGTGCACAATACAGAGAACAGCAGTTCCCATGTCTAATATAGCGAACAGCAGTACCTGTGTATAATATAGAGAAAAGCAGTTTCCATGTCTAATATAAGAAAACACCACTCCCTGTGTATAATATAGAGAACAACAGTTTCCATGTCTAATATCGAGAACAGCAGTGTCTGAGTATAATACAGGGAACAGCCGTTCCCATGTATAATATAGAGAACAGCAGTCCCTATGTATAATATAGAGAACAGCAGTCCCTGTGTATAATATAGAGAACAGCAGTTGCCATGTCTAATATAGAGAACAGCAGTTCCTGTGTATAATATGGGGAAGCGCAGTTCCCATGTCTAATATAGAGAACACCAGTCCCTGTGTATAATATAGAGAACAGCAGTCCCTGTGTATAATATAGAGAACAGCAGTTCCCATGTAAAATATAGAGAAAAGCAGTTCCTGTGCATAATTTCGAGAACAGCAGTTCCCATGACTAATGTAGAGAACAGAAGTACCTGTGTATAATATAGAGAACAGCAATTCCCATGTGTAATATAGAGAACCGCAGTCCCTGTATATAAAAAAGAGAACAGCAGTTCCCATGTCTAATATAGAGAACAGCAGTCTCTGTGTGGAATATGAAGAACAGCATTTCCCATGTCCAATATAGAGAACAGCAGTACCTGTGTATATTAAACGGAACAGCAGTTCGAATGTCTAATATAGAGAATAGCAGTCCCTATGTATAATGTAGAGAACAGCAGTCCCTACGTATATTGTAGAGAACAACAGTCCCTCTGTATAATATTGAGAACAGCAGTTCCCATGTCTAAAAAAGATAACAGCTGTCCCTGCGCAAAATATTGAGAACAGCAGTCCCTCTGTCTAATACAGAGAACAGCAGTCCCTGTGTATAATATAGAGAACAGCAGTTTCCATGTCTAACATAGAGAACAGCAGTCCTTGTGTAAAATATAGAGAAGAGCAGTTCCCATGTCTAATATAGATGACACCAGTTCCTGTGTATAATATAGAGAATCGCAGTTCCCATGTCTAATATAGAGAACACCAGTCCCTGTGTATAATATAGAGAACAGCAGTTACCATGTCTAAGAAAGAGAACAGCAGTTCCTGTGTATAATATAGAGAATCGCAGTTCCTTTGTATAATATAGAGAACAGCAGTCCCTATGTATAATAAAGAGAACAGCAGTTCCTTTGTGTAATATAGAGAACAGCAGTCCCAGTGTATAATATACAGAACGGCAGTTCCCACGTCTAATATAGAGAACTGCAGTCCCCGTGTATAATATAGAGAACAGCACTTCCCATGTCAAATATAGAGAACAGCAGTACCTATGTATAATACAGAGAACAACAGTTCCCATGTCTAATATAGAGAACAGCAGTCCGTGTGTCTAATATAGAGAACAGCAGTCCCTGTGTATAATACAGAGAACAGCAGTTCCTATGTCTAATGTAGAGAACAGCAGTCCCTGTGTGTAATATACAGAACAGCAGTTCCCATGTCTAATATAGAGAACAGAAGTCCCTGTGTACAATATAGAGAACAGATGACCCATTGTATAATATAGAGAACAGCAGTCCCTGTGTAAAAAATACAGAACAGCAGTTCCCATGTCTAATATAGAGAACACCATTACCTGTGTCTAATATAGAGAACAGCAGTCCCTGTGTATAATATACAGAACAGCAGTTCCCATGTCTAATATAGAGAACAGCTGTCCCTGTGTATAACATAGAGAACATCAGTTCCCATGACTAATAAAGAGAACAGCAGTCCCTCTGTATAATATAGGGAACAGCAGTTCCCATGTCTAATATAGAGAACAGCAGTTCCCATGTGTAATATAGAGAACAGCTGTCCCTGTGTATAACATAGAGAACAGCAGTTCCCATGTCTAATGAGGAGAATAGCAGTTCCTGTGTCTAATATAGAAAACAACAGTCCCTGTGTATAATATACAGAACAGCAGTTCCCATGTCTAATACAGAGAACAGCTGTCCCTGTGTATAATATAGAGAACAGCAGTTCCCATGTCTAATGAGGAGAACAGCAGTTCCTGTGTTTAATATAGAGAACAGCAATTCCATTATCTAATACAGAGAACGGCTGTCCCTGTGTATAATATAGAGAACAGCAGTCCCTGTGTCTAATAAAGATAACAGCTGTCCCTGTGTATAATTTTGAGAATAGCAGTTCCCATGTCTAATATAAGAGAACATCAGTACCTGTGTATAATATACAGAACAGCAGTTCCCATGTCTAATATAGAGAAGAGCTGTCCCTGTGTATAATATAGAGAACAGCAGTTACCATGTCTAGGAAAGAGAACAGCAGTTCCTGTGTATAATATAGAGAACAGCAGTTCCCATGTCTAATATAGAGAACGGCAGTCTCTGTGTGTAATATGAAGAACAGCAGTTCCCATGTCTAAAATAGAGAACAGCAGTATCTGTGTATAATACAGGGAACAGCAGTTCCCATGTATAATAGAGAGAACAGCAGCCCCTATATATAATAAAGAGAACAGCAGTTCCTGTGTATAATATAGAGAACAGCAGTCCCTGTGTATAATATACAGAACAGCAGTTCCCATGTCAAATATAGAGAACAGCAGTTCCTTTGTATAATATAGAGAACAGCAGCTCCGATGTCAAATATATCGAACAGCAGTTCCTTTGTATAATATAGAGAACAGCAGTTCCCATGTTTTATATAGGGATCAGCAGTCCCGGTGTATAATATAGAGAACAGCAGTTCCCATGTCTAATATAGAGAACAGCAGTACCTGTGTATAATATAGAGAACAGCAGTTCCCATTTGTTGTATGGAACAGCTGTCCCTGTGTATAACATATAAAACATCAGTTCCTATGACTAATATAGAGAACAGCAGTCCCAGTGTATAATATAGAGAACAGCAGTTCCCATGTAAAATATAGAGAAAAGCAGTTCCTGTGCATAATTTCGAGAACAGCAGTTCCTCTGACGAATATAGAGAACAGCAGTCCCTGAGTATAATATAGAGAACAGCAGTTCCCATGTCTAATATAGAGAACAGCAGTCCCTGTGTATAAAAAGAGAACAGCAGTTCCCATGTATAATATAGAGAACAGCAGTCGCTGTGGAAAATATACAGAACAGCAATTCCCATGTCTGATATAGAGAACAGCTGTTCCTGTGTATAATGTCGAGAACAGCAGTTCCCATGTCTTACACAGAGAACAGCAGTCTCTGTGTGTAATGTGAAGAACAGCAGTCGCCATGTCGAATATAGAGAACAGCAGTGTCTGTGTAGAATACAGGGAACAGCCGTTCCCATGTATAATATAGAGAAAAGCAGTCCCTATATATAATATAGAGAACAGCAGTCCCTGTGTCTAATATAGAGAACAGCAGTCCCTGTGCACAATACAGAGAACAGCAGTTCCCATGTCTAATATAGCGAACAGCAGTACCTGTGTATAATATAGAGAAAAGCAGTTTCCATGTCTAATATAAGAAAACACCACTCCCTGTGTATAATATAGAGAACAACAGTTTCCATGTCTAATATCGAGAACAGCAGTATCTGAGTATAATACAGGGAACAGCCGTTCCCATGTATAATATAGAGAACAGCAGTCCCTATGTATAATATAGAGAACAGCAGTCCCTGTGTATAATATACAGAACAGCAGTTGCCATGTCTAATATAGAGAACAGCAGTTCCTGTGTATAATATGGAGAAGCGCAGTTCCCATGTCTAATATAGAGAACACCAGTCCCTGTGTATAATATAGAGAACAGCAGTCCCTGTGTATAATATAGAGAACAGCAGTTCCCATGTAAAATATAGAGAAAAGCAGTTCCTGTGCATAATTTCGAGAACAGCAGTTCCCATGACTAATGTAGAGAACAGAAGTACCTGTGTATAATATAGAGAACAGCAATTCCCATGTGTAATATAGAGAACCGCAGTCCCTGTATATAAAAAAGAGAACAGCAGTTCCCATGTCTAATATAGAGAACAGCAGTCTCTGTGTGGAATATGAAGAACAGCATTTCCCATGTCCAATATAGAGAACAGCAGTACCTGTGTATATGAAACGGAACAGCAGTTCGAATGTCTAATATAGAGAATAGCAGTCCCTATGTATAATGTAGAGAACAGCAGTCCCTACGTATATTGTAGAGAACAACAGTCCCTCTGTATAATATTGAGAACAGCAGTTCCCATGTCTAAAAAAGATAACAGCTGTCCCTGCGCAAAATATTGAGAACAGCAGTCCCTCTGTCTAATACAGAGAACAGCAGTCCCTGTGTATAATATAGAGAACAGCAGTTTCCATGTCTAACATAGAGAACAGCAGTCCTTGTGTAAAATATAGAGAAGAGCAGTTCCCATGTCTAATATAGAGAACACCAGTTCCTGTGTATAATATAGAGAATCGCAGTTCCCATGTCTAATATAGAGAACACCAGTCCCTGTGTATAATATAGAGAACAGCAGTTCCCATGTCCACAAAGGAGAACAGCAGTCTCTGTGAGGAATATGAAGAACAGCAGTTCCTGTGTATAATATAGAGAACAGCAGTTACCATGTCTAAGAAAGAGAACAGCAGTTCCTGTGTATAATATAGAGAATCGCAGTTCCTTTGTATAATATAGAGAACAGCAGTCCCTATGTATAATAAAGAGAACAGCAGTTCCTTTGTGTAATATAGAGAACAGCAGTCCCAGTGTATAATATACAGAACGGCAGTTCCCACGTCTAATATAGAGAACTGCAGTCCCCGTGTATAATATAGAGAACAGCACTTCCCATGTCAAATATAGAGAACAGCAGTACCTATGTATAATACAGAGAACAACAGTTCCCATGTCTAATATAGAGAACAGCAGTCCGTGTGTCTAATATAGAGAACAGCAGTCCCTGTGTATAATACAGAGAACAGCAGTTCCTATGTCTAATGTAGAGAACAGCAGTCCCTGTGTGTAATATACAGAACAGCAGTTCCCATGTCTAATATAGAGAACAGAAGTCCCTGTGTACAATATAGAGAACAGATGACCCATTGTATAATATAGAGAACAGCAGTCCCTGTGTAAAAAATACAGAACAGCAGTTCCCATGTCTAATATAGAGAACACCATTACCTGTGTCTAATATAGAGAACAGCAGTCCCTGTGTATAATATACAGAACAGCAGTTCCCATGTCTAATATAGAGAACAGCTGTCCCTGTGTATAACATAGAGAACATCAGTTCCCATGACTAATAAAGAGAACAGCAGTCCCTCTGTATAATATAGGGAACAGCAGTTCCCATGTCTAATATAGAGAACAGCAGTTCCCATGTGTAATATAGAGAACAGCTGTCCCTGTGTATAACATAGAGAACAGCAGTTCCCATGTCTAATGAGGAGAATAGCAGTTCCTGTGTCTAATATAGAAAACAACAGTCCCTGTGTATAATATACAGAACAGCAGTTCCCATGTCTAATACAGAGAACAGCTGTCCCTGTGTATAATATAGAGAACAGCAGTTCCCATGTCTAATGAGGAGAACAGCAGTTCCTGTGTTTAATATAGAGAACAGCAATTCCATTATCTAATACAGAGAACGGCTGTCCCTGTGTATAATATAGAGAACAGCAGTCCCTGTGTCTAATAAAGATAACAGCTGTCCCTGTGTATAATTTTGAGAATAGCAGTTCCCATGTCTAATATAAGAGAACATCAGTACCTGTGTATAATATACAGAACAGCAGTTCCCATGTCTAATATAGAGAAGAGCTATCCCTGTGTATAATATAGAGAACAGCAGTTACCATGTCTAGGAAAGAGAACAGCAGTTCCTTTGTATAATATAGAGAACAGCAGTTCCCATGTCTAATATAGAGAACGGCAGTCTCTGTGTGTAATATGAAGAACAGCAGTTCCCATGTCTAATATAGAGAACAGCAGTATCTGTGTATAATACAGGGAACAGCAGTTCCCATGTATAATAGAGAGAACAGCAGCCCCTATATATAATAAAGAGAACAGCAGTTCCTGTGTATAATATAGAGAACAGCAGTCCCTGTGTATAATATACAGAACAGCAGTTCCCATGTCAAATATAGAGAACAGCAGTTCCTTTGTATAATATAGAGAACAGCAGCTCCGATGTCAAATATATCGAACAGCAGTTCCTTTGTATAATATAGAGAACAGCAGTTCCCATGTTTTATATAGGGATCAGCAGTCCCGGTGTATAATATAGAGAACAGCAGTTCCCATGTCTAATATAGAGAACAGCAGTACCTGTGTATAATATAGAGAACAGCAGTTCCCATTTGTTGTATGGAACAGCTGTCCCTGTGTATAACATATAAAACATCAGTTCCTATGACTAATATAGAGAACAGCAGTCCCAGTGTATAATATAGAGAACAGCAGTTCCCATGTAAAATATAGAGAAAAGCAGTTCCTGTGCATAATTTCGAGAACAGCAGTTCCTCTGACGAATATAGAGAACAGCAGTCCCTGAGTATAATATAGAGAACAGCAGTTCCCATGTCTAATATAGAGAACAGCAGTCCCTGTGTATAAAAAGAGAACAGCAGTTCCCATGTATGATATAGAGAACAGCAGTCGCTGTGGAAAATATACAGAACAGCAATTCCCATGTCTGATATAGAGAACAGCTGTTCCTGTGTATAATGTCGAGAACAGCAGTTCCCATGTCTTACACAGAGAACAGCAGTCTCTGTGTGTAATGTGAAGAACAGCAGTCGCCATGTCGAATATAGAGAACAGCAGTCTCTGTGAGGAATATGAAGAACAGCAGTTCCTGTGTATAATATAGAGAACAGCAGTCCCTGTGTATAATATACAGAAGAGCAGTTCCGATGTCAAATACAGAGAACAGCAGTTCCTTTGTATAATATAGAGAACAGCAGTTCCCATGTCAAATATATAGAACAGCAGATCCTTTGTATAATATAGAGAACAGCAGTTCCCATGTCGAATATAAGGATCAGCAGTCCCGGTGTATAATATAGGGAACAGCAGTTCCCATGTCTAATATAGGGATCAGCGGTCCCTGCATATAATATAGAGAACAGCAGGTCCTGTGTATAATATAGAGAACAGCAGTTCCCATGTCTAATATAGAGAACAGCAGTACCTGTCTATAATATAGAGAACTGCAGTTCCCATTTGTTATATGAAACAGCTGTCCCTGTGTATAACATAGAGAACATCAGTTCCTATGACTAATATAGAGAACAGCAGTCCCAGTGTCTAATATAGAGAACAGCAGTTCCCCTGTAATATATAGAGAAAAGCAGTTCCTGTGCATAATTTCGAGAACAGCAGTTCCCATGACTAATATAGAGAACAGCAGTACCTTGTATAATATAGAGAACAGCAGTTCCCATGTGTAATATAGAGAACAGCTGTCCCTCTGTATAACGTGGAGAACATCACTTCCCATGACTAATATAGAGAACAGCAGTACCTGTGTACAAAAAAGAGAACAGCAGTTCCCATGTATAATATAGAGAACAGCAGTCGCTGTGTATAATATACAGAACAGCAGTTCCCATGTCTGATATAGAGAACAGCTGTTCCTGTGTATAATGTCGAGAACAGCAGTTCCCATGTCTCACATAGAGAACAGCAGTCTCTGTGTGTAATATGAAGAACAGCAGTCGCCATGTCGAATATAGAGAACAGCAGTGTCTGTGTATAATACAGGGAACAGCCGTTCCCATGTATAATATAGAGAACAGCAGTCCATATGTATAATATAGAGAACAGCAGTCCCTGTGTCTAATATAGAGAACAGCTGTCCCTGTGCACAATACAGAGAACAGCAGTTCCCATGTCTAATAAGCGAACAGCAGTACCTGTGTATAATATAGAGAATAGCAGTTCCCATGTCAAATATAAGAGAACAGCAGTATCTGTGTATAATACAGGGAACAGCCGTTCCATTGTATAATATAGAGAACAGCAGTCCCTATGTATAATATAGAGAACAGCAGTTTCCATGTCTAATATAGAGAACAGCAGTTCCCATGTCTAATATAGAGAACAGCAGTATCTGTGTATAATACAGGGAACAGCCGTTCCATTGTATAATATAGAGAACAGCAGTCCCTATGTATAATATAGAGAACAGCAGTTCCTGTGCATAATGTAGAGTACCGCTGTCCCTGTGTATAATATACAGAACAGCAGTTTCCATGTCTAATATAGAGAACAGCAGTTCCAATGTCTAATATAGAAAATAGCAGTCCCTGTATATAATATAGGGAACAGCAGTTCCCATGTCTAATATTGAGAACACCAGTTCCTGTGTATAATATAGAGAAGCGCAGTTCCCATGTCTAATATAGAGAACACCAGTCCCTGTGTATAATATAGAGAACAGCAGTCCCTGTGTATAATATAGAGTACAGCAGTTCCCGTCTCTAATATACAGATCAGCAGTCTCTGTGTGTAATATGAAGAACAGTAGTTCCCATGTCCAATATAGGGAACAGCAGTACCTGTGTATATTAAAGGGAACAGCAGTTCCCATGTCTAACATAGAGAATAGCAGTCCCTATGTATAATATAGAGAACAGCACTCCCTATGTATATAATAGAGAACAGCAGTCCCTGTGTATAATATTGAGAACAGCAGTTCCCTGTCTAAAAAAGATAACAGCTGTCCCTGTGCAAAATATAGAGAACAGCAGTCCCTGTGTCTAATATAGAGAACAGCAGTCCCTGTGTGTAATATAGAGAACAGCAGTTCCCATGTCTAACATAGAGAACACCACTTCCTGTGTATAACATAGAGAACCGCAATTCCCAAGTCTAATATAGAGAACACCAGCCCCTTTGTATAATACAGAGAACAGCAGTTCCCATGTCTAATATAGAGAACAGCAGTACCTGTGTATAATATAGAGAACAGCAGTTCCCATTTGTTGTATGGAACAGCTGTCCCTGTGTATAACATATAAAACATCAGTTCCTATGACTAATATAGAGAACAGCAGTCCCAGTGTATAATATAGAGAACAGCAGTTCCCATGTAAAATATAGAGAAAAGCAGTTCCTGTGCATAATTTCGAGAACAGCAGTTCCTCTGACGAATATAGAGAACAGCAGTCCCTGAGTATAATATAGAGAACAGCAGTTCCCATGTCTAATATAGAGAACAGCAGTTCCCATGTATAATATAGAGAACAGCAGTCGCTGTGGAAAATATACAGAACAGCAATTCCCATGTCTGATATAGAGAACAGCTGTTCCTGTGTATAATGTCTAGAACAGCAGTTCCCATGTCTTACACAGAGAACAGCAGTCTCTGTGTGTAATGTGAAGAACAGCAGTCGCCATGTCGAATATAGAGAACAGCAGTGTCTGTGTAGAATACAGGGAACAGCCGTTCCCATGTATAATATAGAGAAAAGCAGTCCCTATATATAATATAGAGAACAGCAGTCCCTGTGTCTAATATAGAGAACAGCAGTCCCTGTGCACAATACAGAGAACAGCAGTTCCCATGTCTAATATAGCGAACAGCAGTACCTGTGTATAATATAGAGAAAAGCAGTTTTCATGTCTAATATAAGAAAACACCACTCCCTGTGTATAATATAGAGAACAACAGTTTCCATGTCTAATATCGAGAACAGCAGTATCTGAGTATAATACAGGGAACAGCCGTTCCCATGTATAATATAGAGAACAGCAGTCCCTATGTATAATATAGAGAACAGCAGTCCCTGTGTATAATATACAGAACAGCAGTTGCCATGTCTAATATAGAGAACAGCAGTTCCTGTGTATAATATGGAGAAGCGCAGTTCCCATGTCTAATATAGAGAACACCAGTCCCTGTGTATAATATAGAGAACAGCAGTCCCTGTGTATAATATAGAGAACAGCAGTTCCCATGTAAAATATAGAGAAAAGCAGTTCCTGTGCATAATTTCGAGAACAGCAGTTCCCATGACTAATGTAGAGAACAGAAGTACCTGTGTATAATATAGAGAACAGCAATTCCCATGTGTAATATAGAGAACCGCAGTCCCTGTATATAAAAAAGAGAACAGCAGTTCCCATGTCTAATATAGAGAACAGCAGTCTCTGTGTGGAATATGAAGAACAGCATTTCCCATGTCCAATATAGAGAACAGCAGTACCTGTGTATATGAAACGGAACAGCAGTTCGAATGTCTAATATAGAGAATAGCAGTCCCTATGTATAATGTAGAGAACAGCAGTCCCTACGTATATTGTAGAGAACAACAGTCCCTCTGTATAATATTGAGAACAGCAGTTTCCATGTCTAAAAAAGATAACAGCTGTCCCTGCGCAAAATATTGAGAACAGCAGTCCCTCTGTCTAATACAGAGAACAGCAGTCCCTGTGTATAATATAGAGAACAGCAGTTTCCATGTCTAACATAGAGAACAGCAGTCCTTGTGTAAAATATAGAGAAGAGCAGTTCCCATGTCTAATATAGAGAACACCAGTTCCTGTGTATAATATAGAGAATCGCAGTTCCCATGTCTAATATAGAGAACACCAGTCCCTGTGTATAATATAGAGAACAGCAGTTCCCATGTCCACAAAGGAGAACAGCAGTCTCTGTGAGGAATATGAAGAACAGCAGTTCCTGTGTATAATATAGAGAACAGCAGTCCCTGTGTATAATATACAGAAGAGCAGTTCCGATGTCAAATACAGAGAACAGCAGTTCCTTTGTATAATATAGAGAACAGCAGTTCCCATGTCAAATATATAGAACAGCAGATCCTTTGTATAATATAGAGAACAGCAGTTCCCATGTCGAATATAAGGATCAGCAGTCCCGGTGTATAATATAGGGAACAGCAGTTCCCATGTCTAATATAGGGATCAGCGGTCCCTGCATATAATATAGAGAACAGCAGGTCCTGTGTATAATATAGAGAACAGCAGTTCCCATGTCTAATATAGAGAACAGCAGTACCTGTCTATAATATAGAGAACTGCAGTTCCCATTTGTTATATGAAACAGCTGTCCCTGTGTATAACATAGAGAACATCAGTTCCTATGACTAATATAGAGAACAGCAGTCCCAGTGTCTAATATAGAGAACAGCAGTTCCCCTGTAATATATAGAGAAAAGCAGTTCCTGTGCATAATTTCGAGAACAGCAGTTCCCATGACTAATATAGAGAACAGCAGTACCTTGTATAATATAGAGAACAGCAGTTCCCATGTGTAATATAGAGAACAGCTGTCCCTCTGTATAACGTGGAGAACATCACTTCCCATGACTAATATAGAGAACAGCAGTACCTGTGTACAAAAAAGAGAACAGCAGTTCCCATGTATAATATAGAGAACAGCAGTCGCTGTGTATAATATACAGAACAGCAGTTCCCATGTCTGATATAGAGAACAGCTGTTCCTGTGTATAATGTCGAGAACAGCAGTTCCCATGTCTCACATAGAGAACAGCAGTCTCTGTGTGTAATATGAAGAACAGCAGTCGCCATGTCGAATATAGAGAACAGCAGTGTCTGTGTATAATACAGGGAACAGCCGTTCCCATGTATAATATAGAGAACAGCAGTCCATATGTATAATATAGAGAACAGCAGTCCCTGTGTCTAATATAGAGAACAGCTGTCCCTGTGCACAATACAGAGAACAGCAGTTCCCATGTCTAATAAGCGAACAGCAGTACCTGTGTATAATATAGAGAATAGCAGTTCCCATGTCAAATATAAGAGAACAGCAGTATCTGTGTATAATACAGGGAACAGCCGTTCCATTGTATAATATAGAGAACAGCAGTCCCTATGTATAATATAGAGAACAGCAGTTTCCATGTCTAATATAGGGAACAGCAGTTCCCATGTCTAATATAGAGAACAGCAGTACCTGTGTATAATATAGAGAACAGCAGTTCCCATTTGTTGTATGGAACAGCTGTCCCTGTGTATAACATATAAAACATCAGTTCCTATGACTAATATAGAGAACAGCAGTCCCAGTGTATAATATAGAGAACAGCAGTTCCCATGTAAAATATAGAGAAAAGCAGTTCCTGTGCATAATTTCGAGAACAGCAGTTCCTCTGACGAATATAGAGAACAGCAGTCCCTGAGTATAATATAGAGAACAGCAGTTCCCATGTCTAATATAGAGAACAGCAGTCCCTGTGTATAAAAAGAGAACAGCAGTTCCCATGTATAATATAGAGAACAGCAGTCGCTGTGGAAAATATACAGAACAGCAATTCCCATGTCTGATATAGAGAACAGCTGTTCCTGTGTATAATGTCTAGAACAGCAGTTCCCATGTCTTACACAGAGAACAGCAGTCTCTGTGTGTAATGTGAAGAACAGCAGTCGCCATGTCGAATATAGAGAACAGCAGTGTCTGTGTAGAATACAGGGAACAGCCGTTCCCATGTATAATATAGAGAAAAGCAGTCCCTATATATAATATAGAGAACAGCAGTCCCTGTGTCTAATATAGAGAACAGCAGTCCCTGTGCACAATACAGAGAACAGCAGTTCCCATGTCTAATATAGCGAACAGCAGTACCTGTGTATAATATAGAGAAAAGCAGTTTTCATGTCTAATATAAGAAAACACCACTCCCTGTGTATAATATAGAGAACAACAGTTTCCATGTCTAATATCGAGAACAGCAGTATCTGAGTATAATACATGGAACAGCCGTTCCCATGTATAATATAGAGAACAGCAGTCCCTATGTATAATATAGAGAACAGCAGTCCCTGTGTATAATATACAGAACAGCAGTTGCCATGTCTAATATAGAGAACAGCAGTTCCTGTGTATAATATGGAGAAGCGCAGTTCCCATGTCTAATATAGAGAACACCAGTCCCTGTGTATAATATAGAGAACAGCAGTCCCTGTGTATAATATAGAGAACAGCAGTTCCCATGTAAAATATAGAGAAAAGCAGTTCCTGTGCATAATTTCGAGAACAGCAGTTCCCATGACTAATGTAGAGAACAGAAGTACCTGTGTATAATATAGAGAACAGCAATTCCCATGTGTAATATAGAGAACCGCAGTCCCTGTATATAAAAAAGAGAACAGCAGTTCCCATGTCTAATATAGAGAACAGCAGTCTCTGTGTGGAATATGAAGAACAGCATTTCCCATGTCCAATATAGAGAACAGCAGTACCTGTGTATATGAAACGGAACAGCAGTTCGAATGTCTAATATAGAGAATAGCAGTCCCTATGTATAATGTAGAGAACAGCAGTCCCTACGTATATTGTAGAGAACAACAGTCCCTCTGTATAATATTGAGAACAGCAGTTTCCATGTCTAAAAAAGATAACAGCTGTCCCTGCGCAAAATATTGAGAACAGCAGTCCCTCTGTCTAATACAGAGAACAGCAGTCCCTGTGTATAATATAGAGAACAGCAGTTTCCATGTCTAACATAGAGAACAGCAGTCCTTGTGTAAAATATAGAGAAGAGCAGTTCCCATGTCTAATATAGAGAACACCAGTTCCTGTGTATAATATAGAGAATCGCAGTTCCCATGTCTAATATAGAGAACACCAGTCCCTGTGTATAATATAGAGAACAGCAGTTCCCATGTCCACAAAGGAGAACAGCAGTCTCTGTGAGGAATATGAAGAACAGCAGTTCCTGTGTATAATATAGAGAACAGCAGTCCCTGTGTATAATATACAGAAGAGCAGTTCCGATGTCAAATACAGAGAACAGCAGTTCCTTTGTATAATATAGAGAACAGCAGTTCCCATGTCAAATATATAGAACAGCAGATCCTTTGTATAATATAGAGAACAGCAGTTCCCATGTCGAATATAAGGATCAGCAGTCCCGGTGTATAATATAGGGAACAGCAGTTCCCATGTCTAATATAGGGATCAGCGGTCCCTGCATATAATATAGAGAACAGCAGGTCCTGTGTATAATATAGAGAACAGCAGTTCCCATGTCTAATATAGAGAACAGCAGTACCTGTCTATAATATAGAGAACTGCAGTTCCCATTTGTTATATGAAACAGCTGTCCCTGTGTATAACATAGAGAACATCAGTTCCTATGACTAATATAGAGAACAGCAGTCCCAGTGTCTAATATAGAGAACAGCAGTTCCCCTGTAATATATAGAGAAAAGCAGTTCCTGTGCATAATTTCGAGAACAGCAGTTCCCATGACTAATATAGAGAACAGCAGTACCTTGTATAATATAGAGAACAGCAGTTCCCATGTGTAATATAGAGAACAGCTGTCCCTCTGTATAACGTGGAGAACATCACTTCCCATGACTAATATAGAGAACAGCAGTACCTGTGTACAAAAAAGAGAACAGCAGTTCCCATGTATAATATAGAGAACAGCAGTCGCTGTGTATAATATACAGAACAGCAGTTCCCATGTCTGATATAGAGAACAGCTGTTCCTGTGTATAATGTCGAGAACAGCAGTTCCCATGTCTCACATAGAGAACAGCAGTCTCTGTGTGTAATATGAAGAACAGCAGTCGCCATGTCGAATATAGAGAACAGCAGTGTCTGTGTATAATACAGGGAACAGCCGTTCCCATGTATAATATAGAGAACAGCAGTCCATATGTATAATATAGAGAACAGCAGTCCCTGTGTCTAATATAGAGAACAGCTGTCCCTGTGCACAATACAGAGAACAGCAGTTCCCATGTCTAATAAGCGAACAGCAGTACCTGTGTATAATATAGAGAATAGCAGTTCCCATGTCAAATATAAGAGAACAGCAGTATCTGTGTATAATACAGGGAACAGCCGTTCCATTGTATAATATAGAGAACAGCAGTCCCTATGTATAATATAGAGAACAGCAGTTTCCATGTCTAATATAGAGAACAGCAGTTCCCATGTCTAATATAGAGAACAGCAGTATCTGTGTATAATACAGGGAACAGCCGTTCCATTGTATAATATAGAGAACAGCAGTCCCTATGTATAATATAGAGAACAGCAGTTCCTGTGCATAATGTAGAGTACCGCTGTCCCTGTGTATAATATACAGAACAGCAGTTTCCATGTCTAATATAGAGAACAGCAGTTCCAATGTCTAATATAGAAAATAGCAGTCCCTGTATATAATATAGGGAACAGCAGTTCCCATGTCTAATATTGAGAACACCAGTTCCTGTGTATAATATAGAGAAGCGCAGTTCCCATGTCTAATATAGAGAACACCAGTCCCTGTGTATAATATAGAGAACAGCAGTCCCTGTGTATAATATAGAGTACAGCAGTTCCCGTCTCTAATATACAGATCAGCAGTCTCTGTGTGTAATATGAAGAACAGTAGTTCCCATGTCCAATATAGGGAACAGCAGTACCTGTGTATATTAAAGGGAACAGCAGTTCCCATGTCTAACATAGAGAATAGCAGTCCCTATGTATAATATAGAGAACAGCACTCCCTATGTATATAATAGAGAACAGCAGTCCCTGTGTATAATATTGAGAACAGCAGTTCCCTGTCTAAAAAAGATAACAGCTGTCCCTGTGCAAAATATAGAGAACAGCAGTCCCTGTGTCTAATATAGAGAACAGCAGTCCCTGTGTGTAATATAGAGAACAGCAGTTCCCATGTCTAACATAGAGAACACCACTTCCTGTGTATAACATAGAGAACCGCAGTTCCCAAGTCTAATATAGAGAACACCAGCCCCTTTGTATAATACAGAGAACAGCAGTTACCATGTCTAATATAGAGAACAGCAGTCTTTCAGTGTAATATGAAGAACAGCAGTTCCCATGTCGAATATAGAGAACAGCAGTATCTGTGTACATTACAGGGAACAGCAGTTCCCATGTATAATATAGAGAACCGCTGTCCCTGTATATAATAAAGAGAACAGCAGTTCCTTTGTATACTAGAGAGAACAGCAGTCCCTGTGTACAATATACAGAACAGCAGTTCCCATATCTAATATAGAGAACTGCAGTCCCTGTGCATAATATACAGAAGAGCAGTTCCCATGTCAAATATAGAGAACAGCAGTTCCTTTGTATAATATAGAGCACAGCAGTTCCCATGTCTAATACAGGGAACAGCAGGTCCCATGTCTAATATAGAGAACAGCAGTCCGTATGTATAATATAGAGAACAGCAGTTCCTTTGTATAATATAGAGAACAGCAGTCCCTATGTATAATACAGAGAACAACAGTTCCCATGTCTAATATAGAGAATAGCAGTCCGTGTGTCTAATATAGAGAACTGCAGTCCCTGTGTATAATACAGAGAACAGCAGTTCCCATGTCTAATGTATAGAACAGCAGTTCATGTGTATAATATAGAGAACACCAGTTCCTGGGTAGAATATAGAGAACAGCATTCCCTGTGTATAATATACAGAACAGCAGTTCCTATGTCTAATATAGAGAACAGCAGTACATGTGTATAATATCGAGAATCGCAGTTCCCATGTCTAATATAGAGAACACCAGTCCCTGTGTATAATATAGAAAACAGCAGTTCCCATGTCTAATATAGAGAACAGCAGTCGCTGTGTATAATATACAGAACAGCAGTTCCCATGTCTGATATAGAGAACAGCTGTTCCTGTGTATAATGTCGAGAACAGCAGTTCCCATGTCCAACATAGAGAACAGCAGTCTCTGTGTGTAATATGAAGAACAGCAGTCGCCATGTCGAATATAGAGAACAGCAGTGCCTGTGTATAATACAGGGAACAGCCGTTCCCATGTATAATATAGAGAAATGCAGTCCCTATGTATAATATAGAGAACAGCAGTCCCTGTGTCTAATATAGAGAACAGCAGTCCCTGTGTATAATACAGAGAACAGCAGTTCCCATGTCTAATGTATAGAACAGCAGTTCATGTGTATAATATAGAGAACACCAGTTCCTGGGTAGAATATAGAGAACAGCATTCCCTGTGTATAATATACAGAACAGCAGTTCCTATGTCTAATATAGAGAACAGCAGTACATGTGTATAATATCGAGAATCGCAGTTCCCATGTCTAATATAGAGAACACCAGTCCCTGTGTATAATATAGAAAACAGCAGTTCCCATGTCTAATATAGAGAACAGCAGTCTCTGTGTGTAATATGAAGAAAGGCAGTTCCCATGTCTAAATTAGAGAACAGCAGTATCTGTATATTATACAGGGAACAGCAGTTCCCATGTATAGCAGAGAGAAGAGCAGTCCCTATGTATAATAAAGAGAACAGCAGTTCCTGTGTATAATATAGAGAACAGCAGTTCCCATGTCAAATATAGAGAACAGCAGTTCCTTTGTATTTTATAGAGAACAGCAGTTCCCCTGTCTAATATAGGGATCAGCAGTCCATGTGTATAATATAGAGAACAGCAGTTTCCATGTCTGATATACGGATCAGCAGTCCCTGTGTATAATATAGAGAACAGCAGTTCCCATGTCTAATATAGAGACAGCGCTGGAAATGTGTTGCTGGAAAAGCGCAGCAGGTCAGGCAGCATCCAGGGAACAGGAGAATCGACGTTTCGGGCATAAGCCCTGAAGAAGGGCTTATGCCCGAAACGTCGATTCTCCTGTTCCCTGGATGCTGCCTGACCTGCTGCGCTTTTCCAGCAACACATTATCAGCTCTGATCTCCAGCATCAGCAGACCTCACTTTCTCCTAATATAGAGAACAGCAGTACCTGTGTATAATATAGAGAACAGCAGTTTCTATGTGTTATATAGAGAACAGCTGTCCCTGTGTAGAACATAGAGAACATCAGTTCCCATGACTAATAAAGAGAACGGCAGTCCCTCTGTATAATATAGGGAACAGCAGTTCCCATGTATAATATAGAGAACAGCAGTGTCTGTGTCTAATATAGAGAACAGCAGTCTCTGTGTCTAATATGGAGAACAGCAGTACCTGTGTATAATACAGAGAACAGTAGATCCCATGTATAATACAGAGAACAGCAATCCCTGTGTCTAATATAGAGGACAGCAGTTACTGTGTATAATATAGAGAACCGCAGTTCCATTATCTAATACAGAGAACGTTGTCCCTGTGTATAATAAAGAGAACAGCAGTTCCTGATTCTAATATAGAGAACAGCAGTTCCCATGTCTAACATAGAGAACACCAGTACCTGTGTATAATATAGAGAATCGCAGTTCCCATGTCTAATATAGAGAACACCAGTCCCTGTGTATAAAAAAGAGAAAAGCAGTTCCCATGTATAATATAGAGAACAGCAGTCGCTGTGTATAATATACAGAACAGCAGTTCCCATGTCTGATATAGAGAACAGCTGTTCCTGTGTATAATGTCGAGAACAGCAGTTCCCATGTCCAACATAGAGAACAGCAGTCTCTGTGTGTAATATGAAGAACAGCAGTCGCCATGTCGAATATAGAGAACAGCAGTGCCTGTGTATAATACAGGGAACAGCCGTTCCCATGTATAATATAGAGAAATGCAGTCCCTATGTATAATATAGAGAACAGCAGTCCCTGTGTCTAATATAGAGAACAGCAGTCCCTGCGCACAATACAGAGAACAGCAGTTCCCATGCCTAATATAGCGAACAGCAGTACCTGTGTATAATATAGAGAATAGCAGTTCCCATGTCGAATATAAGAGAACACCAGTCCCTGTGTATAATATCGAGAACAACAATTTCCATGTCTAACATAGAGAACAGCAGTTTCCATGTCTAATATAGAGAACAGCAGTCCCTATGTATATTATAGAGAACAGCAGTCCCTGTGTATAATATTGAGAACAGCAGTTTCCATGTCTAAAAAAGATAGCAGCTGTCCCTGTGCGAAATATAGAGAACAGCAGTCCCTGTGTCTAATATAGAGAACAACAGTCCCTGTGTATAATATAGAGAACATGGGTTCCCATGTCTACCATAGAGAACAGCAGTCCTTGTGTAAAATATAGAGAAGAGCAGTTCCCATGCCTAATATAGAGAACAACAGTTCCTGTGTATAATATAGAGAATCGCAGTTCCCAATTCTAATATAGAGAACACCAGTCCCTGTGTATAATATAGAGAACAGCAGTTCCCATGTCTAATTTCGAGAACAGCAGTCTCTGTGTGTAATATGAAGAACAGCAGTTCCCATGTCTAATATAGAGAACTACAGTATCTGTGTATAATACAGGGAACAGCAGTTCCCATGTATAATAGAGATAACAGCAGTCCCTATATGTAATAAAGAGAACAGCAGTTCCTGTGTATCATATAGAGAACAGCAGTCCCTGTGTATAATATACAGAACAGCAGTTCCCATGTCAAATATAGAGAACAGCAGTTCCTTTGTATAATATAGAGAACAGCAGTTCCCATGTCAAATATATCGAACAGCAGTTCCTTTGCATAATATAGAGAACAGCAGTTCCCATGTCTAATATAGGGATCAGCAGTCCCTGTGTATAATATAGAGAACAGCAGATCCTGTGTATAATATAGAGAACAGCAGTTCCCATGACTAATATAGAGAACAGCAGTACCTGTGTATAATATAGAGAACAGCGGTTCCCATGTGTAATATAGACAACAGCAGTCCCTGTGTATAACGTAGAGAACAGCAGTTCCTGTGTATAATATAGAGAACAGCAGTTCCCATGTCTAATATAGAGAACACCAGTCCCTGTGTATAATATAGAGAACAGCAGTTCCCATGTCTAATATAGAGAACAGCAGTCTCTGTGTGTAATATGAAGAACAGCAGTTACCATGTCTAATATAGAGAACGGCAGTATCTGTGTATAATACAGGGAACAGCAGATCCCATGTATAATAGAGAGAACAGCAGTCACTATGTATAATAAGGAGAACAGCAGTTCCTGTGTATAATATAGAGAACAGCAGTCCTTGTGTCTAATATACAGAACACCAGGTCCCATGTCAAATATAGAGAACAGCAGTTCCTTTGTATAATATAGAGAACAGCAGTTCCCATGTCTAATATAGGGATCAGCAGTCCCGGTGTATAATATAGGGAACAGCAGTTCCCATGTCTAATATAGGGATCAGCAGTCCCTGTGTATAATATAGAGAACAGCAGTCCCTGCGCTGTGTATAATATACAGAACATCAGTTCCCATGTCTGATATAGAGAACAGCTGTTCCTGTGTATTATGTCGAGAACAGCAGTTCCCATGTCTAACATAGAGAACAGCAGTCTCTGTGTGTAATATGAAGAACAGCAGTCGCCATGTCGATTTTCGAGAACAGCAGTGTCTGTGTATAATACAGTGAACAGCCGTTCCCATGTATAATATAGAGAACAGCAGTCCCTATGTATAATATAGAGAACAGCAGTCCCTATGTATAATATAGAGAACAGCAGCAACTGTGTCTAAAATAGAGAACAGCAGTCCCTGTGCACAATACAGAGAACAGCAGTTCCCATGTCTAATATAGAGAACAGCAGTACCTGTGTATAATATAGAGAATAGCAGTTCCCATGTCAAATATAAGAGAACACCAGTCCCTGTGTATAATATAGAGAACAACAATTTCCATGTCAAATATAGAGAACAATCGTTCCCATGTCGAATATAGAGAACTGCAGTCCCTATGTATAATATAGAGATCAGCAGTTCCTATGTATAATGTAGAGAACAGCTGTTCCTGTGTATAATGTAGAGAACAGCAGTTCCCATGTCGAATATAGAGAACACCAGTCCCTGTGTATAATATAGAGAACAGCAGTCCCTGTCTATAATATAGGGAACAGCAGTTCCCATGTCTAATATTGAGGACACCAGTTCCTGTGTATAATATAGAGAAGCGCAGTTCCCATGTCTAATATAGAGAACACCAGTCCCTATGTATAATGTAGAGAACAGCATTCCCTATGTATATTATAGAGAACAGCATCCCTGTGTATAATATTGAGAACAGCAGTTCCCATGTCTAAAAAAGAGCAGTTGCTATGTCTAACATAAGAGAACAGCAGTCCCTGTGTATAATAGAGAAAACAGCAGTTCCCATGTAAAATATAGAGAACAGCAGTTCCTGTGCGTAATTTCGAGAACTGCAATTCCCATGACTAATATAGAGAACAGCAGTCCCTGTGTATAACATAGAGAACAGCAGTTCCCATGTCAAATATAGAGAACAGCAGTTCCTATGTATAATATAGAGAACAGCAGTTTCCATGTCTAATATAGGGATCAGATCCCAGTGTATAATTTAGAGAACAGCAGTTCCTGTGTCTAATATAGAGAACAGCAGTTCCTCTGTCTAACATAGAGAACAGCAGTACCTGTGTATAATATAGAGAAGAGCAGTTCCCATGTCTAATATAGAGAACAGCAATTCCTATGTCTAATATAGAGAACAGCAGTCCCTGTGAATAGTATAGACAACAGCAGTTCCCATGTCTAATATAGAGAACAGCTGTCCCTGTGTATAATATAGAGAACAGCAGTTCCCATGTCTAATACAGAGAACACCTGTCCCTGTGTATAATATAGAGAACAGCAGTTACCATGTCTAATAAAGAGAACAGCAGTTCCTGTGTATAATATAGAGGACAGCAGTTCCCATGTCTAATATAGAGAACCGCAGTACCTTTACATAATATAGATAACAGCAGTTCCCATGTCTAAGATAAGAAACAGCAGTCCCTGTGTATAATATGGAGTACAGCAGTTCCCATGAATAATATAGAGAACAGAAGTCCCTGTTTATAATATCAAGAACATCCGTTCCCATGTCTAATATAGAGTACAGCGGTCCCTGTGTACAATATAGAGAACAGCAGTTCCTATGTCTAATATAAGTGAACAGCAGCCCCTGTGCATAATATAGAAAACAGCACTTCCTGTGTATCATATAGAGAACAGCAATTCCCATGTAAAATATAGAGAACAGCAGTCCCTGTGTATAATATAGACCACAGCAGTTCCTGTGTCTAATATAGAGAACAGCAGTTCCCATGCGAAAGTGAGGTCTGCAGATGCTGGAGATCAGAGCTGAAAATGTGGTGCTGGAAAAGCGCAGCAGGTCAGGCAGCATCCAAGGAACAGGAGAATCGACGTTTCGGGCATAATCCCTTCTTCAGGAATGAGGAAAGTGTGTCCAGCAGGCTACGATAAAAGGTAGGGAGGAGGGACTTGGGGTAGGGGCATTGGAAATGCGATAGTTGGAAGGAGGTCAAGTTGAGGGTGATAGGCCGGAGTGGGGTGGGCGCGGAGAAGTCAGGAAGAAGATTGCAGGTTAGGAAGGCGGTGCTGAGTTCGAGGAATTTGACTGAGAAAAGGTGGGGGGAGGGGAAATGAGGAAACTGGAGAAATCTGAGTTCATTCCTTGTGGTTAGAGAGTTCCTAGGCGGAAGATGAGGCGCTCTTCCTCCAACCGTCGTGTTGCTATGGTCTGGCGATGGAGGAGTCCAAGGACCTGCATGTCCTTGGTGGAGTGGGAGGAGGAGTTGAAGTGTTAAGGTGGTTGGGTTGGTTGGTCCGGGTGTCCCAGAGGTGTTCTCTGAAACGTTCCGCAAGTAGGCGGCCTGTCTCCCCAATATAGAGGAGGC